>NC_091821.1:465302897-465602897 GCF_038994185.2 Dermacentor albipictus | reverse complement strand
GGCTCTTCAATATGCACTTAATTCACAGTACATAAGTGTTTGTGCATTTCGCCCCCATCGAAACGTGGCGGCAGCAGCCGGGATTTGATGCTATCGTCCCGTGCTTGGCACTGCAATGCCAAAGCCACTGAACAACCAAGGCGGGTCAATTTGTGAGTAGGACTTCTGCGAAATGCTATTACCTGTAAACTCACAATCAAACTTGTTTGCTGTAGATGTTCTAAGAGATGTTTACAGAACTGCAATATCTGTTTTCGGTGCTGAGATACGAATTTATAAACTTAGAGCTCCAATTTCCTTTACACTTACCATTTCTCAGAAATTATTCTAAAAAGATTGAGGCCCTAAAACAAGACTGCAGTGGCCAGTAGAATTCAGCTTTCTCTCTCAAATGCAAACAATCTCATTCAAATCAGTTAACACTTTCCTGCTCGTGGGAAAAGCAGCAGTTTTTGGGTAAATACCTTTTTTTAGTTTTTTTCCTATCACAGAGCATGCTTGATACTAAAGTGTATAGTATCAAACTAAAGAGCAAGAAATTCTCTTTCCAAAGGTACTATGCCCAAAAGAGCATGTTTATTGAAAAGATTTAGAAAAAGAAAAACCTAAACAAAACTTTTGTACAAAAACAGAAAAAGGTATATAAAGATGCCATTGTTGCTTAGCACAGAAAAGCCTTTAAAAAATGTTAGAATATACTTTTTCAACGCAAAGGACCTGCGCAACATTCCAGCAAACGTTACCTTTCTATGTAAAAAATTTCTTGTCATAGAAAAGAAAATGTTAACTCCAGCGACTAGCATAAGCGTGATGCCAAGGTCAACTCTCGGCCATCTTCTCATGCGAAACTCAACCTGCTGTGCAGCTGCCGGCAAAAATCCCAACCGAAGATTGTTAACACCCTGCAGATAAGAACTGTGACCTTTAGAACATGCAGGATATCTTTATGTCGGCACGCAGCAGCTCTGAAGTGGTTCAGTGAAGAAAGCGGGACTCCCTCCGTAAATGTGACAAACCAAAGTTGTCTTCCATGTCAGTGCTGCTTCCAAAGTCCGGAAACTTGTGTGCAGATGCATTAGAATCAGTAAAATGCGATGTTTCCGTGCATGAGTGGCACATGCCGTTGCCGCCATCTTGGAAACTACGAGCGCTCAATATGCCGACCACGCGCTTCTTCCCGAGGCATGTTCGAAATCCACCCCTGGCGGGAAAAGAAAAACTGATTGAATAGTTCCTAAATAACCCAATAAATGGGGCTGGCAGTCCAAGAGTGCTTGGAAAGTGGCAAAATAAAAATTTGCAATCACTGATAGTGAGCTATAGATGGGAATAGGCGCAAACAGGAAAGTGTTACATAGCTGCCTAATGAGACCATCTTTACGTTTCACATACATTTGAATAGCGAAATTGGAGTTTGCCCCAAGGTACAACTTCCTCCTAAGCCAATTTCATTGTGATAAAGTATGTATATAACAAAATAGAAAAGTGACATTTTCTGATAAAGGCAGAGTGTTTGCAGATCCAGCTGCTCGAGCAATTTAGTCAGCATTAAAGTAGTGGTGTAAGAAAATAAAGTACGAGGGCGAATCAGGAAGTCTTTGCCCCGTTTTTTTTTAGCCACGTTACGGCTGTAAATGCTAAGTCAACATATCCATTTCCAGCGGTGTACTTTTCTTGGACTGCCCCGGCCTTATCTGCCAGTAGATCCGCGGCACAGCGCTGCTGTCAGTTGTTGAAGATGGCGGTTGTGCTTCACACGTCCGCGGCGTACGAGCAACTAAGTGTGATTCGTTTTCTGTGGAGCAAGGGATGAATGCCCATCGAAATTCACAGGGAAATGCAGCCCACATATGGGGAAAGGTGTCTCGCTTTGAGAAGTGTGAGGTGGCAGTGTTGCGAGTTCGCAAAAGGCCGTAAGGACGTGCATGACAATGAGCGTCTGGGGAGGCTGCATGCGTCGCTGATTGACGGCTGCGATGGGACAAATGTAATACTGTGATGAGGCAAATGCCTAACCCGGTGTGGGGACTAGGTGGAAAAACAGTGCAAGGTATGTAGAATGATATGCATGTTTGTAATTACCTGTATGTACCTTATTTCCGCTAATAAAAATTAGGGGCAAGGACTTTCTGATTTGCCTTCATAAATGAGTGACCAAATGCACGATTTCATACATATACTCGAACCCATATACAGTCAAACCTCGATATATCGAACACGGATATATCGAATTATTGCGTATATCGAACACTTTCTATATCACGTCGAAAATCGCATGCATTTTTTATTTTTTATTTCGAACGGGGCCGGATGTAAATTGGATACATCGAACTCCGCCGCCCCAGACCAAGTGCGCTCTGTTGACAGGAGGCGAGCTTTCCCGCAACACTACTCTCGAAGATAGCGGCGGCGCGATGGGCGTTCCAGACTGCTGCGTACGACAGCTCCCACATCGGTTGCGCCGAGAGCGCCATTTGAACGTAGCGGCGTACACACGCGGCGGCTTGGAGCCAGCCACGGCCGGTCTCGAGGGGAGCACGCGCTTCGCGCACTTCTCTAAAGCGCGCGCTCCCCTAGAGACCGGCCGTGAGCCAGCCCGGCCGCCTCAATCACGCGCGCCCGCGCCCCCGCCGTGCGCGCGTGATTGAGGCGGCCGGGCTGGCTCACGGCCGGTCTCTAGGGGAGCGCGTGCGTGATCGAGCCGGCCATGGAGCCAGTTGGAGCGCTTTGTCGGTGCTGAGCCACACAGCATGTGCATTGAGGACTTCGTTGGCGGTGACGACAGCACCGGAACAGTGGCGGAGTTAACAGACGTGAGATCGCGGCAGAAGTGACTGCTGAGCGGCCAAACGAAGACGCTGCCGAGGCTGATCCAGCAAGCGCTGATGTTGCCCCGCTCCCGACTGCAACTGAGGCTGTAGCTGCTTTGGCCGTTGTACGCCGCTACTGCGGCGCAATAGAAGGCACTGGACCGTCCCTTGTGGACCATTTGGACTATGTTGAGGACGCCGTGGTCAAGCGCGCGGTTTCCAATATGAAGCAGGCTACGCTGCTTCAGTACTTTCAGCGAACAAAATAAATAATTTGTTTGAAGCTTCGTGTGAGTATCTATTGCGCCACGATTAGTTCATTGATTGATTTGTGCTAGTTTTTGACGCGTTTTTTACGTGATTTTATATATCGAATTCTGGCTATATCGAACTATTTTGCGATCACCGCGCTGTTCGATATATCGAGGTTCGACTGTACTATAACAAACTTGACAGTTCCACGAAAGTGGTCGCTATATCCGTGGTTCGTTATATATGGACTCTCCTTAAATGACACTAAAAAAGAAACCGCATTCACTCTGGTGTCAGTAGTTGCAGTTCAGCAGCACTTTGGTCCGAAAACCAGATTTTCAGTTCATTTTTGTTCCCGGTGCATTCCCGCAGCTAGCCGTAAACTTGCATTAGAAATGTCTGTCTAATGAGCAAAAGGCGCCGTCGTACATTCTGAACAGCAAGCGCAGCCAGCATTTTTTATTCGAGAGGTTATGATACAGTTTACTACCAGTGGGATATCACTGTATTCTGTACAAAAGAGCAAATCATTCTAGCTGGCCAGGTGCGTAAACTGGACGGCTCGGGTCGCGTCAACAGGAATGCTTGAACGGCAATTGTTCCCATTAGGTAAAAACATAGATGGTCATTACAAATTGTATAAATAGGCGTAATGCATGCGGTGCTGCACGGGCAATTGCACAAAAGAGAGAGTTATGTTACTGCGGCATCCCATATTGCACTGGCTTGCACTGGCAGGCACCAGTGCAAGCCCGCGCCATGCTTTTTATGCTGTTGTAGATGCTGTATGCCTCCTCCTTAGAGGCATGCCTTGAAAGCGCGTGACCATGGCGCAACCTTCTTCGTGGCTTCCGAAATCCACATGCAGTGGTCGCTTGCTCATCTCGAAAGCCACATCATTGTTGCGGTTGGACTGGAGCAGGGCACGCACTGCCCTGCGCCCAGTTTCGTTATGCTCCCTTGCTTTGGTACTTTGCGTGTCCTTTATTTTTTTTTTTACCATGAGTCGGTTCGAAGCATTCGTACAGTACGATGATTGAAAGAATGTTCATTATGCAGTCTATGCTCGTTACAACGGACCCATGTACAACAGACTTTCGGATATAACGGACTATATTTCAGCCTTAGTTTGTTCTACTTATTTTATTAAAGCAACGAAATTCACTTTGAACAGACCCCGCTACAACAGACTATTGGCTACAGCAGACAAAATTAGCAGCAATTTTTGTAAAAATCGGGCATATAAAACGTACTTTTGCCGCGTTGACACGGGCTGACAACGGACTTGCAAGGGTCAGCTGACTATCACGGCTCAATATCGTGCACGCGAGGGAGGAAGGTGGGGCAGAAACGCACCGCCTTCTTTCATGCACGAAGCATGGGTGGGGGAGGCAAGAGAGAGGGGGGTTCTACTGCTTACAACGGCTGCTGCTTACGACACGGCTGCCATATCTTGAAAGCGATCTGTGATGTGGACAAAGTGTGCATCCATGTGGGTGCCATATCTTGAAAGCAATCTGATGTGGACGAAGTGTGTGCCCAGTGCCGGTAGCTTTGTATGCACTGTGCTTTCGACATTTAGTTCGCATTGAAGCAAGAGACAGCATGAAGGTCAATTCGCTCGCTGCTGCTGCCGCGCTTTTCTTGCTTAATTTGCTATTGCAATCGATGCTTTGCCTTTCGAGCGAAACTGCGACTTTTTTCGTTTGTTTTTTACTTTGGACGTTTGTCACTCACTCTTTGCAATGAAATTGCTAGACATCGCGACGAAAGTTTTGGAAGTGAGGCGTTTTGGATATTACGGACATTGGATAAAACAAACGTTTTTTGTAGGATTATCAGGGTGTGTTTAATGAGAGTCGACTGTATCTGGACGCAGCTTCAATAGGCAGCGTCAAAAAAGTCATAAATGCACTGAAATGTGGTCGTTACAATTGACAGATTATTATGTCTGAGATCGTTCTAAGTGGGTTCGACTAGTTTTAGTTTTGTCACAATAATCAACATTGTGCAAGGCATCATACATGGCACTCTGGGAGGTCAGTTGGCTACAGCACTAAAAACTTAACAGGGAGCCATTATAAAGTAACAACTAAATGTACACAAAGCAAGAAGCTTTTGAAATATTATTGGCAGTTCTTCTGAACACCCATAAAAATTCAACCAGCTAAATGCCAAATTACTAAGGAAGGACAGAAAATTCGAATAATGAATTCCAAATTCAATATTCCCTCAGCCAGCAATAACTAAAGCACAAACAATGCTTAACAACAGTTCATTAAAGAAATGTTTTGACTTTATTAGGCATTCCATGCTATCGGTCCATATTGAAGAGTTTTAGTATTTATTTGAACATAAACAACATTAACTTTGGTGGAATGGGTGAGAATCATAAGTGCGCATTAAGCAGGTGTGAGTTAGAAGTACAAGATGCTCATTCTGCGGAGCTCTTTCTCAGACATCTGAAATCATGTAGCAAAAAAATGCAGTGTAATCATCTTAAATGAAGTGCATAGATATCACATACCCCAGCGATGTTTTCAGCAACGAGCCCAAGGTGGGTGGAACATAGTCGGCCACTATGGAGTGTGCTGTCACCATGTAGTCCTCTAAAATGAATGAACAGAAGGAAGCACGTGATGCGAGATATACCATAATCTTCAAAGAGAGGTTCATTGGAAGGGAAGAGCTGAGATATTGTCTCAAGTCAGTGCACTCTGGCCGCGCACTAAACATCAAGGCGAGTGAAAAATGAGAGAGAGAGAGAGAGAGAGTACTGATGTCATTACCACAGAAAACACCTGTAACTATGGACACTGGCCAAGCTCTGCCACAAGAAATTCACAATGACACCTGCTGCCTGGTGAACACACTTTTGGTTACAGGCCACAGATGGCTGCATCAGAAAATGGCTGACTGTATACATAAGCCAAAGCAACAGTGTGCCTGCTGCTCTCAGGAGCACCAAGGACACTGATTTTTGAGAAATCATTGAAATAAAAATGTACGGTACTAAATGGGCACCAAAGGCATAACTTATCAGCATGGACTCTGAACTTTTAGTGCAGCACTGCATGGGATTCCTGCATTGCACTGACACACATGCCACATCTCTTCGTCTGTCTTACTGTGTAATGCGTTCCAAGTTCAACTTTTTCAGCGACGCAGTCAAGCCTTGACTTTGATTGCTGAAGCATTTTCGGGACAGCAACCTATCACCTTGACTAGATTCCACTGTTATATGCCTTCGCCGCCCCTTTAACAGATGGGCAGGAGATGAGAAATTTACCACTTGTAGGCCTGGTGTCACGTTTGCTCCTGACCAGAGCAGCGCTGACGCATGCTGCGCCAACCTGGATGTCAGCCGACTCCAACGCGGTTGCAACGGCCTTCACTTTCTTGGTGAGCCAGGCAAGGCACTTGGACTCGTTGTAGCGGTACACTCGATCCTCACCCAGCTCTGTAGTTGGGTACAAAAAGTGCAGCAAACAGAAAATAAGGTAAATATATAAGTGACTCATAGAGTTTTACATTACAAAACAACTTTGGCTATGGGGGCAGCTGCAGTTGCGGGCTCTGGGTTAACTCTGGTCTCCTTGGGGTTCTTGAGCAAGCACCAATATTCCAGTACAAAGTAAAACCTTGTTATTTCAGATTTCATAGGAGTGAAAAAAAAAAAAACAATGTCTGAATTAACTGAATATTGAATTGACGATATATCGGGAGAACAATAAAGAAATGTTTACTACATCAACACACTTTCAT
Organism: Dermacentor albipictus; assembly: GCF_038994185.2. NCBI lineage: Eukaryota > Metazoa > Arthropoda > Arachnida > Ixodida > Ixodidae > Dermacentor > Dermacentor albipictus. The sequence continues at coordinate 465,596,070 of NC_091821.1, read as the reverse complement.
TTTGATCAGCAAATCCTGCTGCTATTTTGCTCAAAAGCATTGCAGAAGCTGCAATTCTCGACATCTCGTGACTGAATAGCGACCACAGTGGTAAAGGCTTCATGATTTCCTGTGCAGTGCGGCTGGGGCGCAAGACCCATGTCTCCACCCAAGAGATATTTTCACAACTGCACAAACATCCTGCATAGCTTATCGCTAGTGAGCTGGTCGGCAACGGCATCGCAATGTAGCCAACGAGTTTGATGTAGTCGTGTGGTTCGTGGTAGAATCGCTCTTCCTCCTCGACAGCTTTCGCAGTGTTTGACATTCCATACACAGTGCACTGAATAAAAATTAAACGATTGTTTGCCACAATCACTGTGGATGAAATGGTGGTTACTACGAACGTGATCACGGATGGCAGTTACACAGTTCTGAAGGCACGCGGCTAACATGGTGTCCTGCATGGCACTAAACACAATAGAGGCTATAAATACATGAATAGGCATAAGGAGTTTGTTCCTGCACTGTTTCCGCTGATGACTATGGTGATGCAGACTCTGCCGTTTCGCTTTGGTTGGACACTAGCACTACTTTTGCTCTTTTGCATCACACGTTTATGGCGCTCCACGCTCGCTGCATCCTGAGGGCTGTCCAAACTAACCGGTGTGGAGCCAAATACATCAGAAGAAATTAAAGTTTGATGCAATTAAATAATGCATATGCCTTCTGGGACCGGAGGACGAGTCCAAATGACTTTTCCCCCAAATAAGCGAGGGTCGAATTAACACGGTTTTACTACTAAAGAATCATTTTTGCAATCTAGCTTTTTTAGAACAAGGTTGCCAGGAGCTGCACCTATGATTTCATGCTTAGCAGCAAAGTGCCATAACCACTGAGCTATGTCGTGTGCAACCACAAACGCAAAATAAATCAGACTGCAAACATGAAGAACAAGACACTGTAATGAGGCTTGTTGTATGCCTAACCTCCCTAACCAGTGTTCCTGGTAAGTCCCCTTCCATTGACCTAGTGATTGATGACCTGTGCAGTGGCGGCATTGCGATTCCCAGTAAGATAACAGTTGAGTAATTTGCTGACGCTGACAATGAGCTTGACCTCTGTGTGGGGTTAGCCGACGATAAAATCGCTCGTGAAGTGATGCTTGAGCGCAGGTAGCTGATGCTACCCACCTATGGGCCCCGCCTACGGGGTGTATGTTGCGAAGCCCTGCGATAGAGAAATAATTCAGTGATACTGCCAGCTGGCCTGCCCAGAGTATTTAGTTGCAAATGCAACAGATTTTCTCAAGTGCGCACGTTCTCATCCACTGTATCATTAAGCCTAAACTGGGCCATGTTTGTCGTGCAGATGTGCGGAAATCATGATACAGTGAGGTGAGGCTTGTCACCACTGGCGCCCTGTGACCTGAGCAGTGGAGTCACTCCACTTTTCACCAGAGTGTAGCAGTGAAAGCAGTGATGACCATGTTAAGAAAATTTTTTTTCCACAACTTTGCTTTGCGCCAATAATTAGGCAAGCCTGTATTTCAAAACAACTTGGTTGATGCTGTAGGTGACTGTTCGTGCAGGTAATATGCATGGTTCACTATTTTTTCCTTTTACAAGCGTTAACATATTTCCAGCTGGGTTATGCACACAGAGATATATAGTACCTTGCAGATAATCTGACACTGTGCTTTTATCGTAGAATATATATATTGTAGATATGACGCCTTACAGATACTCTGATGTCAGTAGCTTTTATCATACAATGTACTTGGCTTGACCTTCGAAGTTATAAAAATAAAATAAACTTAAGGGAATAGACACATCTCTATCCTCTGCCAGCGTTATAACATAAAAAGAGAAGGGTTACTAGGTTGACCCAAGCGTGCACATAGAATATTGCATCAGATTATCACAAAAAGTAAACACACCTTTGATATCTGCAATGTGTCGCATACGACTGCTGCAGGAACGGATGACATTGACCAGGTGAGGATACAAGTTGTCCTCTACAAAGTCCTCCAGTGGCCGGAACTTGTCACTCTGTCAAAGAAGAGCACGTATGAATGAAGTGTTGATAAAAGGAAAAGAGCAAGCCATCAACAAAGGGAACACCGTTTTTAACAAAATGACACTATTATGTATACCCCGGTTATACTGGACGTTTTAATGTAATTAAAATCAAATGGCATTGGCATCAAATGACATTTACTTGCTACACAGCGATATTTAATGCCATGAGAATCGAACAACTTCCGCAATCGAATAAGTTCGAGAAACTCATTCGGCTTGGCACTCGAAGGTAATGTATACTCTATCCCAGAGACAAGGCAAAATATGACACTGACTGTTCATAATTTGAGAAGCATTCAAGTAAAGAGGCAATTAATTTGGCGTGGTTTAAGGCATTTGTAATTTTAACTAGACAAAAGTTGTACGGCAGGCTGTCCCAAAATATTTTTACACTCCACCTCAGTGGCGTCTGGCGGCCATCACTTTACTAGTCACCCATGCTGTAAACAATCGAGCGTCTGTATGCATATGTTTTCGACGTCTGGAATGGCGTTTGCATCTATTTGATGATAGAGCCTCTTCCTCTGATTAGTATGCTATGCTCGCAATGCAAAACACACAACTAACTGCCTCACCTACTGCAAGTGAGTTCAGAGCTGTCATGTCAGTCATATTGTTTTTCTTCAATTTACCGGCTATGGCTACTAAGCTGGCTATGCCTTGTTTTGGCTTATAGTGGCCAGACATTCAGGAATTAGAAGTTTTATATGCATGTTATTTCAGTGAAGCGATGCCCCACACTTATATTAAAATAAATAGATTTACTTTTCAATTATTCTACGTATACCTTGTTCTAGGTTTCTCCCTATTTTTTGTGGGCATAATCACCTTTGATATCATGACCGAATGACATTATTTTTCCTGTGTAGCACTACCACGAGTCGAATGGCATTCGCTGTCTGAATGTCATTCGAATCTAATGACATTGAAATGTCTCGTGTGACAGGTGTATTAGAGAGATAACGCCCAGTGACAACTGTTTACAGTATAGTAGAACATAGGAAGGCATGAACAGAGGCTTGGCGATGTTGCATTGCATGAAGACATTCACTGCTGCACCCACTGTTAGGAAACTGACCACATGTGTGTTGTGGACATGCAGGGCCTTAGGCTGCAGCTGGTCGAGCCACAAACCTAGCCTCTCTTATGAAGTGCAGAGCTGGTGGTACGAGACCTTGCTTAGTGCTGAATAACTCCCCTGGGATGAGCACTGCTGACCCATAGAGCATCTCCCCTATTCCAAATCTGAGGCTCAATTGATGCACAGAGCCTGAGGGGCATGGGAGGCAACTTCTACCCATACTGTGCCAGCAATATGAGCGCACAAGTCACACTTGTGGGGAAGGCGTAGTACAGTAGTGACACCATTCAAGGACCTGAATCGACACAAGGCCGCCAGTCACCATTGTCCTGCTTCAGTACCTGCATATACTACTGCTACTACTACTACAGTACTGCATATACTAGAGGTACAAAGACCAATAGACATTTTTTCAGGCAACCACATAGTTCCCTGCAGGTGCACTACGGAGAAAGAGCGGATGTCTAGTGAGGAGGACCGCAGATATGCTTTGTCAGAGCACTTGCACAACATTGCGGAGCACATAAAAAAATTTTACATTTTCACTCTCAGACGCGGAACTATAGAAGCTTGTGAAATGGTGTGCTTTACATTACCACACAACAAGTGCAACAAAATTAGTTGTTTCATTAAGCTTTAAAAAAACAGTGCGAAAATGCTGCGAAACGAACTCCTCTCCCTCCACCACGTACTGAAAAGTCAAATAATGTTCACTTCTGAAAACGGAATATTTTAGAAGGCAGACCGTAAACCAAGTCTACCTGACAGTTGCTTCGGCAGCTGTGGAACATGCTGCTGGGTTTACTATGCAATCTGCACATGAAGAACAGGCAGCTTGAATAAGGGCCAATGACACATGTTAGCGACTGGCTAACACATTTCCTTCCATGAGCAGGGCTCAGGGCAATGACTGGCTTGTTCACAAAAACAACGGTAGTAGCACCAGCACAAACTTTGTTTTTGATCTCTTGAGTGGTTGCAGGACCTCCTAGTACTTAACGAGGCATTTGTTGCAGCTGGGCATGGACAGCTACTGTAAGTTAATCATGTCTATAGCTTTAGCCCAAAGAAACAAACACTGAAAAGTGTATGTAACATTAACTTGAGCACTAATTAATGTGTATGCTCATGTGTAATGGCCTGCACCCGCACCACAGCTGCACCTCAAACTTCGAGAAAAGAATACTTCAATAACGATAACTTTACATCTTCCCCATGTGTCAGAGTAGGACTCCAAACTGTAAAACATGAAAAAAGACTTTTGGGGGCATAATTGCCATTGATATCATGATCAAATGACATTATTTTTCCTGTGTAGCACCACCACGAGTCGAATGGCATTCGTACTGAATGTCATTAAAATATAATGACATTAAAATTTGCATCGCTTCCTTTACTTACTGTGAAGGAAGCGGTGAAAATATCCTAGCGATGAAAAGCTGCAACTAATGCAGTGTTCCCGAGTTTCATACTTGTTCATGTTAGCCATCACAGCATATGTCAGTCCATACAGCACTCTAATCATTTGAAAACTATTGCGGAAAAATATTAACATTTAGAGAGAGACAGACAAAGGGGCCATTTTACAAGGGAAAAAGAATACGCAAAAAAAAAACACATTTTTTCACCTGAGCATAGCCACACCTTGTGCAAAACCTTGATAAACCACCTTCTCCTTCTTCCAAGTGTTGTTTCAATCTGCTTGCTCCAAAAATTAAGTTATTTTGCTCAGAGGGAACTGACACAGAGCAATACTATGGATAAGCAGGCAATCACGCAAGGCTTTCACAACACTGATGCACAACTCGTGCTCAAAATAAACCTGTACCTTTTGCAAGAGAGCCACAGCAAAGAAGAGGGGATCCATCGGAGTGGCGACATACAGTGACCCATCTGTCCATGCAAAAAGAGAACACACGTCACACACACACTGTCACTGCAACAGTCAAGAATACAATACGCACCCTTGACACAGGAATAGAAATGACGTATGGTCTCAGTTCAGTGAGAACCTTTTGAGATAATAAACAACTATCATCCTGGAGGGTGTCTAATCTTTTCCAGGGGTAGCCAGGAATGGAATGGCAATAGTATAGTTCTGCACAGTGCAAGGCAAACTGGCTGCAGGGCTGAAAATGATGTGTACTAATCTTCGAGCAAGACCGTCTTAGGTATAGCGCATGAAAGTGGCTTGTGCAGACTAGACGTACCTTAGCACACCCACCGCACAGCATTGTAAACTGAAAATGTGTATAACCCTATCCTGCATCGCACATTAATAGCACATGCTAACTTTGAGTCTGGTTTTGAAAACACACTGCAAGTATGACATTCCAAGTGTGAGACAATGTGCCAGCCAGCTGCTTTGTGAAAAAACAGCAGGCGGCATTTCTCTTACCAAGCTGCGAATACTGGGGTGGTTTAAATTTAAAAAAACAAACAATATGTTTGATTGCATCAGGAATGATTTGCAAAGGTTATTAATGGTAAGGCATGGTCGTGCATTACCTGGTTCTACAAAGTCATCCACGATCCAGGATCCACGCTTCTCCTTGAATTTGACTAACTCTAGGTATTCACCAGAGTCAGCTTTTAGGTACAGTGAAGATGCCTCTAGAGGAACAAGTGAGGGATTACTGTGAATAGTCTAATGTATTACACCAGTTCAGCCACTATATTCAATTAGAAAAATGTTCATAGAGTAACTACTAAACAAGCTAAGGCAACAAGGAAAGGAACACGTGCTCTTAAGGACAGCAAGCGTGTTAATATTTCCCATTATTATTAAGAAATTAATAATGAAATTCTTATTAAGGAAACAAAGACATTAAACTAAGGATTGACAACATAAGCCAAAACTATTTAAACAGGAACCTGCTAGGTCTAAACAAATTAAACTCTACTTTTGATTATGGCCTGTTATAACCGCTATAAAAAAGCAATAAACCAGCAACTATCAGCTGTGCATTAAAAAAAAATTCAATTGAACGGGTAAATCTTTGCCAGGGGAAGTATGCTATTTAAAGAGGACATGTCAGGCCAATACAGTATTACTGTAGAATCCAAGATAATAGGTATATCGGTCCATTTACCCATTGTACATGTTAGTCATAGCGAGACACAGCAAGGTATCAATAAGAAATGCACAGACGCGAGAATTACCCGTTTTTGGATGTGGCAGTGGTACAATATTGTGTGTTTGTTCGTCTTCTGCTGCGTAAGCATCTACAGGGGAAAAAAACGGGAGTTATGAAATACCTGCGGTGATTTTTACCTACACTTCGTAAGCTGTTTCAATGAAGACAAGTCGACAAGAAAGGCTACCAAATGGTGGCATCAGGAAACACTGTGTTATAAGCATACGATGGGCTACCGATGAAACCCTCAAAGTATTGACGGATACAATGCGCACAGAGGACGCCAGTAGGATACATTCATACGAGCTCTTTCGATGCCAAATGTGGAAATATTGCGTGGACGCTGCCATAAAGCATATGTGACAACATGTGAACTGTTTACTACTACGGCTTCAGGGAAAGCGAGAAGTGCATAATCGCGCGAAAGGTCGCTTCTTTTTTTTTTTTTTTTTGAGAACGTTAGCTACATTAATACAGCGGACATCATCTGAGACCTACAGCCGTCTAAGCATCTCTTTAATGCACGCACAAGAAAACAGCCCATCATGAAGGCTGCACAAGCCCTATCAGAACCTTTTCATGCAGTTAACAAACGTATGGTTCAAAAGAAACAAGAACATTGGAAAATGCGCAACAGGTCGGTCTCACTTGGCAGAACGAAGAATCTCAGTGGCTCCTTAGAACTTTCCGACGTAGTAACATCACCATTCCGCTGACGAGGCATCACCTATGAGATGTGTGGCGGTTTAAACGAAGAAAACGCAAATGTGCTTACGCCGTCACATTTAGCGAGCACAATACAATCAGTTGAAATGTGTCCGTTTGAATCGTTGCACGGTTCTCGACCGAGCACACTTTACACGGCGCCTCTTTTTTCGCGCGAGTCCGCGAGTCCGCGGGAAAGCGCCAGCCCAGTGTTGTGTTGCCCGCTCTCAGATCGGCCATGCTCAGCTCCTGCGATACAAAATCCATAGGCACTTTCGTTCACGGAAAAAGAATATGTGCGTCGTTGCCCGGGAAGTTGGGCAGCACTTTGTGGTGTCTCCAATTCCGAAAAATATGAGTCCTACATTTCATGCGGGGCACCGAAAGGCCCGAGCGAGAGCCTTGCACGAGAGGTTTAGAAGGAAACCGGTCGTCAGCCAGTCGGGCAGGGACAAGTATGGTGGTCAGTGGCGTAGCTAGGTCGTCTGGCACCCGGGGCTCTTAGCTCTTCTGTCACCTCCCCCCCCCCCCCCCCCCTCCCCCGGGTGTAGTCGAGGAAGGCGAGGATATCGACAATTTTCGGGGTGTCTTCAGACGTATATGACACCCCCCCCCCCCCCCTACTGGCCCCGTGCACCCGGGGCCCACGCCCCCCCTCCCCCCCCCCCCCCTGTTGCTACGCCACTGATGGTGGTAGCCACAACCAAAATCGCGTGTTAGCGGCATCTGTCCGGGCAAGATCTGTCAGCACGGCAGAAGCTGCAGCGATTGCACTTGCAATTAGGGACGCGGAAAATAGGCACATATCGGCGGCCATACTCATGGACTCACAGACCGCCTGTCGTCTGTATCTCTTCGGGACGGCGGCGCGCTTAGTACTCAAAGTTCTAGGGAATCAAATCAGCGGATTCCACAACCTCACTTGGTGCCCTGCGCACGAGGGAGTGTTATACAAGGGCGGACTGGCTAGCTCGCGTACTAAGCATCCGAGCTGCGGACTAACCGAGTGACGAGCGCCCCTCTACACCGCGCGACATCGTCGAACACGGAGACGAGCGGAGGCAATTTGGCTCTCCTGGACCAAGCCCAAGGAGCCGCTCGCGCCATTCGAGCCCTGGACTAGGGGCCCTAACCACGGGACCTCAGATTTTGTTTTATTCTATAACGTTTCTCTTTCTTTCTGTCCGCAAATATCAGGGCTATTTTTTTTTTACCTACACTTCGTGCAGGCTAGTGTAGTCGAGTGTAGTGCTGGGCAGAGGCTATGACCTCGTGTGCTGTACTTGACTTGCTGAGCTTTAGCCAATCAGAGCAGACAGCACGCCGTCTTCTGCATCAGCAGGCGGAAAGTGCCTGACTTCGCACTTACTGGCTGCGTATATGCCCTTGCCTGAAACTAAACGCCAATGTACGAGTTTCCTTTCATTAGCATATCTAGACAAACCGCAGCAAAATACATCGTAATTGCGCACTGTACGAAGACAACTTCTCAATGCGTATATATAACAGCGCGGAGTCGGAAACAGCGCGCACAATCTGTGAGTAAGATAATTTTATCTTCTTGGAAAGTTAGCTCAGCTTCCTCTGTGACACATGGTCACGCCGGCACTTGGCTGGAGTCCTAACAGCGAATATTCACTATTCACTGTCTGCGGCGGACGCTGCATGGAAGACTTCCTGTGACCTGACGAGGTGATGATACAGGGGGAATCAACCAGCGACGACGACGAGAACGAGGAGAAAGACTCAGCAAGGGAAGACGACGAAGCCAAGAACGGTCAGTGGCAACTTGCACTACCGTTGCGCGAGCGAAAAGGTTTAAGAAAACAAGTGCGAGCAGCCTGTGATCGTAGCCGTGCTCGAGGTGGCGGTGAGGGCAACAGCTTCAATGTCAGAGCATCTATGGTCAGAGCGCCTGCGGAAGAGAGAGCGAAACGCGGGGTAGCGTCTACATGGGGCCGACGGCGAACGCGAGCGGTGCTGCTACCCGAAAACGACATAAAATGCGGTCCAGGCCAGGGCTAGTTGTGAAATAATTTAAGATCTATAAAGTTGGGCGAACGATAGAACGTGCAAGCGGCGACCTGGAGACCTGTAAGAGCGGCAAATTTCTGCTTCTCCTCCGCAAAGGGTGAAACACAATCATTGCAAGTGCCCCCTACGAACAAGTGGCGAAGAAGATCGTGAAGATCAAAACACTGGAGCTCAAAAACACTAAACAAACCTACAAGCCACCTATGAAGGATACCATAAATGAGTGGTACACGGACTCGAACATGGAACTTCGGAAGATGAACTCCTAAGTCATCTCCCAGTGCGCACGCAAGGAGTGACAATCGTCCAAGCCCGGATGCATGGCAAGTCTGAAACCGCAATGATAACGTTCGCTGCACCAATAGTGCCACGCTTCGTCTGCTATTACAGTGGCGAAATGCCATGTCTGCCTTATCAGCCACGCGACAGTACTACAAACTGTGCAAAAGCAAGGGACGTAGAACGGACGTTTGCCCAACGGCCAAGACGTGCCGAAATAGCCGGCTAAGGGACCTCTCTGAGGACCACACATGTGAACCAGAGTGTCGCCTGTCCGCCGGGGGGGGGGGGTTCTTATTTGCCTCTACCGGCGCTTGGCTTGCGCTTCCCGTTCTCAAACCTCGGCGGTAGCGGCTTCCCTTCGCTGGCCCTTTGCTTGCACTTCTAGCTCACGAAGCTCGGGATTTGCGCGACGTCGGCGCTGCCGCCCTCATGCTGGCTCCCGCTGCCGCTATCGCCTAGCGGAATCCATGGGGCGAAAGGGCGCGCGCCGGCGAAACACCTGCTCCTATACCCCTCCCGTCCGCCCTCCCCAGGCACGCGCTCTGCCCTCTTTCCTCCTGCGTGATAACGGACGGCGAAGGCTCGACTTATAACAGCTCCGCTGTTAATATGAGGAACAAGTGCGTAACAAACGCTTTGTCTCTTTGTCTGATTTATATATATATATATATATATATATATATATATATATATATATCTGGGCAATTTAAAGCTTTCGAGAATGTTTAAAAATCGCCTGCTGCCAAATACATAATTGTAGTCCTTGCGCTGGATTATTCATACATGAGGACATTACTTGCAAAATGACATATTCAATTAATTAATATCTCTTATTAGCTTCTTAATTTATTACTTCGCAAGCGAGCCGTGTCTTATCTCTACACCAGTACACTCGATCTGTAGTACGTGTGAAGCTGGCAGGTGGCGGAACCGGCATCTGTAAACGGTAAAGCGGTAGCGCAAGGCTAAACCTTTCTGATTTTCGTGAAGAGAAGTGTTTAGTTAGAAGCTCAATACAGGTTTGCGATTCTGCAAGGTAACAGATGTTTGGTTGGATTTTATACTAAATAATATACATACCCGCAGCACTATCGCGGATTGGGCAAGAATCGGATGGAATTTGGAAAATATATAATGACTACACATTTTAATTTAAGAAGGAATGTGCGTTGCAAGACGTCTACACGGATTTCATGCCTGTCTGACACGTTTTCCTCGCTTTCTTTTGCTAAACAGGCCACAGTCTCGCGCGCCCTAACTCCCAATAAAGGCTTTAAATCATTTACCCCTAAACTAGTTATTTTCAGTGCGCTATGCCATGGATGTTTTGCCGTAGATGGGACGTGTATATGAGAGTTTATTAGCGGGACTTAAACAAAATTCGCACGCCTTCTTGTATGTGCTTTCACTAAAGAAGTGAAAGAAGAAATGCAAAATTCGTTTGTGTGTTTACATCACGCTTGTGTGCGATTCGTTTTTTCTTCGTAAATTGTTCTAGCAAAATGTGACATTCGTCATGAACTTGCGAGCGCGAATATCCACCAGATGCGTTCGCGGCACTTCGAATGAATAGCGACACATTGAAGCCAAGGTGCTCAGGTAAGCGTGAATGGTGATTCTATATAAGTGGCGTCTGCTGTATGAGAAGCTGCGGTACCGCTTGTCAGATGGTGCGCAATATACGATGACTTCCATGACATCAAGAGTGAAAGAGCAAGATTAAAGGGATGCTAAAGAGTCTGTCGAATTCAATAAGACGCTCATATACGGATGCGGGAACCTTATAAACCATGTAGGTAAAATTTGGTTTTTTTTTCAATTAGGAGCGACGTAATCGTCGGTTGAAATTGCGCTGTAGCTCCGCCCTCCGTTGAGTGAGCGAGCGGAGACCGGAAACTGCGGTGTTGTGACGTCAACTCTGTTTCGTTCCTTCGCAGCGTCCGCGACCGTGCCTGACCGCGCTTGTTTCTGCGTGCGTGTCATCGTAATCTGCTTCGATCGACCCTGCATTCCTTTGTTGGTGCGTCTGCGTGTATGTAGAGTGGTGGTAAACGTGCGTGGTAGTCAACGTGCGTGGTAGTCAACGTGCGTGGTAGTCAACGTGAGTGGTAGTCAACGTGAGTGGTAGTCAACAGATGAAGGTCACTACACGTGCTGCATGAACCGGGAAGCTTTTCACGCGTTTAAACCGTCTTTGTAGATTGCCGACAGCTTTGGACAGCGCACAAATGCCGACGATCGCATCCCCGCTTACGTTCCACGAGGAGGCATGCAGGAACACAACACTACAGTTGTTTGACCGGAAACGAGCTCACTAGATCGGCGAAAGATCGGCGAGATCACTAGATCGCTTTGCAAAAGACATACTCACCAAAGAGCATTTCCAACACGAGGAGATCCCAAGACTTTGCTTTCACTCGCGTCGAAAGCACTGCTCGCACCAGCATCGTTTGCTTCTTCGAGAGGCCGGCTCTTCGCAATCGGCTCGTACATGTAGGGAGTAACACCGAACTCCTCAGAAAAACGCAGTCTCTCTAAATTTTCCATTACCGTCTCAGAAAGACAGCACCAAACTACCTGGCACAGCGCTTCATGTGTAGCGGCAGCGGTCGGTTACTAGAGTTGACGTCACGAGGCGCACCGACCAATCACAGGCGGAAACGAGACGCACGAGCTGGGCGTGTCCGCTGCTGCGCTTTTCGTCGAAATAAAATATATTTGCGCTTTCTTTCGCTCAATTTCGATACGATATTCGAATTCGGAGGGTTGAAAACCATTATGTACAGATGTCCACTCATTTTTTTCTGGAAAACCTTTCAGCTTCCCTTTAACATACAGCTCCATAGCAGCGGCGCATGTTAACTGAAACCGATTGCGAATGCACACGCTAAGGAAAGCATCATTAAATGGCAATGACGAAAGAACCAAATGATGCCACGCAATGAAACAAACACATGCTATAATTTTGTTGCCGATCTCAGAACCGTCGTTATACGTATTGAGTCGAAGTGATCCTCTGCGTGGATGAGGTATTCTGGCTCAATAATATTCATTAAAAATATATAAATATGAATATAAAATAGCACTCTATACGGGAACAATAGGACGACGAACACAAAGGACAGGCGTTACTCGCAATTATATTTTATTTTCAGCAGATAGTAGGGAAAACATCTTCATTTTATTGCGCTAGCAATTTACGGACGCTCGAGGCGTTCTCTCGTCGCCGCCACCGTGATGTCACGGGAGATGTGCGGCTTGGAAGTGGAGGATTAGGTATTTAGGGGCGTTAGGATTAGAGGGTGTATCCGAAGACGGGGCAGTGCGTTTGGCTGGAAAAGCGAGGAAGTCACGTGGATGCAATGTCACGTTCCGCCCGATCGGCTCTGCAGCGGATCAGTGCCAACGAAGCGGCGAGAACACATCGCTTCAGCGGCGCCTCAGCAACGCCGCGCTCGGCCACTTCCGCAGATCGCTTTTCAAGACACGGGCTCTCACTACTCTCTGTAGCGCTAATGAGAACACAAAGCGTGAACCTCTATAAGCAGTCTCTGCTCTTTTTGGGCATCGCAGATCGCTTTCAATTTATGGTCGCCGCACCGTGACTGCTTAGTTACGTACGGCGATACACTCAAAAGGTGCCGGATACACTGAGGCCAAAGAACGACTGCGCAATGAAATGTATGACTGAGTCGACAAAAAACACATGCGTTTGAAGACGATATGATTGAAGTCGGGCACAAAAGTTGCAAATAAACGCATTGCGAACATGCGGCACTTAAGAGAGCAAAAAACTAACGCATCCGTGTACAAGTGGAAGCATGTGAGATTAGTGATGAGCGAAGAATGGCTCGTTTACCTCACACAGCCGGGGCCATTGCATTGGGTTGAAATCAGTTCGGCTGATTCTTTGAAGCCAAACCTTCCTCTGCGCCGGGTCTCGCTTCGCAGATATAGCATAGATATGAATATAGTCCGGAAGAGTCGCTCGCGGCCCGTTTCACGTGTGGTGCACCTGGCGGCAGAGCAAGGCGGCATCGCGAACACGGAACTACGCTAGTAAAGCACCAAGGAGGCGCGAAACTTCGCGTCTGCATAACGCCCCTCATCGCTTGTGCGTACGCCGTACGCAATGTCTGGCACCGCTATGCCGATGGAAGCAAAAACAAGCAAGCAACGCGTGACGGCGTTCGTCCAATGGGAGGACCGAGCGTCGACGGAAAGCGCCGGGGAGGAGGACGGCGGCAATCTTCAAAGGATGGTGCTACCTTCATTAAGTAATGTTGGCCTGCAGCGGCCACGTACTGGTGGCATTTGTCATCATGCCAGCGTTGTGGGACGCCTGGCAGCTGCCAGGGCGCTGTTTACAGTGCGCAGGACAGTGGCTGGGTGGCGGCCCCTGTCCAGCTCGGATCTCGAGGAGCAACGAGCCCTTGTTGAAAGACCACGGGCAGCAGCTTTTGCCAACGGTGTCCCGGACCAGGGACCTGACTAATGTCGCTGTGACCCAAGCTCTTTTTTGTTATTCAATAAAAAAGTTTTTTATCAGCATCATTTATTCTCATCTCGTCCACCACAGGGATGCGATTGCGGCACTCCTATTAACCACGCCCGCGGTATGAGACACTTCGTAGCTGCAAAAGCGCTGTTCACTCTGCCCAGCAGTACTTGGCATGCATGCTGCGTCGCGCCAATATGTCGCACCCGCATGTAGTTGAACGAAGAGTTTAAGCGCAACGATAAACATCGCTGTGGTTCTCAATGCTGCGCCTTTCGACTAAACCAGCCAATTTTTGTTTGTCCCGCGCAAGTTCCGACCTTGACGAGACGGACGTCTGCCGGAGTTCGCGTTGTTTATTCTTTCGGCAATGTATACACTCTCTTCCTAAAGTCCTTTTTGTTACGGCACATGATGCAGAACTCTGTTCGGTATCTGTGGCATTACGAAGGAAAAAAATTCTCCGACCATGCACATTTCGGCAGAACCCTTACGCATAATTGAGTAAACAGCGCGGCACGCAGCCCAAAGTAGGACATAATGAAGGCAACGCCATGGAACTTATTTCAGGCGTATTACCGGCGTTGCACCAACCGGTGTCGGCGCGCCCATATGAAGTCGCGCAATAACTGCATCGTAATCCCGACCGAGAGTCTTTCACGCGACCACCGACTCTATATATATATATATATATATATATATCATCAGCCTGATTACGCCCACTACAGGGCAAAGGCCTCTCCCATACTTCTCCAACAACCCCGGTCATGTACTAATTGTGGCCATGCCTTCCCTGCACACTTCTTAATCTCATCCGCCCACCTAACTTTCTGCCGCCCCCTGTTACGCTTCCCTTCCCTTGGGATCCTGTCCGTAACCCTTAATGACCATCGGCTATCTTCCCTCCTCATTACATGTCCTGCACATGCCCACTTCTTTATCTTGATTTCAACTAAGATGTCATTAACTCGCATTTGTTCCCTCACCAAATCTGCTCTTTTCTTATCCCTTAACGTTACACCTATCATTCTTCTTTCCATAGCTCGTTGCGTCGTCCTCAATTTAAGTAGAACCCTTTTCGTAAGCCTCCAGGTTTCTGCCCCGTAGGTGAGTACTGGTAAGACACAGCTATTATATACTTCCCTCTTGAGGGATAATGGCAACCTGCTGTTCATGATCTGAGAATGCCTGCCAAACGCACCCCAGCCCATTCTTATTCTTCTGATTATTTCCGTCTCATGATCCGGATCCGCCGTCACTTTCTGCCCTAAGTAGATGTATTCCCTTACGACTTTCAGTGCCTCACTGCCTATTGTAAATTGCTGTTCTCTTCCGAGACTGTTAAACATTACTTTATTTTATGCAGTATAATCTTTAGACCCACCCTTTCGCTTTGCCTCTCCAGGTCAGTGAGCATGCATTGCAATTGGTCCCCTGAGTTACTAAGCAAGGCAATATCATCAGCGAATCGCAAGTTACTAAGGTATTCTCCATTAACTTTTATCCCCAATTCTTCCCAATCCAGTTCTCTGAATACCTCCTGTAAACACGCTGTGAATAGCATTGGAGAGTTCGTATCTCCCTGCCTGACGCCTTTCTTTATTGGGATTTTGTTGCTTGCTTTATGGAGGACTACGGTGGTTGTGGAGCCGCTATAGATATCTTTCAGTATTTTTACATACGGCTCGTCTACACACTGATTCCGTACTGCCTCCATGACTGCTGAGGTTTCGACAGAATCAAACGCTTTCTCGTAATCAATGAAAGCTATATATAAGGGTTGGTTATATTCCGCACATTTCTCTATCACCTGATTGATAGTGTGAATATGATCTATTGCTGAGTAGCCTTTACGGAATCCTGCCTGGTCCTTTGCTTGACAGAAGTCTAAGGTGTTCCTGATTCTATTTGCGATTACCTTAGTAAATAGTTTTTTGGCAACGGACAGTAAGCTGATCGGTCTGTAATTTTTGAAGTCTTTGGCGTCCCCTTTCTTATGGATTAGGATTATGTTAGCGTTCTTCCAAGATTCCGGTACGCTCGAGGTCATGAGGCATTGCGTATACAGGGTGGCCAGTTTTTCTAGAACAATCTGTCCACCATCCTTCAACAAATCTGCTGTTACTTGATCCTCCCCAGCTGCCTTCCCCCTTTGCTTATCTCCCAAGGCTTTCTTTACTTCTTCCGGCGTTACCTTTGGCATTTCGAATTCCTCCTGACTATTTTCTCTTCCATTATCATCGTGGGTGCCACTAGTACTGTACTGCACTAGTACTGTCTCCAGCCTGCCTCTTGCCTACCTTGGCATTAAAGTCGCCCATTAGTTTTCACTCTACCCATCGCGTTTCCACGTCTTCATAGTTTCACAACAAGACCTGCCCCCCTCTCGTTAATGCTATAGAATTCCTGTATGTTACCAGCTATATAATCCGACTCCTGGTTCTCTTCTCTCCGCTAAGCCTCGGTAGCACAGGACGTGCCCGCTTTTTAGCACTGTATATGCTTCTTTTGGCCTCCTAGCTTCGCTGAGCCCTATTATATCCCATTTACTGCCCTCTAATACCACTGTAGACTCGCCTCACTAGATAACACTCTAGCGTTAAGCGTTGCCAGGTTCATATTCCAATGGCGGTCTGTCCGGAGCTAGCGATGCTTAGCACCCTCTGCTGCGTCGCAGTTCTGACCGCCGCCATGGTCAGTTGCTTCGCAGCTATTGGGGACTGAGGGCCGGGGTTTGATTGTCGTGTTCATATAGGAGGTTGTGGCCAAGTACTGCTCCAGGTTGGCCAATCCTGCTCTGGTGAGGGAGTGCGTTACTGGTTCTGGTCACCGGGGTCAGGCCACACTCCAGGCCTGTTTGTGCAATTTTATCAACACGCGGATTTTTTTTTTAATCCGGAGGAAAATTGCCGGCACTGGGATTCGAACCACGGACCTCTTGCACGCGAGGCGGGTGTTCTACCTCTACGTCACCGCTTACACTATGTATATATATATATATATATATATATATATATATATATATTTATTTATTTATTTATTTATTTATTTTAAATACTTTCAAGGCCCATAGGCGCTACAGAAAGGAGTGGTACATATACATAGAAAAAATGCAGATGAATGAATAAAACATTTGTTAGATGGCATGGAGAACAGCAGTCTTGAACCCCGATGAGTCTATAATAGTAGCGACCGAGGCGGGGAGGTGGTTCCAGTCATTGCAGGTGCGAGGTATAAAAGAGTAATAGTACGCGTTCGTGCGACAAGATGGCACGAAAACTTTATGAAGGTGATCGCTGCGGGATGAAAAGTAGGAAGGACGAGTAAGAAATTTTGCTTTTAATACCGGGTTGTGGTAAATCTTGTGGAAAAGGCAGAGGCGACTGTATGCACGACGTACTGAAAGTTCCGGTATGTTAAGGGTTTGCTTCATGAGTGTTACGCTAGCATGACGAGAGTAATTAGATAGAATAAAGCGGCACGCGCGGTTCTGAATGGCTTCGAGGGAGAGGGTTAGTGATATTTGAGGGGGATCCCAGATGGCCGAGGCATACTCTAATTTTGATCGAACGAGTGTTTTGTAAAGCGTCAGTTTAAAGATGCAGGAACCGCGTAAAAGTTTCTGCGTAGGTAGCCTGGTGTGCGATTAGCGTTAGAAGTTATAAATTCAACATGCTTGTGCCATGATAGATCGTGAGTGATGTAAAGGCCGAGATACTTGTAAAAATTAACTTGACTGAGAGGAGCGCTAGTCAGAAAGTACATGCGTGTGTCAGTATTGTTAGAGCGGCGTGATATGCGCATATATTTACATTTATTTACGTTTAGTTTCATGTTCCACGCATTGCACCATTTAGATAAATTGTTAAGGTCTTCTTGTAGTTTAGTGGAATCGGCGGGGTCACTAATCCTATGATATATTACGCAGTCATCAGCAAATAGGTTAATGGAAGACGATTTCACGCAATCAGGGAGATCGTTAATATAAATTAAAAAGAGCAGAGGCCCGAGGACGGATCCCTGCGGGACCCCTGATGTAACTGATGAAAAAGCAGAGGAAGCGTTATTGGCAGTTACGTACTGAGTTCGATTGGAAAGGAAGTCCTTAATCCAGGCTAATACTAAAGGATCAATGTTAAGCTGATCGAGTTTAAGGTTTAGTAGATCGTGTGTTACGGTATCAAAGGCCTTAGCATAGTCCAAGAAAATACAGTCAACATCAAAGTTATTGTCAGATGCAGCAAAAAGATCATTAGTAAAGCAAGCTAGTTGGGTTTCGCACGAGTACATTTTTCTGAAGCCATGTTGACAGGAATGAAAAAAATGAATTGGTTTCCAAAAATTCAACAAGATGAGAGTAAATGATGTGTTCCAAAAGTTTGCATGAGATGCTTGTCAATGAAATGGGACGGTAGTTCTCGGGAGCATGCGCATTGCCTGATTTTGGGACTGGAACCACCTTTCCTTTCTTCCAGTCACGCGGGAGCGAAGAATACTGCAACGACTGCGCAAAAATTTTAGAAAGAATAACAGATGAAAACACCTCAGTGCATTTCAATATTTTTGAATTAATATTATCAGGCCCACTGGCAGACGAAATCTGCAGATTATTGATTAGCCGGCTAATGCCAACCCAGTCAATTATTATGGGATCCATCACAGGGAAGTTTGAACTTGGTGCACTCGGTAAATCGACGGTGATATTGGCATTAAGGAAAGAGACAAACGCCTCATTCAAAACGCTGCAACATTGATCAGATGGAACACTGGTGCCGTCAGGGTAAGTTAAGAGTACAATGTTTGTTTTAGTGCCATTAACAACACTCCAAAACTTGCGCGGACTCGTTTGAAGAAAGGAGGGCAGTGTAACATTCAAGAAGGTAGTTTTGGCGTTACTAGACACTTGGATGTACTCAGTTTCCACTTCACGGTACGTTGACCAATGAGCGGGGAGGTTTGATTGCTTAGCCCGGCGGAATAACCGTTTCTTTTTGTTGCGCAGGCGTTTAAGAGAGTTGTTAAACCATGGTGATCTAGTGTTTGAGGGTATCTTTCGTTGAGGTATATAACTGTCAATTAAAGATAGTAGTTTATTTTTGAAAAGTTGCCAGTTATCCTCAACTGAGCGTTCGTCGAAACCGAGGATGTAAGCGGCTGTGAATGATTCCATTTCTGCCGTGATAGAAGCCGTATCGGCGTGCTTGTAATCGCGAACAACCTTAAAGCTCTTTTTAGTAGAAACATGGGCACGCAAAGTGAAATGAATAATCAAGTGGTCACTTAAACCAGGGATATATGTAAGTTTAGAAACCAGATCAGGTGTAGTCATGAAAACGAGATCAAGGATATTAGCGGAAACTGAAGTAGTACGAGTAGGTTCATCAACAAGTTGTGAGAGGTTGAAATCCGAACAAACACCAAGAAACTGTGCGCATTCCGAAGAATTTTTTGTGATAGTGGCGTTACCACTGTGCCATGATATGTTTGGAAGGTTGAAATCTCCTAACAGAAAAAGAGGCAACGTGGGGTATCGCGTAACTATATTATTTAAGACGTCATGAAGTTCGTCACAGAAAGAACGGGGTGCAGTTGGGGGTCTGTAACACACGCAAAAAATGCAATCCCTATTGTCAATGGTAATACGCACGCACACCACTTCTAAAGCTGACACGACTGGGACACTTGAGGAAGGAAGCTCTTCATTGACAGCGATCAAGACACCCCCACCGATACGAACATCGCGGTCATATCGATAAATAGCGTATTTCTTTTCACAGTCAAAGATTTCACTGCTTTGAACTTTTGCAGAAAGCCATGTTTCGGATAGAATAACAATATCAGCGGAACATGAATCAATATGAGCCGAGAGCGCTGCTCGCTTGTTGAGCACACTACGTACATTGGTAAAAAGAAGAGACACATCATTTGCATGGCGGGAAGATAGCTACGCAGACGAATTGCCAGCATTGTTTAAGGGTGGGTTGCGATTACCATGTGACTCACGAGGGGAGTCAACTTCACAAACGTTATCTGTGGATGCGCAGTAGATGTAGCGCTTTTTGTTGATGATAAGTTTGTTAAAGCGCAGTGAAAAAGGTTGACCGCTAGATTTTCCATATTCAATTAATTTTTTTTCGTGACAAGCGTGTTGATCTGCAGAAGTCTTCGCCTACAGAGATGCCAGCTGTTTTCAGCTTCGCTTTCTGAGAAAGAACAAGCTCTTTGGTTTTAAAGGACGCAAACTTGACGATAACTGGGCGTGTCTTTAGTTGCACAAAGGAACCCAGCCTGTGCGCTCTGTCGATCATATTATCAGTAATGTTCAAGCTTAGATGACGCGACAGTAGACCTTTAATACAGTCTTCGGACTGTGCCCACGTCTCGTTAGCATTGTCAGCTATGCCATAAAATAATAAATTGTCCCTTCGAGGCCGATCTTCCAATTCGTCTAGCCTTGAGTTGAGTACGGCACCTTTAGTCCTAACAGTTTCATGAACAAGGCGGTTAATTTCAGTTGGCGCCGACGCATCTTCAATAGATTCAACAACAGATTCTAAAGTTACCAATCTTTCTGTAAGATCTGAAACTTTTTGCGTAAGTGCCCCTTGGTTTTCCTTTAACTCGGCCAAGGATTCCATTACTTCCGCATGACGCTTGTCAAATTTTGTCGACAAGGCAGTAATGGCGTCAAGCAGTTCCTTGTGCGCTTTGCTAGGGTCAGGCTGGGGAGGACCAGGGTTTTGTTCTACGTCACCGCTTAGCATCAGAAGTTTAACGACAAATATACAGTCATTCAAAGTATCACAAACAACACTTGGGCACGGGAAGAGCAAGAGACATCGGTTGCTTGAACGTTTACAATGAAGACATGGGGCTGCACCAACCTGCATATGAAAGCAGAAGGGGATTT
Organism: Dermacentor albipictus; assembly: GCF_038994185.2. Classification (NCBI taxonomy): domain Eukaryota; kingdom Metazoa; phylum Arthropoda; class Arachnida; order Ixodida; family Ixodidae; genus Dermacentor; species Dermacentor albipictus. The sequence continues at coordinate 465,575,363 of NC_091821.1, read as the reverse complement.
TGAGCAACAACATCGTCGCTGCTCTCCCGTGCCCACTGAAGGCGGAAAGCCGATGCAAGTCCTTTAAATCCTGGCGGTAAAATGCTGTCGGTGGCAATGCTGATGCCGTGCTTGACCATGATGGGGAGGTGGCACCAGGGCAAAGCTCGTACTGGACATAATCGCTCGCTGTCGCCGAAGGTATCAAGAGCGGTGATGATAACGGCAACGGCGTCGATGCAGGGGAAGTTGGTCCAAGCGCAGGCGCGGATAGCCATCCGAAGAATAAGGCGATGAACTGCATATGAAAGCAGAAGGGGATTTTGAGCAACAACATCGTCGCTGCTCTCCCGTGCCCACTGAAGGCGGAAAGCCGATGCAAGTCCTTTAAATCCTGGCGGTAAAATGCTGTCGGTGGCAATGCTGATGCCGTGCTTGACCATGATGGGGAGGTGGCACCAGGGCAAAGCTCGTACTGGACATAATCGCTCGCTGTCGCCGAAGGTATCAAGAGCGGTGATGATAACGGCAACGGCGTCGATGCAGGGGAAGTTGGTCCAAGCGCAGGCGCGGATAGCCATCCGAAGAATAAGGCGATGAACTGCATATGAAAGCAGAAGGGGATTTTGAGCAACAACATCGTCGCTGCTCTCCCGTGCCCACTCTATATATATATATATATATATATATATATTGTAATAATAATAATATATAATATATAATATAATATTATAATATATATATAATATATATAATATTATAATATATATATATATATTATATATATATAAGTATATATATACTATATATATATACTTATATATATATATATACGTATATATATATATATATATATACTTATGAACTTATGCTCTCTTTATATATATATATATATATATATATATATATATATATATATATATATAAAGAGAGAGAGAGAGAGAGAGGGGGAGAGGACGTGTTGACCGCTCTTCCTGAACTGGAGCACTGACGCCGAGATCGAGATGTCTAGCCAAGAATACGTCATATATACGATTCGTGTGTGTGAAGCTTGGTTGGACTTGACCTTGCACATATGAAGCCAGAGAATAACCTATATCATAGAATGAAAGTTGTGCTGCATTGGATAACTTGCGTTCATAATTTCCTTATCGCATTGCATAAAAGATGTATAGGAAACGACGGTGAGAAAGTAAATATTTACATTTCTTTCAGGATCTGTTGTTGAGGACTACTGGTGCGATACGGGACATTCATGGGCCTAACGTGGGTACCGCTCAGTATTAGTCATTTTAAGACTACATGCTTTGAATAGTCTACAAAGCTGTAAAGCCTACGTTACACAATGCGCCTCGTTTCCAGGGTCCTAAGCGACGCATCAGCTAGCACAAGATCCTGCCAACGGAACCAGCTCAACTATGCGAATTACCTAGCGCAAGGTAAGTCAAAGCGAATTCAGATTGAAATGGCAAAAAAATATAGTCATTACATTTTGATGACACGTATATTCGGCTTCAGAACTCAGACCAAGACGTGTAAGAAAACGTTGAACATTCGACGAGTTTGTGACCACAGCCAATGAAATCGCACGGTACAGCGTTTAAAATAATATCACTGTGGTTATTTCTTTCAGCATGAACCGACTAACCCAAGAACAAGTCTTGCTAAACACAGTGTTGTTTCAATATACTAGTATACATGCAGCAAAACGGGATACCACAATCCGTGGGGCTCAGGGTATGGACAAGGTTAGCAATATTTTTAAAATACTGCGATTCGTAAGCCTTCCGTGCTGAATTTACGCTTGACTTGAAAGCATCGGTTGGTTAGTTATTCATATTCAGGTGGGGAACAGCGTTAAGGAGACGGAGAAAAGTGAAAGCACATTGGAAACGACAGGTTGTACTGTGGAGACGACGGCAAGAATTGTCGCTTTCCATGTGCCTTCACGTTTGTACATGTCCTTAGCACTATTTACGCTTAGTTTATGTTATTTGAAGACGGTGACATCTTCCGAGGAGTGTATCCGGCCACAGGTTAGCGTTAGAGAGGGTACCACAGAACTTCGCGCCTGAGAATTCCATAGTAAGTTATCCCAGTCGCCATGTCCCTGTGCCCGCTTCCCTTAAAATGCTGGGAGCCGTCATTTAAATATTCTCTTGCGACCTGATACGTTTTGTCTTCCGAAAGTCGCAATAAGCGGGAAGCCGTAACAGAGCGACGACGCGGTAGCAAGTTGTGCATCGGACGCAATAGTGCTTGCAGCTTTTGAAGCAGTGCTTGTAATAAACGCTCGCAGAAGTTGTACGATTGGCCTGCGCAGCGTTGTCGGACTGGGGCGGAGCTTTGTATGTGATCGTGACTCGTGTAGTGCGACATACGGTACAGAGCCCTAGAGGGGGGAGAGTCAGACGGGCCCATCCAGGCCCTCAGGACTGCTCGCGTTCGAGCTTTCGGTTCAGCTCGAGTTTATGCTAATGCTTGCGTTGGCTCAGTGGGTACGCAAAATCACGACCTCTGAGTTTTCACGCGGTAGTTTTGTTCGATAACGTCAATTCATTTCATTCTAATCTGTCAAAGACCGCTCGGCGGGGGCTATATTACGTAAGTAGTGGGCATACAACACATTACTAATATATAGGTGCATTGTAATACAATAGAAACTTATCAATATCAATCATTATAAGTCTAACTGGTAGTAGATTTCAGTGTACACACAATAGTACTGTGAACAGATTTGTTCATGCAGAAGAAATACGGAGTCAATAAAATGATAAAAAATTAATGAAACTAAAATATGCTAAAATGTCATCAATATAACTTTTTCTCAAAATGCGAGGAAGATAGAGGATTGGGCAGCACTGACTGCGGATTCCCTCTTTGCGTGCCCTAGCACCCATATATCCTAAGAATACAAGACGTCGGACATTGCTTGATAGTCTCATTTTTAGTCGATATGAAAAGTTGAAATAAAAAAAGAACAGTGTCGCAGGGATAAAATATACGGTAAGGCTGGCACCCGTATATGTCGTTTGTGTCTCACTTCGTGCTCTTATGCTTAGCGCGGTAACCTTTGCTTTATTTTGTCCTTTTCTTTCCGTGTCCCATTCTTGTCACGCTGTATTCGCTGTTGCCATCTCCGAACGTGCCCTACTCACAGTCATGCTGTATAGTAAATGACTTCCCATCGTCTCTAAAACAGCACATTCAGAACTATGCCACAGGTGCTGTTCAGAAGTGCCCGTGGCAGCTCTAACAGATTAAAAAAAAGTTGGGTGCTTTTCATTTTCTCAAAAGTCAAGGCTAATCACAAGACAGCACTCTAGTACAGCTTAGGCGTGGTAAAACCCTTAATTCCTTTTGAAAAGAAAACATAATTTTCCGATTAGTGCTTACAAGTTGTGTCAGACAAGTGAGATGGCTGAACGAGAGAGATTTGGGACCACGAGCTCTTGAGCGTATATATATTTTTACTAACACTTCATTAATGTTTTTTTTTTTCGTGTTCAATTCTGGAAAAGGCATTGGTCGCAGTGGAATATTGGTCATCTTGGTTTTGATGTACGTAGATGTACGTGAAAGACGTTTGGTGACATTACATGCAGTTACATTTGCCCTACCTAAAGTTGTCCGTACTAAAGTAGCTATCGATATTTTTTAAAGTAAGGATCTAGACTCTAGGCCATGAGCAGACCTTGCCGTTAAGAGAACAAGGCTTTAGCCAGGAGACAAGTATGTCTTCCAAATTCAAATATGTAAGACGAAGGAATGCTTTTATCCGACAACCGCCGGACAAATATGATTTAAATCTTTCGCATTTAGAAACAAAGTTATATTCTAGTGACTCTATTAAGCGACATTAGGTTTTATGACTTGGAAGTTTTTACAGAAATTACTGAAAAGTAGGAAGCTTCAATATTTGAAGCAAGAAGTTTATAAATACAAACGAAAACAGATATCGCAGTTCTGTAAACTGGAGAGCATCTAAAACGGACAAACATGATATTCAACTTACAGCTTACATAAAATTGTTAGAATATTTACGAGACTATTGCAAAAGCCCTACTCTCAAACTAGTGGTGTAATTCAGAGCAGAGTATAGTACATCAAGTTTATTCGCTTTATATGTTATATAACGTGCAGTTTACAGACTTGTGGTATCATTTGTCATTCCTGAGTTATAAACTTGAAAATCTAGCTGTCTGAAATTTCGCTGTTTTCCCAACATTTTCAGAAATAATTGATGGTATAAATAAAGATATGCTTCGTACAGTCACTAGATATTTACTTTTTCATTGAAATTCAACAAATTCCTTCAAAGTCGGGGCGGTAGTTGCTGATGAAAAATAATTTCTTCGTCTATTTAGATAGAAGCCTCCGTCCTAAACAAAGCTTCTCGGGGCCTCCTACTTAAGTACACGGAAAAGGATAAATCGTTTTTCTCGGCAACAACTCCACTACATTTGATGAGGTTAGTTGCACTTAAGATGACAAGTTAAAATATAGTGACTGTTTCTATGAAATTTCAGATTTGTGCTGTCAATTTTCGAATAAATATTGTCAAAAATCTCACATTTTGAGAAAACGAATCTATCCAGTGTACAAGAGTACCTCAGCAACAAAAAAAATATTACAATTATGTAAATTGCATCTAGTAGTACATCTAAAGGGGACAGAATTGACGTATTATGCATGCCTCCGAAATATACCACGAGTATGCGCGTAAGACTTTTGCAAAAGCCTTGTTAACAATGTGACAAATTCATTTAAGATATAAACCAATTCAGTTTACAGAACTGTGATATCTGTTCTTGGTGCAGTGGCTGCCAATTTGTAAAATCTTGCTTCTCTTTTTTTCAAACCTCGCTTCTTGTACTTCAAACCTACCTATATGTGAAAAATTCTTTTAAAAAATTTATCCCTTAAATAGAAATTTCGCCTCAACAGTCACTAGAATTGAACTTTTTGATGTCAAATTCAGCAAGTTTCATTAAAGTCGGACCAGTTGTTATCTCAGAAAAGAGTTTCTGTTTTACATATATTTGAACAGGTGGCATCGGGATTGCGCCCGAGCTAAAGCTTCCACTTAAGTAAGCCCCTTCCCTCCTTCTTTGTTGTCACCAATCAGCCGTACGTTCTTAGAGACTTTCTATCCCTTCTCCAGTGGCGCAGCCAGTTTTTTGGGAGGTGTGTGGGTGTGGGCACCAACTCGGGGAGAGGAGTGGAGGTGGGGGGGGGGGGTTCTGGGTGGGCAGGCTGCATACTAACCCAGGAATGCCGGTCGGGGGAGCGTGCCTGGTGTCGCCTCTCCCCTGGCTACACCACTGCTCCACTCCCTCTTCCCCCGTTGCTCACTAGCTGACTACTCAGAAATCTACTTCAGGCCAAAATATCTGCTCTTCTTATCAATCACTAGACTTTTCTTTGTCCTCTATTTCTTTCATAAAATAGATTCCAGGAAGCGTCCGCAGCCAAGCTTCAGCTTCAGCGACAATGTTCAGAGGCTGTGATTTACATCCGTCAGGTACGATTTTTCTTACATTTCTGGAGCCGTGTGCTTCCTTTTTATAGTAATCCCTCCAAATGTTGCCCATCGATCCCATGCCTACAGCGCCTATCCTCGTTGCAATCATCGGTGGCCAATATCTTCTGGTTAAATAGCACACCGTTGCTCAATGCAGTCGACCGCAAAAAGAATACGCAGACACACCACGCGTCTTTCTTTTGTGGTGGTAGCTGTTTCGCGCAATAATATAATTACTCACCGTTATGCACCTACTAGCCAAGCAGCGAGTTCTATATCATGTCCACTGTAAGACGAAAGCCTACCCCCATTTCTCCTACTTCCAGTTACTCGTACCTGACGTTAGCCAACTCAATACTACGCTTGCATACTTCCTACTCTCACTACACTACCTATAAGCCTCGGCTGTCGTCGACTGCACATCCCTTTACTCGACACTGCAATGGAACACATGCAACCTTGTTCTACGCACTACATGACAACATGACATGCTGAATTCCATGTATTCTTCATATTCCCAACAAGAATATTAGCTACGCCTGTTTGCAGTGTAAAAAACGCGGCCTTTTTTTTTCTCTTTATGCTTTGGTCCAACAGGAAGAAGCAGGGCAGTCTACAATAGGTGGCTCTATTGCTTCGTATACACCCACAGAAATTGCGGGAGCTGCGGTCGTGCGAACGGAATGCAAGCCAGAGAACCAAAACCCCGAAATTTAGATATGGCGCGCATGGGAGATAGCTCGTGGTGGCGCTCATGCCTGTCACGTCATCGTAATTTTACAGTCCCTGTGTACGGCTTTCTCGCATGCCGCTTACTACTGATAAAGGGCGAAGCTGATCTAAGCTTCTGTCGTGTCCCGAGCGATCACTTGCAGCCCCCCCAAAACATCGCCCCACTATCCACTTCTGAAGCAAGGTATTTTCCCAACACCACACGCAGATGTCATGCATCTCCGCATAAGCATCACAAATAACGCAAATATACCGCGGCTTACAGCGCACATTATGCAGCTGCAACTTGCAGCAGGAACCACTGGCGATATGTTGTTGTTTACACGTCTGTGGTAAGGACGCGCCACAAGCAACCGCTTATGAAAACACTTTGGCTGTTAGCCGTTCATGTAAATATGCACACTTATTAACAAAATGGTACGGTTCTTAGAAAGAGACATCGGCCGCTCTGTCTTTTCTGACCAATTTTTCCCACTAAATGCACTGGGAAACACGGAGATACGCTAACTGGGAATATTGAAATACTCCAGTTTTTCAATATAGTCCCTGAATAATTGAGCCTTCATGGCGTGCATTATGCGTCGCTACATAGAAATGCGCTCTCGTAGCAAGCAATTGGCTTATGCATAGAATGCTGCGTCTGGTAGCATGTAAGGCAGAGTCAGTACTTTTATTTTTCACAGAATAACTTACTTGTCAGTTTTGTAGGCGCCGTAGACATCGAACGAGGTCACGTGGGGCCAATGCATTGTGCCTTGCTGGCGGCCATTAAGGCAGTTGACACAAGGTCACTGTGTTTAAGGGCCTGCAGGTTAAGATTGCATAATATTTATTTCGCGACCTGCTTAATCATGCTAATTGTTACTACATGATAACTAAAATAACTATGAATCTATTTATACCAACTGTAATTATAACACTAATATTGTAGTAACTAATAGTAATATGGAATGCAATAGTTAAGTTAGATTATACATACACATATATCGGGAACCATAACGGTGCATTCTCCTGGTCGTTTCACACTGCTCCGACGCGGCTGCGGAGTTCATGCAAGACGGCACTATAGGCGTAATTTGGGAGCATAAATGGCCTCGAACGCGTCGATTATGACGCCAGATGCATGATCGCGACTGAGCCTTTCGTTTTCGTAATGAAACTACGAAGCTTTCTTCCATGACTTCCGTAGCACATATCGATTATGTTGTGATGAAACATCGATATAGGCATCCTGAACTTTTGTGTTATTCAAGATCTCCGTGAGTTTTTACGGGCCTCCCTTGCCGAATTGAGAGCTCGGAGAAGTATTCAGAGAAATTAGCAACCCCGAGTAAACGCCAAATGCGCACGAATCTGTGCCACGCATCGCTAAAGCTAAAACGGTCACACTAAGCTGTACAGTTTATGGAGCAATTGATTCAGTAAAGTCAGCCAGCTCAGTGGATAGGCTGTAGTCCTGCAGTGGACATAAAAATTGGCTGCTGCTGCCGTTGGCGTTGATGCTGTAGCGTGTTTTCTGTTGCATATTGGTTGGGCATCCCACCGTTCCAGAGACCGAAGGACCGGTGCCCTACTGCCAGCTCGGCCGATGGCCGACTACGGCCCGATGTGGCCATTGCGGAGCCGTTGTCCAGACGCTTACGCAGAGCCGTCCCAGCACCCTGGCGTGGCTCTCCTGCAGTCTGCTCACCCTGCTTTGGTAAATAGTTTTTAAGCCGGGAGTCCTGCGTGTCGAATAATCACTCGCGCTGCGGAAAAAAAAAACCTTTAGCAGTTATATATCTTGTTCGGGCAGAAATTATTTTGTTCTGCTGATTATTTAATTTCGCGACTTATCGCTGGCGTTTCGTTTTGTAGGATATGTGATGAAGAAGACGCGCTTCTGGGCGGTCGCTGTGTCAGAGATCACAGCTCGTGCTTATGCGGAATTGGCCAGGTTTCTCCAAATCAAATACATTTGGGGCGATTTATTTAGGCCTCAGAACATCGAGAAAAGTCAGGTGCTTCCGGCTAAGCACGAGCTCTGATATCGCGAACAACGACATCCCAGGAGCGCATCTTCGTCTTGATTAAAGAGGAAATGCTTTTCGGCCATTTTACCTTACTTTCTTAAACTCCTCGGTCGCAACTTCCGAAAGTTTGACGCTTATGTAATGTCGTAATAGGCGGTGTCACCACGCACGTCGCGTCTGACCGTGTACACTAAAAAAAGAAAAAAAAAGACGCACCAGCACTAAAACCAGGCAAAAGTTCAGTGCTAAAGGACACCGATGTGTGAGTTGCATTAAACGAAAACAATACGCAATATCAACAGACCTCATCGACTTTTGCGGCTCCTGACTCACTTAGAGCGACAACAGCAGTCAGTCACACAGTGGACGCCGGCCATCTGCCCAAGAACGACATATCACCGCGAGAGCATTGAGGCTCCCATGTCGCAGAATATCTGGTGTCGGCGTTCGGCGTCCCCGTGAGTGAGAGTTCACAAATATATTTAGGTGTGTATATATGCCACGCCTCGCTATATGTCATGAGGTATGTGCGGGTTATGTTGCGCACCATTATATCCCCAAAATTTGCTCATACGCTGTCTTACATTCTTGACAAAGTTATTCCTCGTATTTATGAGAATGACAGCCCATAAACAAATGACATGAAACGAAAACATCGACAGCGCATGCGTTTTATATTAAATCTTCTGAGACTGAAATATTAAAAGTGTGAAGCAATAACGGATACTTGAAAATGACGTAATTTCTTTTGGCGCGGCTGTGCATTACCTCCGGGATCGGCCCACGCAACAGGCCGAGTTTCTGTGAGAAAGCTCGCCTTCGTGCATAGCGGTCGCCGCCAGCGTTTCCCGGTAAACGTTGGCGGTTACATAAGCTGCAGTTGCCGGGAAGCGTGGGAAGCAGTCAGGGATTTTTGAACGGCATCGATTTCCTGTCTTAAAGGCGGAGCTTAAGCTTCCTCCAACTTTTCTGCCTACTGTAACCTCCGAAATATATATGCACAAAAGAACTTGTTGTTGCCCTAGTATAATGAACGAAAAGGGTAGCACGACTTTTGTTACTTGCCGAACCACGTGAAGCCAACAGATAATAAAGCTAAGGAAGGCATAGGGGAAATGATTTTCTGTTCTTAAGCGATTGGTATTCTTTGCGAACTTCACCCCGTTTGCGACATGTTTGCATATCTGCGCGTAACCTCTGCCTCTCCAACTTGGGTCGATAGGCAAGAACGGCAACGGCGAGCGGCGCTGCTGTGCCTAGAGTCACTGACTCTAACTGCTTTGGCATGAGAGCGCCGTATTCGGAGCAACATTCAACTAGCGACTGTACGCCTCTCCCATCTCTCGTTCGCACCGCCTTGATTGCCTCTTGCACTGCGCGTGTTTGGGCACGCTTCGTACCGCGCGGGGTGTGTGCCCACGTGTGTGCGAGTGGACGTTTCATTCGAAGGACGGTGTACACGCTTCTATTTGCCTTTAAGAAGATGGGTAATTATTTTTATGGCTGCAATGCGGCGAAAGGGCAGCGTCTGCTTAGCCATATAAGTGACGCCGAGCAGGTGATTGGAAACGAAATCGTATGTGCCGCCGGAAAAATCGTCGGCACATACGATGCGCGAGCTAAAGTCATTTTTGCAGTTTCCCACAAGATGTTTGCTGCAAATCCGTGTTGTCTCTGATGGCGGCAACGGACTTCCATCGACACTGTGGGGAAATAAACAAAATATATCACCGCATAGCAAAAGTACGACATGCGCACATAATTTTAACTAGTACGTCCCCTACAATACAGAATAGATGCAGGAATGTAAATAGCTTGGGCATTTTTTAAGAGAGCTCAAGAGACGAAAGTTGAAAGTATTACTAATCATTTCTGCCTTAGCAATGAGGCGCGACCAAGACGCGGGCGTGTATCGTCCAGTAACTCGATCGATCGGTACAGTGGTGATGCAGGAATGAACTCCGGTCATGTTCAATGCATCTTGCACATATTCAATTCCTCGGCACGCGCGAACTTCGGCCACTACTAGCGCATGCAACAGAAGTGGCTTCCATTCTTGGGCAGTGCACACAGAAACGAAACACGAGAAAGAAGACAGGACAAGCGCTGGTCGAACAACTGAAAATTTTTATATGAATAAAGGGATTATATACCGAATAATCATGAAATTCATGTGGGTTACATATCAAAACCATCATACATTCACGAGTGATCAATGAACGAGCTCGCTTCGTTTGCCAGTTGTTTACTTCTTTCAGCGCACCGCAGTAATCCATGTCTGTCGTCTGCTTTTGTCGCACTATTTTCTTGTGAATCGGCAAAATTTCACTGGTGGCATCAACCCCTTCGTGTTTACATTACTGTCGTGACAGTTAACAACACAATAATGATTTCCGGTCATTCGAAGAGGCACCGTCGCCAACAAGAGACGTTTCGCGCGCAGCGGGAACTGAACGCGGGCGCGACCGTGAAGGGAAGCGGTGGCGGAAACATACACCTATGGTGACTCCATAATACGCCCGTTGGAGGTGAAATCGTTCCGCCAGGGGAGAAACGAGCGCTGGCGTCTAGGATGAAACTTGGCGTGCGGACGTCTGTGGGTAGTAAATGGTCAACTGTGTAGAGCATCGGGCTATTGTACCGAGAGAACCGCGTTCAAGGCCAACTGTCGAACCAACTTTGGTCATCGGGTATGTGACACGGGGTATGTGCTGCTCTTTAATAAACCTCTTTGGCGCGATCTTGGACGACAGAGTATGTGCCAGTGGGTATGTGCCGCAGTTAATTGATTGATTAAAAACAATATATTTGCAGAATATTCGTAGAACTCGTGGGTGGGCCGCCTAGTCCGGTAGTCCACTGGTTATTGCTGCTGCGCCGGCCTTCCCCACCAGCCAGTGCTGACAGTCAGGGTCATCGCTGAGCAGAATAGCCTCCCAGTGCTCATCTGAGGGATTTGGAATGGGGTTAATTATGGGATTAAAGTGGCAAGCCCACACCATGTGGTAGAGGTTTGCTACCTCTCCACAGTGTGAGCATTGCGGGGAGTATAGTGAGGGTACCACTGGTGATACTTAGCTGGCGTTGGGTATGTGTTGGTTTGTAGTCTCCCAAGAGTGTTCTCTTCTAACTTATTGAGGGATTTATGTGGTGTTGGGTACTTCTTCCTGGCTGTTCTGTATGGTGCGAGATTGTCAGCATAAACTGCTAAAACAGTTAGGTCGCAGCACCCTTCAAGGTCATCAGGGGGAGACGCCCGGTATAGAAAAGCTCGGGCATGCCTTTGAGCGGCTTCATTTCCTCCAGGTAGTTCCAGGTGACCGGGAAACCAGATGACTGAGGCTTGGCTGGGTGGGTGCTTAGTAAGCAATGACAACCCTGACCTGTGAATTAATCCATTATTGAAGTTGCGACAGGCGTTCTGGGAGTCAGTGAGCACATTGGCGTTGGGATTAGATGCTATAGCTAATGCAATAGCTGTTTCCACAACATACACCGAGAAAATCCTCCGGATGATACATCGTATCAGAAATAAGCAGCATGGCATGACGGAAAGGGACGACATCCGCTTAGTCCAGGCTTTCGTGATTTCTCGGATAATGTACGGGACGGCATTCCTTAACCTCTCCAAGTCGGAAATTGAAAAGTTGGAGACACTGATCAGGAAGGCCTACAAGACGGCACTGGGGCCACCAAACTCCAGGACAACGGCAAAGCTCATGGCTTTAGGACTACATAATACCCTCAAGGAGATGTGGGAAGCACAATGCCTCTCACAACTCAATAGGCTCGCACTCACCAAACCAGGTAGAGGTCTGCTCGAAAAGATCCATATTAATCTGCCCCATACGATATACCAAAGGGAGGAGGTACCACGTGATGTGGAGAGACGCGCCAACGTGTACCCCATTTCGCGCACATGCGTCCCGCATATAACATCGAAAGGAGAAGAGCAAGAGGGGAAGCCCTGCAGAAGAAATGGGACGAGCACCCTAACATCCTTTACGTGGGCGCCGCAGGGCCAAAGAATGGAGTGATAACTATTGCCGCAGTTAAAATTTTGAAGTCTTTATCTACAATGGTCTAGCAAAATATCAGTAGACAGCTTGGTGAATGTGTTTGGTATCGCAAACTCACATGTGCTGGTTTGTGGGGACTTCAACGCACATAACGTCATCTGGGGCAGTGAATATAATGATTCCCGTGGAAGCATCATAGAGTCTGCCGCAGAAAAAAGTCATCTTATCGTGTTAAATGATAGCTCTCCAACGTTCTTGCGGGGGTTTCGTTACTCAAGCTGTATAGACGTCACGCTCTGCTCACAAGACCTTCTTGATGGCGTTGAATGGTCAACGGACATAGAAACGGACGGTAGTGATCATCTTCCGATCCTGGTAAAACATCGCCTCATACGGAGTGAGGGGACCCGGCGCTACTTAAAATATACTAATTGGCAAAGTTTTCGTCACCACGTAAGTAACTCATTGGGCGAAAATCCAAGCTTTCAAAGTTTTGCAAATATCTTGTGTGAGTCTTACGAGATCTGCACAAAGTCAGCCATTGTTTGAAATGAATACGCTGCAGTCGACGGGGAATATGAATGTCTAAGAGCAATTAGAGGACGCGCAGAACGGGCTTACCGCCGCAGTGGAAAGCTGGATGACTACAAGATGGCACAGAAAGTTCGGTCAACTTCACGCAGACGCTTACAAAAATTAGGCACGAGAAGGTGGCGAGAATACTGCGCGTCGTTGTCTCCCTTTACTCCATTTCCCAGAATATGGTCAATTGTCCGATCGTTTAGTGGTCCAGTTACCCAGAGCCATCCCTTCCGAGCCCTTGCCGTAGCTCGAAGCACTCTGGAAACATCTGTTGCTGACGAATTCTGCCAACTTATATCCAGACCAGGAATTCCGTCCACTTGCCTACAATTTACAAGTTCGATAACACTAGCAGAACAGAAAGTTCGTGCGTGCTTTATGTCACAACATCCTCAACGTGACTGTGAGTTTAGTCTAAATGAATTGACATGTGCTCTTTCGTCATGCCGTACAAAGACAACCGCAGGCCCAGATGGTGTCACGTATATGATGTTAAAGAACCTAGGTCCTGTAGGAAGAATGACTCTTTTGGAGATATTTAACGACATCTGGATAAGAGAGACTCTGCCAGATTCATGGAAATTAGCCCGGGTAATTCCAGTACTAAAACCAGGAAAGATTCCCCTTTGTCTTGACTCCTACCGACCCGTCAGCCTCACAAGCTGTTTTTCCAAACTAATGGAGAAGATGATAGACTGTCGACTGCAGTGGTGGTGTGAACACACAAATATATTTTCCAATTACATGACCTGTTTTCGACAAAATCGGTGTACTATGGATTCAGTATTAGACATTGCCACATGCGTTGAACATGAACGAAGTTGCGGAAATGTGACAGTAGCAGTATTTTTAGACATTCAAAGAGCATTCGACACTGTAAGTCACATACACATCTTTGCTGGTATGTTCGAGCTTGGCCTACACGGTCGAGCACTACGATGGGTATCAAATTTCTTGAAAGACAGAAAAATATTTATGGAAACAATCGAAGGCGCGAGTAATTATCACAGCATCACACAGGGCGTTCCGCAGGGCAGTGTTCTCAGTCCGTTTTTATTCAACTGCGTCATGGCAGCCTTGCCACTAAAACTCCCGTCTGGTCTACAGTATTCGCTGTATGCAGATGACATCTGCATATGGGCCTCTGGATCTCATATACAAGACATTCAAACAACGCTGCAAGAGGGTCTTGATAGTATCGACACCTTTTTAAAAGAAAGAGGCATGAGTCTTTCATACGCAAAGACAGCCGTACTTCCTTTTACTAGACGACAGCTGAATAATTTCCAACTTACGGTTAATGGGCAAAATTTGATGTTTGTGAAAGAGCATAAATTTCTTGGAATTATTCTTGACCGCCAGCTAACATGGGCTTCACACATCCGCGCAATTGAAAAGCAGACCAATGCAGTAATAAACGTACTTCGGCGACTCGCAGGTACAACGTGGGGGGGATCAGTCTCTTCGCTACTACAAGTTCATAACGCACTCATAAACAAAAAAATTGCTTACTCGGCACCTATTCTCCATGGTTTATCGCAAACTTCTGAGGAACATCTTCAACGTTTACTGGCAAGAGGGCTGCGAGTGTGTCTTGGGGTTCCGCAGGCTACCTCGAGTTCTTTAGTAATTGCTGAAGCTCGTCACCCACCATTTCCAGTCATACGAACGGTTGAAACATGACGAAATATTCATCGAATCTTAACCCAGCACGAGAATCATCCATTAAACCTCGCGCTTACCGAAAGAAACAAAAGCAAAATTCACGATGTTGTTCGAGAACATAAAGCATTATTACCAAGATTTGAATTATGCAAAGTGGATGTTTGCTACCCTCCCTGGATGTTAACATGTCCTAAAATAGAATTATCGGTTGACGGGATTATATCTAAGAGAGACATGTTCATAGTAGCCGTCCAACAACTGGCACTCTTCCAAATTTACTCCTTATATCCCCAGTACATACACGTTTATACAGATGGTTCGTGTCATAAAAATTCCTCGACTTCAGCATTCGTCATTCCACATTTAGCGCTAGAGCAAACATTTAAATTATCCCGAGAGACGTCTTCCACTATGGCAGAACTGTTTGCAATCCTGTGTGCTTTGCGTTTCATAGCATCAAAAGAACATTCGCAAAAATGGGTTATCTTTAGCGATTCGCAAGCCGCTCTCACATTACTACAGAGCAATAAGAAAAATTCTTTGAACACTTTGCTATTGTATGAGACACTCAAAGAACTTACAAAAGCAAGCGCAATGAACCATGTAATTGCATTCCAGTGGATACCTGGGCACTGCAATATTCCTGGAAATACTGCAGCGGACGCAGCTGCGAATCGGGCGCACAATAACGCGGAGACAACCAATCTTCCTCTATTGCGTAGTGAAGTCTGTGTGCTCCTGAGACAGATTTCTTATCGCCTCAGCAAAACTACCTGGTTTGATCAGCAAGCTAAAAACTCTGACTTATACTCTATAGACCCATGTATAAACTTAACAATGCCGGAAAATCTAAGAGACAACAGAAAATTTGAAACATTGGTACACCGCCTGCGTCTTTGTACTGCATTCACTAAACACTTCTTGTACAGGATAAAACGTGTCTCTAGTCCACAGTGTTCTTGTGGCCATGCAGACGAAGATGTGCATCATCTTCTCCTCGAGTGCACTAAATACAATCCACAAAGAAGGGTACTGCAAGCAAATTTGTTGATATTAGACAGAAGACCATTCACTCTAAAAAAAAAATGCTTGGCCCATGGCCAACTGCGGGCCTTCAAAAAAAGAGCGCTACTTGCTCTGAAAAAGTTTTTAGAGGAGACCAACATTTTGGGAAAATATAAGGTATCAGATGATCCGAATGCGCTAAATGAGTAACATAAACGTTGTTCGTGATTCATAATTGGTTTATGTGGCGATCGCAACTTTTATGCAATATGTATAATTCTGTTCTGTACTTGCAGTGCATTACATGTGTTGTGTGTTATGGCTGTTCTAAATATCTGACTTTATATATGCGTACGTGGACTGAAGTAATGCACAGAACTATGCGACTCATGTACTGTTGGACTGTATATTTTTTATTCATCCAGTGTTCTACTGAGTGCCACATTTCGTGTCGCTATTCTCCCTTTTTACGTAAATTTGTTTCCTTTGCCAAGTGACAAGGAGTAGCCGGTGCCACCATAAAGGCGCCAACCTCTCCTAATATTCATTTCAATAATAAATAAATAATCATACAAAACAGATCATCACCAATTATACACCTATCGGAAGATAGATTGCTAATCCCTATATGGCCGCCAATCGTATTGCAAAGAACTGATGCGCCGCAATTTTTTTATTGTAGAAATGATAAGCTAAAGCGACATGACATTGGACGAAAAAACAACTTGCCGTCGGTAGAATCCTAGCCCACACTCTCCGCATTAAGCGTCCGTTGCACTACCAATTGTACGTGTACGAGATCTAACCTTGGGAGTGTTAGCCAGCGCCACTCGTAGCCACGGTCGCATATGAAACTTCTGACCGATGGCAGGTGGGCACGTGCTGTGAGACACATATTTGCCGCTAAAAAGACGCACACGAAAACAATTACCACACCAAAAAGAAAATAGTCACGACGACGTGGTTTGTCACGATTGATTTTTGTCGGGTCAGTGCTTCCTTGTGCATCCTCTTAGCGGCAATGATGCCTCACTCACATACGCACAGCAGCCTCCACCACCTTCGGGTTCTACAAGTCCCGCATAAACAGCCACGTACGAATGTTGAGTCGTATCTCAGTGGTTAGACTGCCCGGACCCAAAATGCTCATTGCAAGAGGGACATATATTCGATGCCGAATTGTGTTCATACCCAAAGTCTTGTTTTTTTTGTCCACCGTATGTTTAGGGTAAGGCTCAGTGCGAAGATGTTATGCGACGAGGGAGCGACGGTGGTGCGACGGCGATGGTGAAACGAAAGGGACAGACGAAAACAACCAATGTAGTGTCGAGCTCGCAACTACAGCTGCCGTAAAATTAAAAAGTAAAATAAATTCAACTTACACGATAGCCAGAAACAGACCTAGATGGCTGACTACAAACAATGATGACGATTGCGTGAATGTAATACATCATCGATGCAAAAAAAAGTGTTGACAGATATCTAAGTACTGAAATGCGGAACTATACTTCAAATGTCTCTTAAGGTAAAAAGTCAGAACTATACTCTCTTAGGCAAAGTTACACCCTTTGGTTCGCCCCTTCTGCCACACAACGATAATCGTTATCTGCCGTGATGCGTTTCCTTTCTTTAACGCTGCGAGCCCGGAACCTCCCAGTAACGAACGGCACGCGCGTTATCAGAAGGGGCACTCTAAAGGGTGTAAACTGTTCTATGTTGATAACGCGCGTGCCGTTCGTTACTGGAAAGTACCGGGATCGCAGCGTTAAAGAAAGGAAACGCATCAAGGCAGATAATGATTATTGTTTTGTGGCAGAAGGGGCAAGCCAAAGGGTGTAGCTTTGCCTAAGAGTGTAGGCCCTTCACTAACGAAGCTCAAAGCACACCTTTTTAGGCATCGAAGTGGCGCTGGCAAAATAAAAATCAAGTAAAACCTCTTATTATGACATGCATCTTGACATTATGACGCACGCACGCACGCACGCACTCCCCCCCCCCCCAAAAAAAAAAAACATACGATTCTTTGTGTGGGATTTCACCACAAGTAGTACGGTAACGAATATATCTGTGACTACTGGGCCTTGTAAGTGATAAGTGATTTTGTAAGTGATAAGACGACTTGCGACTCACCGTGAAAAATGATCTTCAAGCAGTTATTTGAACGGACGAACGACTTTTATTTAGGAATCGATGGCTCCGTGTGGCCTTTAGTGAAATTCCGGAAGAATGAAATGGGTTTATAGATAACGGCCGATGCGTACCACCTGCTCAAAAGATGAGATGCTCCGAGACTTCGGGCTTCGGAGCAGCTGATTGTAGTGAGGATGCAAAAAGAGAACATTGTATCTAGTTCATCTTAAGTTTCACTTTAGCTTATCAAATAATCAGCTGCCAGAATTGGTGCAAGCTTAACGGCAGACTTTTAGCAGGAATTCTAGCATGTCGGGAAGCCTAGCCTTTTGAAATAATACTAGTTGCTAAATATTAACCCTTGATGCAAGGACAAACCCCCGCAATAAAGGAGCAAGACGAAAATTGCGCTAACTCTTTAAAAAAAGTTATGGGGTTTTACATGCCAAAACCACGATCTCATTATGAGGCATCCCGTATAGGGAGACTCCGGAAACTTGGACCACCTGGGGTTGTTTAACGTACGCCTAAATCGAAGTACACGGGTGTTTTCGCATTTCGCCCCCATTGAAATGCGGCTGGCGTGGCCGGGATTCGATCCCGCGATGTCGTGCTTAGCAGCCCGACACCACAGCCGCTAAGCAACCACGGCGGGTGCGTTAACTCTTTAAAGAGACATTCAAGATTTGTAGCTGTAATATTAAATTCCATTTACGCAATACCGAAAAGGTCGCTCTTACCGTAAGAGCAGGCTTGATGCGCCAGGAATGAAGCAAATACGAAATAAGCGTTGCGACGCATCTTTGAAGCAACGGATTTAGCATACTGCGGCGTCAAGAATTTTAACCCGGCCTGCTCGGGCCCAGGCAATTACTTATTCGTGAAGATGCGCTGCATTGCACTTTAGGAGAGCCAAAGACGAAGCTTAGCCAGTCTCACAAACTCTTACTAAGCCACGGCGGCCCAAATGTGAGGAAATAGTTTTTAATTCGTGACGTCACACCGTCGTATCCTAGCAAAGGTTTCGGCGCAAAAGGCATCAAAGGGAACTTGTAGGTTAAATTTTTCTTCTAATGACCAACCAGTTAAGGCGAAATTACGCAGAATGAACCTTCGAAAGAATACTTTGTTTGCTTAAAGAAATTACGTGCTTCTATTTAGTGTCCCTTTCAGTAGACGTTGGTCAGCAAACATTTATTACATGATAATTGGAATAACAAGTTCTTGTGCAAACATCTTAGCAGGTGTACACCAAGAACGTGAACGGAGAGTGAAAT
This sequence comes from Dermacentor albipictus, assembly GCF_038994185.2. Lineage (NCBI taxonomy): Eukaryota > Metazoa > Arthropoda > Arachnida > Ixodida > Ixodidae > Dermacentor > Dermacentor albipictus. Next base: position 465,556,438 of record NC_091821.1, on the reverse strand, counting down.
CCCAAGTGACCGGAAATATTTTCAAATTCAGCCTTACCTTAAGCTGATGCTGAATTGTACCCAAAAATGAGTTGAATCCTCACAAGTTTGCACGAAGATCATCGAAAGCTTTTGAGAAACCTCTCCACAAGCTCCAGAGGCGCGCGCCTAGTCCACCAATATTGCTTGACACTGCAGTAATTAATAAGCGGCGGTTATATTTTAACACATGCCCTTTGGGACCCTGACAAGCCTGCGCACAAGGTCTTCTCGGTTCTTGCGAAGTTTCGCCTCGACCCGTCTTTGTCTGCCTGCGGCGAGCCTTCCAAACTCCTGCACGCGGCAATGAACCCTGGCGAAACGGGACGTATTCTAGCTGTTCGCATATTTTACGGCCGATTCTGCAAAATGAAACAGTAGAAAAGTCTGTCATGCTTGAGCGTGACTTAGGTTGCTTGTAGGGTGTCGAGCGCATATATGCCTCGTTCCTCAAATAACGGACAACCTGTCCGACTTTCGCTTTAGTTTTTCCGTAAGCCAGCAAAGGTGTTTATTCTAGTTAGTGGAACTCTGGACTTGTTGTTTCAGGATCTTCGGGTTGTATGTAGCGCAGAGGGAACGACCACAAAAGAAGGAGCGGACGACACGCTTTTTCTGTCGTCTGCAAGTTATTCTTTTTTTTAGTGGACGTTCCCTCAGTGCTGTACAAATAGAAGATACTTCTTCTACCTGAAGGTATTGTCGTAGCGTTAGACTACGACATTAATAAGAAATAACGGTTACTGTTTCGTCAAGTAATACCCCCCCCCCCCCCAAATCATTGTTTTAAAGAAAGAAGAAACGTACTCCCGTTTTCGGGTTATTACACTTGCGTGCCCCTTTACGCATTCCCTGCGCACTCGTTCTTGCGCAGCTTTCCTTACTGCTGCTGTTGCATACCGCTGGCGCCGCTGTTCGTGCCTGGCTGCCAGCAAGTCACCCACCGGTGCCCCAGTTGTGGATTCGTGCTGGCAAGTACCGGCCCCTGGTAGTTGGGACGTCGTCACCGTCCGGAGGACCTGCCGCTGTACCCGTCGTCTGGCGGTCGCACTTCTGGGCTGCAATGACTGCACCTGGGACGCAGGGCACATTGCTCTTGAATGCGATTCGGCTGAGCGGAGAAGAGTGTAACCAGCCGACGTGTATCGACGCAAAGTGCCATTGAAACAAAAAAATGCTAAAAGAAAAAGGAGTGCAAAAAATTCTGTCGGGTTAAGAGCGCACGTATGGGCACGAGCGATCGGCACATGGTAGCAAGATTGCAGTGAATAATTATAGATTCACATTTTTTTAATCGAAGTTGGTTGTTGTTTAGTAAGTTTGACTTCGTAGTCCTACAACCATTAGCATTTGTATTTTATTAACTGGTTCAAACTTATGCTTTGCGTCTGATGCAATTCTTAAATCACGTCAGTATAAGTGATATTGAGTGTGGTGGAAGAGGTGAAGATAAAAGAGGCAGGGAAATGAATTACTTTGAAGCTGTCGCCACGCTACGGCATCCCTTCTCGGTTAAGGGAATTATGTGGTAGAGGGAAGTGTCTCCTGGTATCTCTGTAATATTGTAGAGTTTCAGATTACTTCGGTGGTTCTCTCGGTGCGTCGTCTGGGTCGGACATCTCTTCCAATGGCGCCCGGTTAGCGAGCTCTCGGGCTGACGCATTAGCGCGTTCATTAGCATGGAGCGAGGCGTGTCCAGGTGTCCAGACAATACGCACCCTGTGTAATGCTGTGGGGTTTAATGATGTAAGGATGTGGTGTGTGTAGGGTGTCACCCTCCCTTGTGACAAAGTCCTGCAGGCGGTCTGTGAATAAGTGACCACTGTGATGGTTCCATCCGGTGCCGGTATGGCTGAAGCGTGTACGATGCCTAGGGCGATAGTAGCCTCTTCCGCCGCGCCACTGTCCACACTGTTGAGCGTGGCCGGAGCCTTCAGAACGTCTGTACTATCTAGTACGAGTAGACATAGGGCACATTTCTGTGGGTAGCGGGCCACGTCGGTGTATAGGACCCGTGAGTTCTTTGTGTCATCGCGAAATAGTCGAGCCAGGGTTCGTGCTCTTGCCTTTCTTCGGCCTTTATGATGGTCAGGGTGCAGATTCCGGGGAATTGGTGCCACGTGAATTTTTTGCGAATGCTAAGCGCAAGAAGTGTGTGATTTTCCTATGGTGGTTTTCTTGGTGTTTGGTATCCTAGCCGAGATCGAATGTGGCACCCTTGCATTGTTCGTTGCAGACGTTGCAATTGGCTGTTAAGATGGTCTTCGATTAGTTCGCGGATGGTGTTGTGCACCCCGAGTCGTAGTAGGAGCTGCGTAGACGCATGTTGGGGTAGTCCCAGCGCTGCCTTTAGTGCCGTACGGAGGAGGGTGTTCATCTGGTGCATTACGGTCTGAGTCAGATTATGATATGGGAGGTGGTAGGTTAATCGGCTAATTATGAGGGCTTGCAGAATTCGGTGTGCATCTTTTTCTTGGAGTCCTTGTCTTCGGTTTGCAATTCACTTTATTATGTGTGTTACTTGGGTAAGTTGTTGGAGGAGCATGTGTAGGGTATGTGTAGCCTTCCCGCTGTGTTGTATGTGAAGGCCTAGTACACGTAGTCTGTCTACCCTAGGAATAATATTGCAGTTTAGTTGTAATTTAATGGCTGCTGGAATATCGGCCTTATTGCGTTTTTTGAATACAATCAGGAGCTCCGACTTCTCAGCTGCGCAGGTGAGTCCTCCGGCTGTTGCGTACCCTTGTACTATATTTATTGCTTCCTGTAGTGCGTCTTGAATGGCGCCGTCTGACCCTGTGGTCACCCAGATTGTAACATCATCGGCTTAAAGGGCGTGCTGGACATTCCGAAGTTTGTCGAGGAGCGGTGGTAACCTTGCCATCGCCACGTTGAACAGTGTGGGTGAGAGAACCGAACCAGGGGGAGTCCCTCTGCCGGAAAGTTTTGTGATATGTGACCGAATATCACCTAGGCCGATGGTGGCTGCGCGGTCAGATAAAAAGGCTCGGACATAATCATGGATACGTTTTACGCATCGGGAGAATGCAAGATTGTTTAGTATGAGGTCATGTGCGACGTTATCGAAGGCCCCCTTGATGTCCAACGCCAGAATGGCTCTTGTTTGAGCTTTACTTGGAAAATGCACATCATCATCATCATCATCATCATCATGGTTACGCCCACTGCAGGACAAAGGCCTCTCCCATACTTCTCCAACTGCCCCGGCCATGTACTAAACGTGGCCTCGTTGTCCCTGCAAACTTCTTAATCTCATGCGCCCACCTAACTTTCTGCCGCCCCCTGCTACGCTTCCCTTCCCGTGGAATCCAGTCCGTAACCCTTATTGACCATCGTTTATCTTCCCTCCTCCCTACATGTCCTGCCCATGCCCGTTTCTTTTTCTGGATTTCAACTAAGATGTCATTAACTCGCGTTTGTTCCTTCACTCAATCTGCTCTTTTCTTATCCCTTAACGTTACACCTATCATTCTTCTTTCCATAGCTCGTTGCGTCGTCCTCAATTTGAGTAGAACCCTTTTCGTAAGCCTCCAGCTTTCTGCCCCGTAGGTGAGTACTGGTAAGACGCAGCTATTATACACTTTCCTCTTGAGGGATAATGGCAACCTGCTGTTCATGATCTGAGAATGCCTGCCAAACGCACCCCAGCCCTTTCTTATTCTTCTGATTATTTCAGTCTTATGATCCGGATCCGCAGTCACTACGTGTCCTAAGTAGATATATTCCCTTACCACTTCCAGTGCCTCGCTACCTATCGTAAACTGCTGTTCTCTTCCGAGACTGTTAAACATTACTTTAGTTTTCCGCAGATTAATTTTTAAACCACCCTTCTGCTTTGCCTCTCCAGGTCAGTGAGCATGCATTGAAATTGGTCCCCTGAGTTACTAAGCAAGGCAATATCACCAGCGAATCGTAAGTTACTAAGGTATTCTCCATTAACTCTTATCCCCGATTCCTCCCAATCCAGGTCTCTGAATACCTCCTGTAAATACGCTATGAATAGCATTGGAGAAATTGTATCTCCCTGCCTGACGCCTTTCTTGGAAAATACACAAGATCCTCTTTAATTTGTTGGAGCATGTCTGGCGCAGACAGACCGAACGTGCTTACCACCACCAGTCGACGGATCTTAACGGGTGGAATCTTTTGAGACCAAGATATCCCAGATCCATTGAGACGTCAGCCCTTCGACATTTTTTTTTCATTTTCGTTTATTTACCCTAAAGGCCCAGCTTGGGCATTACATAGACACAATAGAGACAACGTCTTTCGCGGAGATAGGCCTTCACGTTCGGTATGCGCGCAAGAAAAGAACACTAGAAGGAAACGATAAAAGATTTGACTGAGTGATGTGTGCCACTGACCCCAGTAGATTTGTTTCTTGTACCAGTCGGCCGTCCTCAGAGCGCGAACGGTCGAGCGCTGGGATCGTAGGGGGTGCTTGAAGATGGGCTCCGTGCTGTCAGTTGACCGGATAGGGGTCTTGCCAGCGCAGAATGAATTCTCCATGGTAATGTCGCGTGAATGAGTCCAGTTTGTATTGAGCACAATGTTCCATAGGTTGTCCGCTATTATGAAACCTAACTCCGCCATCGGAAGCACAGCCATCGTTCGATCCATTGTAATAGAAATGTACACCAGCAGTGGAAGGGCTAGGAAGCACCCTGACTGCACTGCGTACGCCGTGTCAAAAATTCATCGCGATGCGCTTCGGAATACCAGAAGGAGCCCTGTAACTCCACAAATCAAGTCTGTACTTTCTTATTTTGAGGATATTGGAGAGAAAGGGGCTGCCTAGTTTCAGAAGAACCAAGTCGAATGGGAAAATATGATAGGGAAGAACCAGCTTAATTTTCTTTAGGAAATGGCTGACAGGCAGGCGAAGGTTGATTTCAGGCGTTTCTTCTACTTCAGTGCCGATTGTGTCTACCAGAGAGTTGAAAACGCGCATAATCACTTCATTGTGTTCCGTTTTAGGGGCAAATGATATAATATTGCTCAGAATCCAAAGTGGGTAAAGGTCGTTCGAGGACAATGTACAGAATCCAAAGGGATTGTATCCTAGACTTTCTGCCGTGTTATCCAGTGCGAGCACGAAGCCTGCATGAAGCATAACCAGTGGAGTTGCTAGTTGTTGCGTGTTTCTGTTTGTCAGAAGAGCGAAGCGGTGCTTGAGAGCGTCGATAGACGAATGCAAGATCACTTGGCTCAGCGGCGTCCCTGTGATTTCTTCCACAATATCCTTCCACAACCTCGATGATACGTCCTCCACAATTCTTCCCAAAATGCTGGCGTTGGATTGGATGAGATCTCTACTCGTGACGCTGCAAAAATGTTCCATGAAGTTTCTGAGCTGATCGAAAGTGATAGTTATGTTGAATGCCGGTCCAAGTTCTACGAGACTTTTAGTGTATATTCTCCTTATTATCAGATTATCGAAATTCGTCGCGCATATAGTGTTTTCACCGACTAGAAGGAAGAGATCTTGCGCGCTATCTAAATTCAGTGCGTCATACCGGCTTTCCCTATCAGATATCAATTTCCCAATTTGCGGTTGTTTTCCTTGAAACCTCTGGTAAATTATCGGGTCTGTATGGATACCGTATAGGAGGTTTAGCTTTAGAATCAGGAGGAACATTTGTAGAACCATGTCCGCAGAAACGTGAAGTCATGTCCGCAGAAACGTGAAGTACTTCCAGGATGGCTCTGACGGCATCTCTGACCAGGTTTATAATGTTCCATTCAGTTAAAAGGCAGGTTTTATAGTAGGCAGGCCTTCCAACACCTGACTTGTATTTTGTAGATTGTTGAAGTAATGACTTGCCTCGTGTACTGCGAAGGAATTGTAGCAGGCGTACTGGTGGAAGTCCTTGCAGGGATCGAGGGTGTTGTTGCCCGTCAACCATAGCACCTGCAGCGTTGCGTCCATGGTTGTGCTGTGGGAGCGAGGTGCTGCGTGTGTGGAGTCCGCGTCTCTCGGGGCATGTAAGTACTGGAGGAAGATGGCGGCACCAGTGACCACAGCAGCGATGATCGGACAGAAGAAGGATAGCAACGCACTTGGACGATGCGCGATGCAGTTCTTGGTGGGCGAGACCAGACCCACGGGGTCGCGAAGTAGTCTCGGCCGAGACGAGCCTACGACGAGCAGTTGAAGGACGGTGTGATGTTCTTGATTGCCTGATGTCGGTTTTGGACTTCAACATTGTCGCCGTAAGGAGAAGGAATAACTGCGGCTTCGTGGGCCGCGTTCCTCCTTGAAGAGCTTCTTCTTCTTCAGCGTCTTCCAACTCTGCGGTTTTGGATGGTCAGTCCTATGCGACAATGAAATCGTGATAGACATTATATGGTTAGATAAAAGATAACGCGTTGCAGAACATAGGAATACAGTAAGAAAATACATATTTTGTTGTTTGTTTTATACAACAGGTGTCCCCACAAAGACGGCTTTCTGCCATCGTATTGCGTTCAAGAAAAACAGCTGCTAGAAGGAGCGCCAATAAGGTAATATTTAAGCTTGGTTTCCGAGATGCCCATGTTGTTTACTAGGCGCGAAGGAGTGGTTCGCGTAGTATTGCATCAGGGATAATTGTGCGTGAGCCATGGAAATTTGTTTTGTCGAAAGGATAATCTTTGGTAATTGTGCGAAACAATATTGAGTCATTGCGGTGCGAAGAAGAGTAAGATATTTTTCCTTGTGCAGAACCTTGTGTGCCATTGACTCGCAACTGTGATGGTGAGAGTGGTGAATTTTCAGTTGGCGTGTTCTACGCTATTCTTGAGGTACGGTACACAGCAACTAGTGTGATGAGTTCTTTATTATAAGTTGAGAAGTTATGTTTTAAAGCGAAGCTTTCTATGTGTCGCATGGTTAGTGCCGCGGGGCACGGGCACGCAGGGACGGACCGATACGTAGAGCCACTTGCTTAGATGAAAAGGGAATCACCCTCCTTTATTGGGCCCGAACATATATACACAAACAGAAGTCACAGGGGGCGCCACACTCCGGTGGCAGCATAAGAAACGGGGCTGAACTGCGGCGACCTCTACATCTCCCCCCTTGAAGCTTTGAAGGTTGGGCGGGAGGGACTCGGGAAGCCAAACGCATCATAAAGTTTCACAAGTTCAAATGGCACGGCGGAACAATAGGCCGGCCGTAACGTGTTCATGTCACACCGTCACTGCGGTCCCTGACTGCAGGGGACTGTTGCACAGTCTGTCCGAGGGGGACCGTTGATTCCACAATGTTGGCAGGCTGAGGTTTTTGACAGCGAACTTGCTGCAGTGGTTGTGGTTCCTCTCCGGAAGCAGTAGGCCCAAAAGGCACTAGGTGACGCCGGTTGCGTTGTAGGATGCCACCTCGCTCTATTTCGACCACGTAGCTTCTTGGTCTTTGCCCCGGACTGAGGACCGTAGCCTGCACTTGATCAGGTCGCATCCAGACACGCTGATCTGTTTGGAGTCGCTGTAAGTCTCGAGCTCCATGATGCCTGTTCTAGTTGTCGGCCTGGTTCTGCTTGTAAGCCACATACTTGGCGACGACATCTTTCGTTAGCGGCCAGTTGGGACGTAGCTGGGAGTCTAGCTTTGGGACTCTGGTTCTGAGTTGACGTCCCATCAACAGCTGGGCTGCACTAAGGCCGTTGACTCCTGGAGTATCCCCATAGCTGAGCAGAGCCAGATGGGGATCCTTTGACTTGCGAAACAGGTCCTTGATTGCACGCACCATCCTCTTCGCCTCTCCGTTCGATTGAGCGTGGTGTGGGCTGCTGGTCCCGCAGTTAAAGCCGTATGACGCTGCAAACGCCGCGAACTCTTACGAGGAGAACGGTGGGCCGTTGTCTGACCTGACTTCTTGCGGCATTCCATGGCGGGCAAAGATGAATTTGAGGGCGTCGATGACTTCCTGAGCTGTCGTGCTCCTCAGGGTCACCACCTCAGGGAACCCTGAGTAATATTCCACCACGAGGATGAACGTTTGGCCGTTGAGGTGGAACAAGTCCATTCCAAGGAATTCCCAGGGATGTCCAGGTAGGGCAGTGGAGAGCAGGGGCTCGGCAAAGTTCACGCGGGTGGGAGCGCACTGTTTCCAGTTGGTGGCTAGAGAGGCGATGTCTGCCGAGATACCAGGCCACCAAACTGACTCCCGAGCTAGGGCTTTGTTCCTGTTGATGCCCTGATGACCTTTGTGCAACTGTGTCAAGACCGCCGGTCGAAGGGACGATGGGATGACCATCTGGGTGCCTTTCAGCAGAACACCGTCGCAGACAGACAGCTCGTCTGCCACAGAGGCGTACTTTGAGAGGTGCAGTGGCATCTTGATCTTTTGTGGCCAACCATGCTGGCAGTAGGAGGCGAGGGCCTTGCACTCGCCATAGGACTATTGTGTCTGTCGCACGTCTTTAGGGCTGAGTGGCAAGACTTCCGACGTGCAGCCGACTATCTGTGCTGCAAAAAGTTAGTGTCCAGAGGAGTGGGGGGCTTGTAGGTGATGCGCGACAACGTATCGGCTGTGGCTAGCAGCTTTCCTGGCACGTGCAGCATACGGAACTGGTATCGCATGGTCTTCAGCTGTAGTCTCTGAATACGAGGCGGCAACATGTCCAGTTCCATCTTGCCCAGAAATGAAACAAGTGGCAGGTGGTCACTTTCGACGTCGAAGGGGATGCCACGGATGAATGCGTCGAGCCTTTGGATAGCCCACGTCGTTGCCAAAGCTTCTTTTTCACTCTGGCTGTAATGCTGCTCGGTCTCAGTCATTGACTTCGAAGTGAACGCGACTGGGCGGCGCTCTCCTGAGGGTTGCGTCTGTAGCAAATTTGCGCCGAGTCCGAATGAGCTTGCGTCTGCCGACACCGTAGTGGCGTATGACGGGTTGCACTGGCCATGCACCTGTCTGACGTCAAGATTTCCTTGATTTTTCTCAAATACTGCCTTTCGCTCGTGCTGCCACACCCAACTCGCAGACTTGTTCAGTAAGGCTCTGATGGGTGCTGTGACGTCCGAGATGTGTGGCAAGAATCTGGCAAGATGATTCACCATTCCGAGCAGTCATCTAACGCCGGAGCTTGCATGGCTTTGGCTGCTTTGACCTCGCCCGGATCTGGCCTGATACCTTGTGCTGAGACGACGACTCCAAGGAAGGAGACCTCGGGTACCCCAAAACAACACTTGTCCTGTTTCAATGTGATGCCTGCTTTTGCAAGGCGAGATAGCACCTGGCTCAGTCTGGCGTCATGTTCCTGGCGGGTGCGTCCAAAAACCAAAATATCATCTATCATATTGGCGTCTCCTTCTTGGCCCTCCAGTATTCTTTCCATCTGCTTTTGGAAGTACTCTGGTGCGGAGGTGATGCCAAAGGTGAGCCGGCAGAAGCAGTATCGGCCATATGGGGTGATGAATGTCGTAAACGCTTGGGAGTTTTTAGAAACGTGGTGGAAGCTTTCGGTCGCGTCCAGCTTCGAAAAAACTGTTGTGTCGCCGAGGAGGCCAAGGACTTGCTCGACAGTTGGTAGAATGTGTCGTTCCCGGAGGACGACCTTGTTTAGTTGAGTCAAGTCGACGCAGAGCCGGTAGGAACCATCGCCTTTCCGGACGACGACGAGACCCGAGCAGCATGGTGTTGGCTTGTCGACCCTACCGATCACGCCTGCGCTTTCCAATTTGTCAAGCTCGCGGCGGGCGATCTCGAGCAGCGGGATGGGGATCCTGCGAGGTACACTTAGCGAGAAAGGTACGGCAACGGGTTTCAACCGGATGTTGTATTCGTCCTTGAGAGTGCTCAATCCATTGAAGAGCTCGGCGTGCAGCGTCGCTTTTGAAGCTTTGAGTTGATCAGGAAATCGAACTACTTGGAGGGCTTGGAGCGCAGGCAGTCCCAGAAGAGGCACAGTGAGAGACTGGATCACGTAGAGGCGCTGACAGCTTGTTTTCCCTTGCCACCGAAGTCGTCCCAGATACGAGCCCAGCACGCGCAGTGGCTGTCCTCCCAGGCCAGTGAGCAGAGTGACGACTTGGTCGAGTTTGTCGGACAACGTATGAAAGTTGCTGGGAACGGCAGATACTTCGGCTCCGGAGTAAACCTTGAACTTCGCTGTGTAGTCGTCAACGGTGACGTCGACGAACTTTGCTGCGGCGGGCGTCCCGACGGCATGCAGGTGAACGGAGCTGAGCACTTTCTGCTTGAACTTCTGCGAGTGGCATACTTCTGCAAAGTGGCCTTTCTTTTTGCAGAAGGTGCAGGCGGGGCGTCGGGCCGGCCAGTCTGAACGTCGATGAGGCGCGCGGCCACAGAATTCACATGTGGACGGCTCGCGTGAGCGCTCTGCTGCGGTGAACGAGGTAGCGCCGGAGTGACAACGAGATGGCAACTTGTTAGGTTTTGTGGCGTCGAGGTTGAGCTCGCGGGTGTGCTCGGTGCGGTTCTGGGGCAACGCCTTTTCCATGTCGGCGTCTTCGGATTGACTGGCTTGTGTCCAAGCGTCCTGGAGTGTCAACTTCGCGTTCCAGCACAGCTGGTCCGAGAGACGGGAGTCGCGGACGCCGACGACGAACCGGTCGCGTACGAGCCTTTCCTCGACAGCAGCTGACGGATAATTACAGAGCTTAACCATCCTGCGCAGTTCTGCGTAGTACGTGTCGACGCTTTCGTCGGGTAGCTGAACACGTCTGTGGAACCATGACGACTCGCAAAGCTCGTTTGCCGGGTGCACGAAGTGCTCAGTGAAGCGGGTGGCAACGGCTTGGCATGAAGCGAGCGACTGGGCGTCGAGCGAAAAGACAAGAAACACGGGGGAGGCGGACACGCTTCGGCTTGCCCAAGCCTTCGTCGTGTCTCGAATAACTTGCGCTATTCCATACGCTCTACTCGACGCAACGGAACTCAAGAAAGTCAACACAATGATCGGAAAAGCGTATAAGGAGGCGATGGGCCTGCCGATTAGTACGTCCACAGAACGCTATTACGACTAGCTGTGCACAACACGGCCGAGGAGCTGATCGAAGCACACTTATCCAGTCAGCGAGCAAGGCTGGTGGTTACGGAAACGGGGAGGTCTATTCTCTTACGCCTGAGGCTCTCAGCCCCTCTGAGCCATCCACCCACTTAGACTGTGAGCAACATCACCGTACGTCCTCTACCTCGTAAATGCACCCAGCACACCACGCAGAGCGAAGGGAGGCCCGGGCCCTGGCCATAAACAAGCGATACGCAACTTTACCCTCTACAGCCTACACGGACGCGGGTTCTTATCCCAGACGCGCAGCCACAACAGCCACCGTAGTCGTCAACATAGAAAATCGGAGCAGCATTTCGCTCACCCTAAACAATCCCCTCCAAGCCGAGGAATCCGGCCATAGCCCTCGCGCTCTCCCAAATAGAGGTTGAAGTCATAGTGAGCGACTCCCAACAGGCGTGCTGCAACTTTTCTAGCGGCAGAATTAATAAAACCACACTCAAGATCATCAATCAAAAGCCGCCAACGAGATCAGTCATGATCATCTGGCGCCAGCTCATCACGGCATTCTTGGCAACGAGGTCGCCAACCACGTGGCTCGAGATCTGACCCACCGAGCCGACGTCGAGGAATCTGAACCCGAGCGCATGCACTCTCTAGTCTCGTACCAAGACATCGCACAACACTACAAGCTAGCCCGCAGAACATATGCACCCCCACACAAGTCACTACCTAGAGAGCAGGAGCGATTGCTTCGAGCTCTACAGGTTAATACATTCCCCCACCCAACCAGAAATCTCCTCATAGCCCCTACACAATTCTCTCTGCAATGCCACTTGTGCGAAGAGCCCGGGTCCCTCAGGAACATAAAAGGGGGTTGCAGAGCGGCACCGTTAAATCCTCCGAACCCTTACCCCACCAACGAGCTTTGGGAGGGAGCCTTGGCCAGCTCCGACCTCGAGGATCAGCAACGGCTGATTGCGAGGGCCCAGGACGCGGCCCGAGCTCAAGGCATTCTGGATTGAGGACGCCTCTCCAAAGCTGCATTCAACCAATAAAAATGTTTATTCTCTCTCTCTCCTTTACTGGGCCCGAAAATATGTGCACAAACAGAAGTCACAGGGGGTGCCACACTCCGGTGGCAGCCTAACAAAGGGGGCTGAACTGTGGTGGCTGTGGTAACAAACTGTGGTGGCTGTGAACTGTGGTAACAAAGGGGGCTGAACACTGATTCGTCCGGAACGCCAAAAACGCACTGCAGGAAAGCAACCTATACATCTGCGTAGAACACTGTAGTCTACATTCGCAGTACCGAGCCAGCGTCGAATTGCTGGCCGCTCAGTACCTAGCGCATGCGCACAGAGTTCACTGGAACCGCACGTTGCGTCCGCTAGGCATGACGCCACCTCCGTCGCGATTAACTTAGCTTACGAGCAATAAAAACAGCGCTAAACGACGGGACGAGTTTTTATTGCTCGTAATCATGGACTAACCAGCCCAAATGCGTACTCTTTTGTAACTTAGCTTCCCTGCTTAACGGAGACAGCGGGTGCGCGTGAACACGTGCTCGTTTTAGGATCTTGAAAAAAAGAAAATCAAAGCCCCTTTCGTAAAGAAAGATGGTTAACGACCACGCTACCCATACGAACTGTATATATCTGCACTGTATTATGCGCGTCATGCAATCCATTCCCTGCCGTGCAACTTCCTTTCAATCCAATCCTTCAGCAACTCCTGCTCCGTGTAGTCCCGACACATCTTATGGACCAGTTTACCTATCACAGTCCGCTGATTAGATTTAGTGTTTGTCTCATCTAGTAAATGTCTGAGCAAACTCCAGGCGCCTCCCCTCTTAATGCGACCGTCAATAAAATTGCATACCTCATCCCATTGCTGCTTGCAATGGCAATGGTCTTCGATTTCCCGATTAGCCACTGCTATATGCTTTCTAAGTCTTCTATTCAGTCTCTGACCCTTCCATCTCGCTAATATCGACTGCTTCGCTTCGAACAAATGCGCCAGGTGACTATCCATGTGTCCCGTGTCAATATCGGTCTGAACCTCTTTAGGGGACTCCTCAACGTCACTTTTAAGCTGACTAGTCCACTGTTACAAGGCCAACTCATTTCCCCAATCTTAGATTCTCTGCGCTCTTCGTTTCGTAAAGGCATCCTAGTCAACCATCCTGAATGTGCGCTCCTTTTTGTTAGCCACTACGAAAGTAATCATAAGTATGTAATGATCGCTTCCAAAAGCTATATTAGAATTGGGCCAGGACGAATTGACCATCCCCCGAACAAAAGTGAGACCAGGTGTCGAATCTGTATATGTCGACGTGCCACATCTGGTGGGATACGAAGGGTGTGTAATCAGAGTTAAATTCAAGTCTAGTGCCTGCTGCCGTAGTCTCTCCCCTTTAATAGTGCTATAAGCACACTTCCACACATGATAGGCTCCATTGAATGGGTAATGTGGATGGTTATAGGGATAAGGATATGATTGCGCAATTGGAGATTGAGAATCATAGCTTAAAAGCAGCCATTGACGGGCTTATCAAAGAGATAGCTGAACTTAGGAACGGCTTACCTTCCGGCAACAGCGGTAGCTTAGGACAGGCTAGGAAACATGATGACTCGATCGGAGTGCCGAGGTCAGTGGAGGTCGCAGCTGCCGATTACTGATGGCCATGTACTTTTCGACATGTTTTTTTTTCTCACGGGAATGAGCAGTTCGTGTAAAGCGCGAATGATGGACCGCAACGTGATGATGACCTTGCACTTAAAGCTCGTTAATGCTCATTGTGATATTTAACCTGACTGGCAGCCCATTTTGGTGGGGTGCTTATACCACCCTTCTAAAGCGGAACCATCTTTTTCACATGAAGTATGAACAGCGCCTCTCCGGTGTGTGACTTTCACGGTGTCCGCCATTCTATTACTATGCGCGATTGGCGGATGTTTTTTTAGCGCACATGTTTCTGTAATAAATATCACCAAAGAAAAAGACATGCGCCTGTGGCGTAATGGCTTCAATATCGGGCTTTTGTACTAGACATACTGTGCTCGGATCCTGCCATCCAATGACTTCAATAGTTTTCACTTCATCATTTATACAAGCGTAGTTTGTCTAAAAAGATGACGCTACGAAGTCACGGAGCCGTTTCAAGCCGGTAGGACGAAGTTCATGTGAATATATATACTAACCATAGTTCCCATTCTGGCTGAACCACCTGGCTTGCAGCTCCCTTAGACACCTGAGCCAGAGTTCCTTCTAGTAAGTGTCGTATGAAACACTATGGTTTGGGCTTTGGACGGACGTGTGTCGGCTGCTTTCTGGCAAAATATCGCGTCAGAGGTTCGTGAGGCCACAAGTAGGTGGCGGTAAGCGTGCGAAAGTTTGTTTACTCACAGTAATTCACCTATTCAAGGTGAATTCTGTAACAATGCACGTACTTTTGGGGGCTTGAAGAACTGCATGAGTGATACTACATATCTAGTACGATGTACTTTGAGCATCATTTCTGCACCGCGCGCTACCACGACACAATGCGCTGCATTTTTGCCCTTCTCTGTCATCTCGATCTTCGTGTGCGTTTAGAATATCAAAATCGGTATGAATGCAAATATCTTTAGCATGTTTCCCACGCTCTGCGCCATTCACAGAGAAAGCTCTAGATCACGCATAACAAAGCGAGGCTGAAACGAAGCTAGTATCTGAGCAGCATTTCGCACCAACAACGGACACACTCAGCAACATGACCAGTTATTTCGGAAGTGTAGTATGCACGAGACAAGCATTACATTTTATATCGCGTATGCTGCCAATTACAGAAGCTTTATTATTTTCTCCTCCGCAGTCAATATAGAAAACACAATTTGCTTATGCATGCACTACATCGCTGGAGAGGGCACCAGGTCTGTTAGGAACGATTGAACATGCTTATCGGGTTCCTTGCACAATTATAGCAGCTCAAGCACATATACATTGTGAGAGAGAAAGAAAGAAAGTGCAACTGAGCCACTGATGCGCGCTAGTCGTTATGCGCGCTAGTGGCGACTACTCGAATACGGTTCATTCACGTACATAAACAAACACAGTACACGCAAACCGTCAAGTTCCATGCATGCTTATTTATTTGCCGTCGAGAGTAGGCGCATGGCTAACACTCCCGCTACGAGGCTATAAAAAGTCTAGTCTATAGTTCTCGGCTCCGGGAGAGGCGGCGGTTATCATTCCACCACTGTCACAAAAGTGCGCATAATCAAAGGGCGCGCCGCGAATCACCCAAGCCATCAAAGGAGACGTCAGACCCTCGACATATTCGACAGAGAGAAAGGTAGCGCATACGCCGCAGACAATCGACGCCATCAACAAACGCTAAAAGCGTCGGCAAGACGCGTCAAGTAGAGGAGAGAGAGAGCGCGCGCCACGACACCCTCTCGGAGCTAGACAATGGCGAAGGGAGGGAGAGGAGTAGAGCGGCAGGCCGAGCGTGCGCCAACGAAGGACTGACCACCCTCCTTCAAGGCGTTTGAGTGGCCGTGCTCGAAAACTGTTTTGTTCGTGCTATGGCAGGCACGACTGCGCGAGAAAGTTCGAGAAACAACGGCGAAGGTGATAAAAGCGCCCTGCGTGAATCAGTGGGTGAATCAGACCGCGCTGATGAAGAGATGTGACGCTTAGACCGACCGTATACAGAGAAAGGGCACTCCCTGACAAGCTAGCGGATGAGTTCTTCAGGCGCCAGCATTTCAGTAAGAAGTCCCTTGTGCGAGATTTGCCTCCAGTAACGCCGAGGACGTCTGGCTCAAGACCAGCACGAGTGCATACGAGTGGACAAGTGGTATTCGTATTCATTCTGCACGTTACGTGTTGAACTCTCAGTGCTTGTCGTTCATTTGAACGCGATAGCGTTAAGGACCCCGTTTCGCAGAATACCGGAATCCTGCGTCAGACGTCTCTTAGGGAAAAATGATTAGAACCAAATTCCTACCACGCACCACCAACCACTCTTCTACCACTAAAGTCGCTGATACCTTGTCTTGCATTCTTTACAAAGTTGTTCCTCAGAATTTGAGAACGGCTGCCCACAAAAAGATGTTACAAAAAAAAAAGACAGACAGCGCAAAGTGTTTTGTTAGGTCTTCTCAGACTGAATTATCAAATGTACAAAATACTAACAGGAGGTCGGCCCACGTAAGATTCCGCGTTTCTACTAGAAAGTTTGCATTCGTGCAGAGCGTTCGCCGCCAGTGTTTGGCGGTAAACGTTATGGTTACATAAACTGCAATTGCCGGGAAGCATGAAAAACAGTCAGTGGTCTTTGAATGCTATCGCGTTCCGCTCTTAAAAGCAAAGCTTAAGCTTCGCTTTCCGCATTGAATTGGGATGCGCCTAGCCGAAGTGTGCATGTGTTTATTTAACCGCCTTATTTGAAGAATAGATTTCTTTGAGTTTCGACAAGTCTGGGATCTGACTTACCACAGGCGCCGTTCGTTGGCGCAACAGAAGGCCTCTTATTTGTTGTCCATGTTTTCGTGGGGTTATTTCCGCAAGCCAATAAGACAGCTATGGAATATGGCTTGGCGCTGGTGCTTCGTTCACGAGGTGTGTTACAATCACATTCAACAAGCCACCATTGTTAGGGAGTTACAGACGACGGCGTGGGGGCGCTAATCTTTCCTGTGACAACCCGGTACGGTAGTCAACTACTGCCTTTGTCGACACTTCATAGGGGCACTATAGTGACACCTTCAGTTACGTTAACACTCCGACTCCGACATAAAATCTATTAGTAGGCCGAGTAAAGTAACAAACGTTTATTGAAGAGACGCAATATTTTTTATTGCTATCTTGTTCTTCGTGATTTCTTCATTTTTAATATAATTCTCGCTTTGCTTGCTTTTCTGCAGTGCCTGAAGATCAATGTTGAGCATAGAGCGCTTGCGTTCGCTGTAAATAAAACAGGCATCAACCCTGTCTTTTTTACAGTAGTTATCAATATGCAGCCTCAACATTCAAACGAGTCCGAAAAGTCAGTGCCTTGAGAAAGAACAAAAGTTACCTGTTCTTGTAGAGACGAACCATCATACTTGGTAAATGTGCAGTAATAAAACACTATTAGCAGGCGATAAAAGATTTGACTAAGCGATGTGCGCCATTGTCCCCAGTAGATTTGTTTCTTGTGCCAATCGGCCGTCCTGAGAGCCCGAACGGTGGAGCGGAGGGCATGTTGGGGGCGCTTGATGATTGGCTTCCAGATGTCGGTTGACACGATATCGGCCTTGCCTGTGCAAAATAAATTATCGACGCTAGGGTCTAGCAGGTGAGTCCAGTTTGTATCAAGCACAATGCTCCACAGTTTGTCCGCTATCATGAAACCTATCCCTGCCATTGGAAGCACTGTCATCATTCGCTCTAATGTGGTTGTACTGTACGCCAGCAGTGGAAGGACTACGAAGCACCCCGACCGCACTGCATACCTCGTTTCAAAATTGAACACGATTCGCGGCGGTATCCCAGAAGGAGCCTTGTAACTCCACAAATCAAGTCTATGCTGTCGTATCTTGAGGACATTGGCGAAAAAGTTGCTGCCTAGCTGCGGAATAACCAAGTCGAATGGGTAAAGATGATATGGGAGAACCAGCCTAGTTTTTTTCAGCAAATAGCGGACAGGTAAGGTATGGTTGATCTCCAGTGTTTCTTCTATTTCAGTGCCGATTGTGTCCACCAGAGCTTTGAAGACGCGCATAATGACTTCATTGTGTTCCGTTTTAGGGCCAAATGATATAATATTGTTGAGCATCCAAAGTGGATACAAGTCGCGCGAGGAATGTGTACAGAATCGAAAGTGATGACTGTCTTCTGTTTTTCTGGGAGTGTAATCCAGAGCGAGCACAACGCCCGCGCGAACCAGAACCAGCGCCGTTGTAACCGGTTGCATGCTTTTGTTTGTCAGAATAGCGAAGCGGTGCTTGAGAACGTCCACAGAAGAATGCAAGATGACTTGGCTCATCGGCGTCCCTGTGAACTCTTCGACGATATCCCTCCACAGCCTCGCTGATACACCGTGCACAATACGTCCCAGAATGGTGGCGTTTGATTGAATTAACAGGTCTCCAGTGGTGGCACTGCAAAAAGTGTTCGTCAGGTCCTTGAACTGATTGAAGTTGACGCTAACGTTCAATATTGCTCGAAATGCTAAAAGACCTTCACTGTAAATTGTCTGTATCGCCAGGCTATCGAAATTTGTAGCGCATGTTTCGTTTTCATCAGCTACAACGAAGAGATCTTGGGCGCCATCCCGATTACCTGCCTCGTACCAGCTTTTACGATCCGTTAATAATTCCACGAGTTTCGGTTGTTTTCTTTGAAACCTCTGGTAAATTATCGGGTCCGTATGGATACCGTATGCCAGGTTCAGCTTTACAACTAGGATGAACATTTGGAGTGGCGTCATGTCCCCAGAAGCGTACAGTACTCCTAGAAGGGCTCTGACAGTGTCCTTGACGATTCTTATGGGGTTCCACTCAGTCAAAAGGCAGCTTCTATAGTAGGTGAACAGAGCTCGACCGGCTTCGTTACTAGACAGGCCTTGCAAGACGAGGCTTGGGGTTTCTAGATCGTTGAAGTACGCACTGTTTTTGTGTACTACGTAGTAATTGTAGCAAGCGTACTCATGGAAGTCCTTGCAGGGATCGAAGGTATTGTTGCCCGTCAACCACAGCATCTGCAGCATTGCTTCCATGGTTGTGTTGTGGGAGTCAGGTGCTGTGTGCGTGGAGTCCGTGTCTGTCGGCGCCTTGAGGTACTGGAGGAAGATGGCGGCACCAGTGACCACAACAGCGATGACCGGGCAGAAGAGGAGGGTAGGAACGCACTTGGAGGTTGCGCGATGCAGTGCCTGGTGCGCCGGAGCAGATCCGTGAGGTCGCGAAGCTGTCTCGGCTGAGACGAGCGGATGACAAGCAGCCGTAGGATGGTGAGATCTGCGTGACGGCTCCATGTTGGTTTCGGACGTCAACTTTGTCCAGTAAAGATCGAGGAACACTACTGCTCCTTTTGTGGCGTTGCTATACTTGAAAACCTTGTTCTTCTTCTTCTTCAGCGTCATTCCACTCTGTGACTTTGGATGGCCAGTACGAAGAGAAATCCTGCTGCACATAACATGCGTAAGTAAATAAAAATTCTTCAAGAGAAGAAGAATGCACGAGGGAAAAGTCGCCGAGTTTCGAGGATTGTTTGTTGGAAATGAAACGTCCACACAGAAACGCCTTTCTGGCAGCTTTAATGTATGGTACACAAAGCCGCTTTTACCGGGGGTGCAAGGGGGGCACTCCCACTGTCAAAAGTAGTGGGTAAAGTGTGTAGGTTTATTACAGCTTCCAAAGAAAGTTACTCATTGAAGCGTTCCAGGCTGTCATACCGATGCTAATAAAGATCTTTCCTGGACTCCTAAAACAGCGCACGAGATACAGGCATGAAATTCCATGAAAGTAGGAAAATTTTAAGCGAAATGCGCTCGGAAACTTTCACTTTCCTGCTTAATATGAGAGAGTCGCAGATAATTACCAAAGTCTCGTGTTTCCATGTATTTTCATGAAACCGATTGTCGATAAATGTGCCGAATTTACATAAATGAATTCAATGAATGGGCGAATGAGTCTGCGCATTTTATAGTGAGCCACCGCAAAATCATAGCCACTAAATATTCATTTATTGTACAGGTAGTCATGCTACCTTTCTTCACTAAATATATTCAATCACCCGCTCGAAGTACTTGCACAGGTCACTTACTGGGCACAAGCATAACAAGGGAAGAAATAATCTGTCGCGATTACTACCGAAACGCCTCACTTCAAACGTCCCGTCAAAGATGGTAGTGCCTTCACGAAAGCGGTAGTGTGAGGCGATGCATTTCACTCAAAAGTCAAATGGGTGCACTTTAAGAAAGCATAATGTTATATTTACTCAAAGCTTAATTTTCATTATATATTCTTTGCAGCCACTGCACAATAATGGCAAAAATAAGTGGCGTTCACAAGCGTGTCCGCCATGACTGAAGCGGATATTACGAGATTCGTAGTTTTTTTCTCCGGTGCCCTCGGTGAGTTAAAGAGTGAATCGTGTTTGTATCTAGGGGAAATTAGGGCCATGGTATGGACGAGGTGTATGAAATGTTCGAAATGGGTCGGTAAAATGCGCATTTTTTCCAGTGGAATACGTTTGCAAGTGGTTCATGGCGTCATTAGTCTGTTTTACGAGTGGTGTAAGACTTAGACGGCTGAGCTGGCATAGTTACAACAACTGAGGCCAAATTTTGCTAACATAAGGGTAACAATACGCCAAGTTGATATGCGATGGTAAATACGTGTTGATCAAGTACAGCGCTAAATAAGTAATTGTAAGCAAGTTTTGGAAAGTATCGCGCTACCGCTATTAGCTAGGTTTACCAATGTCCCAAGAGTGCTCTGCGTTTCAGATATTTTATACTTTGAAACGATAGGCAGCGTTGTAAGTGCAATGTGTCGCGTAGTGTTGACGTTCCTGGCTTATTAAGAAGTGTTACGAATAATTACTCAACCGTCATCTTTTTCTTTTTACTTCTTCATGCGCGATATATTAGTTCAGCCTGGTATCATCACTGAACTAAAGAAGGCAGCTTTGTGATGTTTGGTGACTGTGAGGACAGGTTAATGGTTGATGGGGAGGTGAAATTCAAAACAGATGGGTAATAGGAGCTTTCGCAATAACCCACGTATGCAAGCACTCCAGCCCATTTGAGCGTGTCAAGCGAGCGCGCAAGCACAGAGTCCGCTGTCCTGTAAGAACTATAAAAGCCGCCAAGTCGAAATTTAGCGAAAAATTGGTGGAACACTATGGAAACTGTCTGTCTTTGCAAGTCTCTGTAAAAAAAAATTGTTATTCAAGTGTTACAGCGTGTGATATAGCCGCTACCAACTATGCTTCCCAGTGTCCCGACATAGCTGTAGTTTACAACAGGTTTATATTTTGTAGAAAGGGGAGGGGGACATGTTGACTGCAATGTGGGACAAAATTTTTTTTTTCGTTCCTGGCGCGGCTTGCACGAACATTTAATAATCAAAATAATAATAAACTAAAGAACGCGTTCTTGCGCGGATTAGGCGTTGTCTATGGAACATCTAAAAACGCGTTCTTAAATTCGTTATTTTTTTCATAATAAAATGTTCGTGCGAGCCGCTCCTGGTCCGTTTACAAGCGTTGCAAGAAATTATTGCGTTGTTTTTATTTCCCTATTTTCAAGCGTCGTAACACTTTCCGGCTTACATTCAACGATGTCCTCGGTGAACTAAGCAAGACATTTCGTTCATATTTGGCTAATATACAGGGCGGGTTATGGGCAATATGTAGGTAGACATCTAAGGTAGCGGACTAGTTAAGGAATTTGTAGTAAATTATGCATGCAAGCTATGCGCAGCTTTATGAATGTGTTTTGCGAACAAATTGATCCCGCTATCCTAGAAGAACTGCGAACTCAACAGGTATCAGATCTAGCGGAAATTTAGCGGGGGGAGGGGAGGGGGTGTTATAAAGCAATAAAGCATTGAATAGCCCCCTCAGCATTTGGTAGCAAGTGACTCCTAACAAATTCGATGGACATCGTCTGTCGCATGGGCGTTATGGCGATTCAGCAATTTTTTTGTGTCAATATTGCCAGTAAGTTATGCCGATAGCACGTGGTCGTGTACAACCTCGACCATATGATTACCGAAACTAGCGATACATTTTTGCTGTAGGCTCAAACAGCAAGTAAAATTCTTTTATGAATTATTCAAATTCTTTGCAGCAAATGCGCATTTTTCGATACGCGCTGTATTGCTTCTACTGGTCGAGATCGGGCACTACTGTGGGGAAGTGACCGCCTTTTGTCGTGGTATCATCTCGGGATTTTGTATAGTTGCAAGAGATAAATGCAAATTGAGATCATTTTTTGGGCCTCGATAGTTCACCATATGTGATTGATAAATAGCTCCCTGTCTATTAAATATAGATATAACTAACAGATGCCTTTCCAGGCTATTTCAATTATTGTAATAGTGATTCGGAATATATGTATATCAAGCAAAAGTTCTGCAGGTCCGGTGCATAGGTAGTTGAAACGAAGGGGAGCGCTTGCGAAAATTGCATGTTCAATGGTTTAAGGTTTCGTATATGTATCGTGATCTGATAGTACGCTTACCAGCGCAGCGCACGTCATTATTTCTACTCGGCACGAGCCGTGACCTTTCTTTTTACTTTCTCCTCTTTGTTCTTGGCGGGGCGTTATAAGCAAGCGCAATAAAGGACGCAAGCAGTTTTTCGCCCTTCACCATGTCGCCCTGGCCAATGCTTCGCACACGCCCATAACGCACGGAACGTTACAGTATATATATATATATATATATATATATATATATATATATATATATATATATATATATATATATATATATATATATATATATATATATATATATATATATAGAGAGAGAGAGAGAGAGAGAGAGAGAAATACGCGTAGTTGGTACTCCACTGCATGGTGTATAATACTGCGAACGAGAAAATCGCGTGTTAGGAGCACTGCTGGTAGGGTGATGTGCAAGTTTGTCTTCCGAAGTGCCCATGTGGCCAGGCATCTTTCTGGTGCCAAGGGCAGGCTCCGTATATTTATAGAGCAGGAGATTTGGGCGTATGAGGGATGTTTGCTTTTGCAGAAAGCGCAGCCTTTGATGATTGTGCGAAATATTGCGTCTTTGTAGCTTGAGGGTAATGTGAAATATTTTTTCATGGGCAAAAGATTAGATGCGATGGCGCTTGGAATGCTGAGACGTGACTCTTGCCTGAGGGGAGTACGGCACTTTGAGATATGATGCAGATGAAATGATGTGATAGGTTCTTTATATATATGGTGACTAGTTGGGTGCTTCATAGACGTTCCTCTGTGTAGCACAGTTTTGGGAAGCCTATTTTTATCGTGACATACTCACCTACCTCACATCATCATCATCATCATCATCATCATCATCATCATCATCATCATCATCATCATCATCATCATCATCGTCGTCGTCGTCGTCGTCATCATCATCATCATCAACAACAACATCATCATCATATAATAATAATCATCATCATCATCAACTTGTTTTCATGTTTAGTGCAGGACAACGGCTTCTCCCAACGATCGCCGATTGCGCCTGTTTGCGCTGGGTGATTGCAACTTGCGCCTGCAAATTTCCTCATTTCGTCACCTCACCTAAATCTCTGCTGTACTTCAGCACGCTTACCATCCCTTGGCGCTAATGGTCGACTGGTGATCTGCCCTACACATTACACTGGTTGATTGATTCGTTATTGGTCTGTCACATATTCACAGTAGTTAACAATATTGCTTTGTCTCCTTCTTACGTTTCTTCTGTTGCGCCTCAGTGCTGTGTTCTGGGCCCTTTACTCTTTCTAATTTACCTAAATGATTAGCCACTTAATGTTTCTTCTCGCTTACGTATTTTCGCCGACGACTGCACTATTTAGAGATCAATTAACAGTATTTACGACTACTTGGCCCTTAAAAATGATCTCAGCTTAATTTATAATTAGTGTAACAGCTGGTTAATGGCTTTTTTTGTACCAAAATGTCAGGTACATTTTTTTAGTCGTAGGCATGACAACTCACATTTCCCATACAACATCAATAATAAATAATTATTACATACAGTAGCATATAAATATTTGGGTGTTCACCTAACCCAAAACCTCTCTTGGACAGACCACATTGCAGCCATCTGCGCAAAAGCTTCAAGGACATTACGTTACCTACGTCGTAATCTGGGTAATTCACCCTTCCAACATGCGCAAATTAGCCTATTAGACATTTGTTCATCCACAGCTCGAGTATGTTTCATCCATTTGGTCCCCAGATCCTACCTACTTAATCGACATGCTTGAATCAGTCCAAAACCGAGCTGCCCGTTTCATCTCACGTAATTATTTATTTTTATATTTATCAACACAGTGCGTAATAACGTAATAAGAAAAAAATAATATACATAATAAACATAATATGGCAAAGCATGGTAAGGCATGGTGACTCATAATTATACAATGTTAGCTAAGGCAGATTTAAATCGGGTGTTATCATTAACGGAAACAATGTTGGAAGGAAGGTGAGTCCAGTCTTGTGAAGTTAGAGGTAAAAATATTAAAGAAAGGTTTTAGTATGACGTGGCTCGATGCCAACCTTAAAGCGACGCTCAACACGGTCAGATATGTAATGCAGAGGAAGAACGAGTTCGTCACGGAGGGTCAGGTGAGAGTAAAGCCGATGGAAAAGGTGCAAGCGAAAACTTTTTCGTCGGGATGCTAGAGATGGAAGAGAGATATCAAATTTGATAGAAGTTATACTGGCAGAACGGTTATGACAGGAAACGATGAAGCAAGTAGAGCAATTCTGCCCCATTTCTAGTGACGCAACCAAATTGTTAGGGCTTGGATCAGAGACTGGAGTGGCGTATTCTAATTTAGATCGAATGATTGTTTTATATAACAAGAGCTTTAAAGATGCAGGGGCTGCTGAAAAGCTATGGAGTAAGTAACCTAACATGCGATTAGCGTTGTTAATTATCTTCTCAATATGGAAAGACCAACTTAGAATAGATGTGATATGAACGCCTAAATATTTATAGGATGAAACCGCGGCTAAGGGAGAGTTGCTTAGGCACTATGAAAAAGGACTATGAGAGACACGCATCACTTTGCACTTGTTAATATTTAATACCATTAGCGAAGTATTGCACAAGTTAGATATAGAATTTAAATCTGACTGAAGAATGTTAGCATCTTTATCAGTAACTATTTCACGGAAAATGACGCAGTTGTCAGCGAAAAGATGTAAATTAGAAGAAACTAAAGAAGGAAGGTCGTTAATGAAAATTAGAAAAAGAAAGGGGCCTAATACGAATCCTTGTGGGACTCATGATTGAAGAGAACATTGGTTAGAGGAAAGTTTATTGGTTACAACAAATCGGCAACGATTTGAAAAGAAATCTTCGATCCATAAATAAAGACTACTATCAATATTAAGTTGACTAAGTTTATGAAAAAGAAGTATGTGGGAGACCTTGTCGAACGCTTTAGAAAAATCTAAGTAAATGCAGTCAGCTAACGAAGAACGATTAAGAATGCGGTGTAGGTCATGAGTAAATGATATGAGCTGCGTTTCACATGAAAATGATTTCCAGCAGCCATGATGAGCTCGTGAGAAAAAGGAGTTAGATTCAAGAAAGGCGACAATGTTCGAGTATGTAATTTGTTCTAAGAGTTTGCAGCATGTGCTAGTAACGGAAATGGGCCGATAATTATATGAACTTTTATTGCCTGATTTGAAAATTGGAATCACCTTCCCAATTTTCCATTGAGTTGGAAGAGTTGATGTGTCAAGTGATTGTTGAAATATTTTTGTTAGCATGATTAACCTGTAGACACAAGTATTTTTCAGAAAGTTGCAATCAGTAGAGTCATAACTAGGGGAGGAATGGTGCTGTTAGTAATTGATGAGTTTCATAATTCCAGCCGTGTCAACAGTAACGGGAGGCATGAATGGGTAACTGTAATGAAAAATGTGAAAGATTGGTATTTGTAACTACGGAGAAATTTCTCGAGAAAGTGTCATTAAGAATAGTAGCACATTGGTTAGGTGGAACGGGCTTGGCAGCTGTGTCTACCA
This sequence comes from Dermacentor albipictus, assembly GCF_038994185.2. Classification (NCBI taxonomy): domain Eukaryota; kingdom Metazoa; phylum Arthropoda; class Arachnida; order Ixodida; family Ixodidae; genus Dermacentor; species Dermacentor albipictus. Next base: position 465,530,701 of record NC_091821.1, on the reverse strand, counting down.
AGGCAATGGAGTTATCATGACAGGGGTAAATCATACACCAAATGTTTGGGACATTAGGTTTCAGAAGGTGGGGTAAAGTATTCGACATGAAGTTATCTTTAGCTTTCTGTATTGCTTCAATGTAAGTTTCAGATGGAGATTTATAGGCCATCCAACGCGAGTGTAAGGATGATAATTTGGCCAAGCGATACAGACGTTTTTTTCGATTAGAAAGCCGTTTCATATGGGCGTTATACCAAGGTAATCGACGATTAAACGTGATCATACTAACAAGGATGTATTTTTCAATTAATTTGTTTACGTTAGTTGAAAACATGTCCCAGTTATGTTAAATCGAACGTTCATCGAAGTTAGTCAGAAATGTGTTAGTGACATCAGCTAATTCATTCTTGATTGTTTCGAAATTAGCTCTAGCATAATCGCGAATTGTTTTGCGTATATTGCTGATTTTTGAAACTTGCGCATCAATAAAAAACAGAGTAACGAGTGGTCGCTTATACCTGGCAAATAAGAAATACTAGAAACAAGGTTAGATCAAGTAGTAAGGATTAGATCAAGGGTGTTGGCTGAGACAGGCGTGATTGTAGTAGTCTGGCTGGTTAACTGCGACAATGAAAACGTAGAGCATAGTTCTAAAAAATCATAAGCCTGAGAGGAAAATGGCGACATAACAGCTGGTTCTGTGTTCCACATTATGTTAGGACAGTTAAAATCACGGAATAAAAATATGGGGTATGAAGGAAAACGTGAGACAAGATCATTAATACTGCCATGAAGTTCCAGGACAAAAGAATTAGTGTATGGGGTAGGACGGTAACAAATGCCCATGACTATATTTTGGTAGCCAATTATTAAGGACACCCAGATGACTTCTAGGTTAGTGTTGATGTGAATGCGCGATGACAAAAAAATCTTTAGAGACCGCGACGAGCACACCGCCACCACAGCGCGCATCTCTGTCACAACGATAAATACAGAAACGGTATCTATCCTGAAAGAGTTCCACATTCTGAGCGTTATCATATAGCCACGTCTTGGTCAGCGCTATTATATGAGCAGAAAGTGCGTCTATTGCGGATCATAAGGAGTTATATTTGTTTAATACGCTTTTTGCATTGGTAAAAAGGACAGCCACACGAGAACAGCTTGAGTGCCCAACGCGCCTCGCGCTTTCCTAGCTTGAGGCGCCGGGGTCAGGTGCAGCAATGACAGGCCCTCCACGTATCTGCATTTCTTCAACCTTATCGAAGGCAGGATTATACATGATTTTTTTTTGTTTAAGAACATTTTGTTGTAACGCAGCTGGGACGAAGACGATTGTGGTCGGCTATGAGCAAATTCCATTAGTTTCTTTCTAGCTACGCGGGTTGCGGGTGAAAAGTCTTGACTGGTGGATATGTTCTTTGTATCGAACTGCTCACGCAGTTATACCACTTTTCCTTAATTTTAAAGTTGGAAAACTTGGCAAATAGGGCTTAGGACTTAGTACGCGGTTTGGCAGGAGAGTCTGAATCTAGCCGGTGAGCACAATGGGTGCAGTCGGCAGAAAATAAGGGAAGTACACAAATTATTGCATCTGTTAACTTTTTTTCAGTGTCATTCCAAGAATGTATGGAATCGGGAAGGCCATAGAAAATTAGGTTGTCACGACATGACCTGTCCTCCATTTCGTCAAGTCGTGACTGAAATGAGTATTTGTGCGAAGATAAATCTTTGACTTCTTCTGTAAAGGAAGACATCTTTTGTGACAAGTCTTGAGCCTGTATAGCCTGTTGTTCCAAAGTGTCCAAGTGATTCTGAAACGCCGCAAGTTTGGCCTGAATGCTTTTTTGTCCGTCTATTATTGCTTTCATATCAGCGGCGAGCTTTGTGTGAGATTTACTTGATTGCAATGAGCGCGCATGGATTTCCTTTAGAAACTGGAACATAATTGGCATTTGCTTTTTTTGGATCATCAGGCAAGCTTTCCACGTTGAAAAGTGATTCGGAGCGGGTGGTTGGACCTGGATTAAGCTCAACATCTTGAGCACGTATCAACAAGAAAAACATAGAAAACCATTCAGATACAGTATCGAGTAATTTAAGCTTCCGGTGCACATTGGGCAGGGCAGCAGCAAAAGAGACCGGTTGCCACTTCTGTAGGATTCAGTTGACAAAAAGGAAGTAACCTGCGCAAGAAGGCAGAACGGGCTCAACGTGGTATTCGGTGCACTGCTGCCGGGCCCACTGGCGATCGTCGATGATGCGAAGCCTTTTATAGCCGTCGGTGCAGTCACATGGTACCCGGGGAAGGTCACGAGTGTCGGAGAGCATATGAAGATCTCGGTGATAGGGCAGGTGCCAGGACGAGATAGAGGGCACACGAGATCACTGTTGTAGTTGGCAGGCCATTCACCCGGTGCAGGTGAACGCGACGAAGCTTGCGGTTACAGGCAGACAGCAAGAACGTGCTCAAGAAGTGAGAACAGGTTCAGCATGGTATTCGGTGCGCTGCTGCCGGGCCCACTCTTATAGCCACCGCTCCAGCGTAATGCAAATGAAACTCGATCATTCCCTCCAGCATTACTATCTCGCTCTTATGAATTTCGTATTTTATGCAACATCACGTGTTCACTTGTATGCCCTGTATATCTTATTGCTTTTTGCGTCTTTTTCTCTAAATATCCCCTGAAGCGTTGTACTCTTTCATCTTTTCATTTTTCCTGAATTGTACTTTCTGGTATTAGTGTCTTACGTGAAATTTTGAAGTGTACCTTTGTGGAATTTTATTACTTCAGTGTTTCCTTTTTCATGTTTTGATCTTTCTGGTAGTGTTGATGAGCCCTGCATTGGGACGTATATTTTGTACCAGACTTCAGAAAGCTGCTTACTCTTTTTTTATTTTATGTCCGATTTTCTAACCCCCCTTACAAAATGCTGCCATAAGGCCTGTAAGGTATTTTAAATAAATAAATAAATAAATCAATAAATAAATAAATAAGTAATAAATAAATAAATAAATAAATAAATAAATAAATAAATAAATAAATATCCCCAGATGGGAGGCGAAGGGAAAAGCCATTCGGCTTGAGAGAGTCCTTCGCCCTCATAATGGCATTTGCATTAATAATTCATTTGCATTACTAATAGCCGCGAGAAGTTTGATTGTGTTGTGGTCCCCAAAGCCAAATGATAATAGTTAAGATAGGAAGCTATAAGGGCATTAAAGATAAACAATTTTGTTGACTTCAGAATTAAGTAGCGTCTTCGGTTCCGAATCACCGTTATCGCATCTAACTTTTGTAATATCGCATTGACATGCTCCTCCCACTGCAGCGATTCTGCAGTGGGAGGAGTACCCTAATACAAACACCAAGTACCCTAATAGAACTGGCTACATCTATCTCCGAGCGGCGAAAAAATAGGTTACCTATTACAGAAACCTGCCTACCTATGGAATGAAAAATCACAGCCTTTGTTTTTTTATATTTATCTTTAATTGATTATTAGCTGTCGACGTCCTTAGTTCTTATAAAACGGCATTACCTTTATGACAAAGATTGGCATCTGGTGAAGACGAAACAAGCATGCTGGTGTCGTCAGCATAAATTATAAATTTAGCATCTGAAGATCTATGGATTATGTCATTTATGCATAAAATAAAGATCAAAGGCCCGAGAAAGCTACCCTGTGGTATTCCTGAGATTATTTGCTTGCTGTCGATTAATATTTTATTCATCGACAGAAACTGACGGTTTCCCGAAAAAGAATTTTTGAGTAGACTCAGGGGAAGCCTACGGATGCCACATTGACTTAATTAGTCAAATCAAATTTTATGATTGATTTAATCAATGCTTCAAAATCAACATTTTAAGAACAAAGTGCTTATTTTTTTCAAATTTCTCCGCTATATAGTTTTTATGGTCTAGAAGAGCTAGTTCTGTTTATCGATTTTTTATGAATCCGTACTGACACTTTGTTGTCACGTGGTTGTTACAGAAAGGATATGGTCGATTATAGATTATTCTCTAAAAACCTTTCGAAAATCCTGGCAATATCGATACTGGTCTATAATTCGGGACGTCTTTTTTGCGTTCTTTCTCATATAAAGTCACTACACGACCATCTTCCATTTTGGATGGAAATACACCCATTGAAACACTTAAGTTATAACTGTGTGTCTGCACCGGAGCCATTTTAATAATTACGTATTTGAATGGTACTACTTGGAGCCCCTCAGCACCGCAGCTACGGCTGTTTTTGAAGCCCAAGAAAACAGGGCAAACTTCACGTGGTACTGTTGCTTCTAAAAAGACCGTGTTTACATTATGAGAATCAAGAGCTGTGTAGGATGCACGCGCAATAGCGTCAAAATCTTAGTAGGCAAAACAGTCGTTAAACGCGTTGACGATAAGATCACGACTGACTGTCCCCCACCACGTAAGACTTCTGTCGCCGTATCCTTTCTGTCGCTCCGTCCCATTAGTGAATTGAACTTGTCCCCTAATACATCTGTTCATTTAGAACAGGAAGAAAATAGGCGAAAGTAACAGATTGCCTTTGATTTTTAAAGTTCTTTATCGAGAGCATTTCAACACCGCTTAAATGCAATTAGGGGCCCTGTAACGTAAAACTGTTCCAATCTTTTTATTCAAATCACGTGACGTCAAATTTGCGCAACCGCCGGCGCAAAGATTGGGCGGTGACCCCCAGCGTTGCTTGAACAGCCCAATCAAACGCTCTCCTAGTTTATAGGAGCTCACTTTTTTTGCTTTCAAAATAAATAACATTGCCTACATTGAGTGGCGTTTCGTAATTGGCTGCCAGGAGGCGAGAACCGCGCACAATTGGAGGGGGTTTCAATGGGGCTGAGCCAGCGCACTGAAAGTAGATAAACGGATAAAAAGGGTGGTTACGCTGTCTGCGATTGGTCCGCTTTTCCTTACTTAGTTGGCGGTGGCTGGTCAAAAATCACGGCGGTGTGCAACTTCAGGTTAAGAAAGCTGCTAAATCAGATCCCCAGCAAAGAGCAGTTGGCAGAGCGACGTCGTAAACATGTCGAAAGTGCCCAGAAACGTTACATGGCCAGGCAAAAAGTTTTATTATACGCAAGCAAACCCAACCTCCCCGGAAAGTGCGAGTAGCCATTGCCTGAGCAGTCGGCGCCAGCCATGTTTAATTCCTTTCGGTAGGGGGCAGCCTGTGGCTCTGCAGACAACTATTCAGTTTTGTTCGGCGCAATAATGCATGCTTAACGCGTACATGGGCCCTATAACGTAAAACTATTCCAATATGTTTTTATTCCAGTCTCCTGACATCAAATTTGCGTAACCGCCAACGCAAGCATCGGGCGGTCATCCGCAGGGTTGTCTGAGCAGACCAATCAAACGCTCTCCTCGTTCGTAGGAGGTCACTTTTGTTTTTGCTTGAAAAACGAATAACATTGCCTACACCGAGCGGCTTGTCCTATCTAATTGACTCCCAAAAGGCGACGACCACGCTCGAATGGAGAGACATTCGATAGGGCCGAGCCACTGCACTGAAAATCGATAACCGGATGAAGAGGGTGGTGCCGGCGTCTGCGATTGGTCCGCTTTCCTTTACTTTGCTTGCGGTGGCTCGTCGACAATCGCGGCGGCATGCAACGGAAGCTTAAGAATGACGCTAAAACGGATCCTCAGCAAAGAAGAGTTGGAAGAACGAGGTCGTGAACATGCCGAAGTTCTCCAAAACGTTACACGGCCACGCAAAAAGCTTTATTACACGCAAATAAATCCATGCTCTCCGACAGGTGCCTGAGCGATCGGCGGCAGCCATCTGTTATTCCATTCGGAGCGGGGCAGCGTGCGACTATTCAGAAAAAAATTCACTTTTACTCGGCATATTAATGCATCTTTATCGCGTACATGTCACTTTGACGCACTGAGTTCTTGCGGTTTCGGGACGTCACGTGAGAGGCAGGTGAAGTGGGCGCAACCCGAAGAGTTTTGATCAATAGCCAAGGGCTATTGGCGAAGAGCCGTCGAATCAGAAATAACTATTTTTCTTTTGTTCGGTCAAATCATGCATAATCCCTGTGTACACGTTAGATCAGATGGGGAGCTATCGCGGTTTCCGTGACGTCGTGTGACAGACAGGTGAAATGGCGGTGCTCCAAAAAAGTTTTTTGACAAATCATGGAGGACTGATTGCAGAATTGGAATAGAAAAGTTTGGAATAGTTTTACGTTATAGCTCCCCACATCACTTTGAACCGGTCGGTTTTCATGTTTTTGTGACGTCGCGTGACAGGCAGGTGAAGTGGGTGCAGCCCGAAAATTAGCAGATGTATAATGGCCAGAAGGCGGCGAATCAGAAATAACTGGTTTTCTTTTGTTCAGTCCTGTCATGCATGATCAGTGTTTACACGTCATATCAGCTGGGGTGCTATCGCGGTTTTCGTGACGTCGCGTGACAGACAGGTGAAGTGGGGGTGGCCCAAAATAACTTTGGCCAATCGCGGAGGGCTGATTGCGGAATTGGAATAGAAAAGAATAGAAAAGTATAGCGCCCCAGCTGCACAAAGTGAAGGCTCACCCCCGCATCCTGCCTGACTTAGATGCCATCATGGGAAGGGTTGAAATGTCTGCGCGGGCAAGTGTGCTGACAACCAACTTTGTAGCAGCATCATTGACTTTATTTAGAAGGTCCTCCCCCTCTTTCTCAGGTATTCCACGGATTTAAATATTCAAGCACGCACTGCGCCGTTCACGGTCGTCAACGTCAAGCTGTAGCTGGGCAAGACTTTTAGCATTACAGGATTTCTTAATGTTATCAACTCGTCCATGAATGCATTTTATCTCGTTCGCGTGCTGCTTTAGGCACTCCTGAATGTTATCATATTTATCGGAGAGCAATTGAGCTATCCTTTCCACTTCAACAACTTTTTTGGTCAAAGGGAGGAGAGAGGTTACCTTCTTGTTCATGTCTACCATCATGAGTTTTTGTCGTCATCTCCGAACAGATAGATCTACAGTCGGTGCATGGCCCTTCGTACCGCCCGGCCAGCAAGCATCATACTTGCAGTTCTTCTTAGTATCGCGCTTGGTCGCAAATGCATCTTCAGTCATGCCCGAACTGACCGTGCCATGAAAGCTAAATTCTCAAACGCTGCATGTAATAGCGTTCTTGTCATTATTCACTACAGCTCAGTGAGTATAACACTTAGGCATGCTTCCAACTCAATGCATCCGCAAAAGGACAAGATGGGCGGCAGCGGCGACAGTAAAAAAGAAAAAAAAGAATAAAACGTGCATACAGTACACGAGAGTTACGAACCTGTAATATACAAGAAGAATGGTGAGACGTGCTGCCTGTAGTGCTGCCGGTGCCAAAATACCTGCAGCTACGTCCACGTCTGTTCGTGCCTTTCTGTGTCTGTGTCCCACATTTTTTGCAGCTACAATTCTTGAAGAATGAACGAACCAGCTCAGTCAAACATTCTTTTAGACTGCCCAACTTTCGTTCTCCTAATTCCAGCTAGTATATCGGCTATCCCCGTTTGCTCTCTGATCTCCCCCCACCCCCACCGCATCAACACATCAACACATCAACAGATCAACATGACGCAAGCGTGATCCGACGCCGAGACTTGAGTGTAACGCAAGACAAAGACCCATCGACCTCGACGTGTTTCTCGATGGCCATGCAGTCACCGCCTTAGGGGACACAGGAGCCGACTACTCCGTGATGAGTGGACCCTTGCCACCCATTTGAAGAAAGTTAAGCCGCGAAAGCCGCGAAACGCGAAAGTGATGCTTACCAACATCAGCCAGGAGTTCAAGCACGTTAACAAGGGCACAACGATGGCATACATCGAGGAAATTGAAGATACCAGCAATGCACCCTTTCGGATTTCACCGCATTTGCCCCAACGGCCATAGTTCCCGAACCAGACTTCGACATAAATACAAGTCTCCCCGTGAGTAAGCAGCAAGAGCTTGGAAATCTTATCCGACAATACAAAGACTGCTTTTCGACGTGATCGAGGATTCGAATAATACCAGTTGCAAAGCATCGCATAATAACCGAAGTGTGTACTGCACCCGTCTGTCAGAGCCCTTACAAAGTTTCCGCGCGAGAACAGGAAGCTATAAGACAACAAGTCGACGAAACGCTGCGCGACGTCATCATCCAGCTGTCGAAAAGCCCGTGAGCTTCTCCTGCAGTCTTGCTGAAGAAAAACGACGGAACCCTGCGTTTCTGCGTTGGTTATGGTCGACTTAACAAGATCACAAAGAAGGATGTATACCCCCTTCCACGCACAGACGACGCATCGGATCGGCTCTGCAAAGCTAAATACTTTTCGTCGATGAATCTCAAGACTGGCTACTGGCAAATAGAAGTCAACAAGAATGATCGCGAAAATACGGCCTTCATCACACCAGAAGGCCTCTATGAGTTCAAAGTAATGGTATTCGGACTGTGCTCGGCGCCTGCAACGTTCCAGCACGTCGTGGACATGGTGTTAGCAGGATGGACATGGTGTTAGTAGTGGGAGACCTGTCTTGTTTACCTGGATGACCTTGTCGTCTTCGTTGAAAATTTCGACAATCACCTTAGGCAGCTTGCGACAGTACTGGAGGCCATCAAGCCATCAGGGCTGACTCTGAAGCCGGAAAAGTGCCGCTTCTTTGAGCATCTGTTTCCGGGTCACGTCAACAGCAAATTTGGAGTCCGTCCTGACCCGCTGAAGACAGCTGCTATCACAGAGTTCCAGCAGCCCATCGACAAGAAGGTAGTGCGTAGATTCCTTGGTATGTGTGCCTACTACAGGCGCTTTGTCCTGACTTTTGACGCATCGCTGAGCCGCTTACACATCTAACTAAATATGATGTCGAGTTCAAGTCGGAAACGCCACAGACCAACGCTTTCCAAGAACTCAAACGACGCATGCAGTCGTCACCGATACTTGCGCACTTCTAAGAGGATGCCGATGAAGAATTCCACACTAACGTGAGTCGCCTAGGCATCTGTGGCGTGCTAGTCCATAGGAAAGACGGATTTGAACGGGGGATAGCTTACGCTAGCCGGTCACTGTCAAAAGCAGAATGAAATTTTTCTACAACCGAAAACGAATGCCTTGCCATAGTTTGGGCAACAGCGAAATTCCACCCTTTCCTATATGACAGGCCGTTTAAATTCGTCAGTGACCATCACGCATTGTGTTGGCTAGCGAGTTTCGAGGACCCTTCAGCACGCCTGATGTGGTGAAGCCTCAGACTTCAAGGATATGACATCACGGTAAGCTACAAATCAGGACGAAAACGCTCTGATGCCGACTGCCTATCACGCGTTTCCTTTGATCTGCAGCCGCAAGACGAAGAGGATGACATGCCTTCCTTTGATTAATGAGTGCGGAAGACTTCGCTGAACAGCAACGAGTAGACCCGGAGCTAAAGAACTTCATCGAGTATTTGGAAGGAAACAGCGGCGCTGTCCGTAGGGCACCTAAGCGAGGATTGTCTTTGTTCACGCTTATAAACAACCTACTCGTAAAGGAGAACTTCTCACCAATCCGCGCCAACTACTTTCTTCTTGTTGTGGTGAGCGCTGCATCCAGAAGTACTGCACGCCCTACATGACTATTCGACCGCTGGGCACCTGGAATTCTCACGGACGCTATCGAGTACACAGGCAAGGTATTACTCGCTGTGCCTGGCCGCCGACGTCGCCTGTTATGTCAAGACATGCCGAGACTGTCAGCGACGCAAGACACCACCGACGAGGCCAGCGGGATTACTACAGCCGATCAAGCCTCCTTGCCATCCTTTTCAGCAGATCGGAATGGATTTGTTGGGACCTTTTTCGGCGTGAACATCAGGAAATAAGTGGATCATCGTGGCGACGGACTTACTCACGCGCTTCGTTGAAACGAAAGCACTGCCGAAAGGAAGTGGGGCCAAAGTGACGAACTTCGTCGAGAAAATGCTGCTGCGATATGGCGCCCAAGAAGTCCTCATCGCCGACAGAGGAACGTCCTTTATAGTGGAGCTCACTGAAGCCATTCTGTAATACAACCAGAAAAGCCACAGAAGACAACTTCCTCTCACCCGCAGACGAATGGTCTTAGGGAACGCCTGAATAAGGCCCTCGGCAATATGCTGGCAATGTACGTCGACATCGCACACAAAGACCTGGGATGCCCTCCTACCGTGCGTAACCTTCGCTTACAACATGGCGATGCAAGAAACAACACACATAACGCCGTTAAAGCTTATTTAGGGCAGGAAGCCGACGACGACTCTCGACGCCATCCTGCCGTAGGTCACAGACGAATAGAATGTTGACGTCGCCACAAATCTGCTGCGCGCCGAAGAAGCCTGACAGCTCGTCCGCCTGCGGATCAAGAACCAGAAGAGGACGGACAGCCGACACTAGAACTTTCGACGAAGCTACGTCGAGTACCAGTCCGGCGACCGTGTTTGGGTTTGGACCCCAATACGTCGACGAGGACTTTGCGAGAAGTTTTTACGACTCTATTTGGGGCTCTACAATATCATCCAACGCCTTGGAGCGCTCGACTATGAGGTCTTGCCATATGGCATTTCTCTATCGCAGCGGCGCCGCTCACGACGTGAAGTAGTCAGTCCATGTTGTGCGACTTAAGCCGTTGTACCAGCCCTAACGAACTTTGGGACTTTGCATGGCTGAAGTTTGGCCCTTCTTTTTATGCGAAGCATATTACGAGCATAGAGTTTCCTACAAAATTACTAGAGGGAACTCTGGCGCTAGTGTCTACGTGAGCTTCAATGGGAGCGCTTGTCCCAGCATGGGAATTATGGGAAGTACATGGATTTGCCTAAACTTCGTCCTTTTGGCTTCAAACAGCTTTGTGACTTTGTAAACTCGTCATTTTCAACAGTTTATTGCGTAATAAATAATTAAATAAACATCATTGAAATTGCCCGATGGCAGGATTTGAACACAGGGACTCTAGTACAGGAGCCGGATATTGAAACCATTAAGCCACGGATGCATGTATCGACAAGCGAATGGAACGCACTTATGAACTTATCGCGGGCATGCCAGTGCTTTGAGACGCTAGAGACGCTTGGCGCGTTTCGATTTAGGCACATAGACAAGCTCAATCGCTGCAATTAATAGCAATTGTACGCGTTCCCGGCGTCTTCTACACTTCGAAGAATATAGATTGCGCTGAAATATACGACAATAAGATTTATATAGCGTAATATACAAAGCCACAAGAACGTCTGAATCCATAAGCACGAAGATCAGACAAATCCATGTACTTCCCATCATTCCCATGGTAGGACAACGACTGCAGCGCCAGAGTTCCCTCTAGTAATTTTGTAGGAAACTCTATGATTACGAGAGCTCAACCCAGCTCCTCAGGCGCGGCGGTGTCGCCTTCAATACCACGTGACACCGTGACGTCACGACAGAGGAGAAATGGGGCTCCAACTCGCGCCGTCGCTCGCGGCGTCGCGGTGGTATATAATCAGCTGCGCTTGCCTGTGCTAGACACTCACGAGGTGAGATGCCTCCTGGAGACAGAGCTGCTCGTTGGAATGAGAAGCGAAGGTTGAGGCGTGCTACAGAGACTGATTTTCTAGGTGGCTTTGGCTCAACTCTTGCAAGATGGGCTGGGTGGGAATCGAACCAGGGTCTCCGGAGTGTGAGACGGAGACGCTACCACTGAGCCACGAGTACGATGCTTCAAAACGGTACAAAAGCGCCTCTAGTGAATGCGGTGTTGCCTTAGAAACGAGCTGTTTCTAAGGCTCAGGCGTGCGTCGCTTGCTCAGGCGCACATTTCGTTGCCGCGCCGAACGCTGCCTTGCTCGAGGCTCACCGCGTCCCATGCGGGGCGCGTAGTCGCTGCGCCGTAGCCCATTGTCTTACACCCCTTGGCGGGTCGACGGGAACGCTGTCGCGTTCCACTCTTGAAGGCGAAGCAGAGTAACGCATGTGTTGTTTCTTCGTCTAGCCGAACCAAATACAGCCAAGCAACAGCAGTTCACCAGGCTAAACAGTGGTTCAACAATTAAAATAAAAGCTGGTATGCTTCGCATCCTGGGCTTAACCTTAGCTAAGCCACAGCCACTTTTTTTTTACTGTGTTACTTTGGACTCTTTTTCTTGTTTTGTTACTTTTGTTTAATAAGTGCCCTTTCGTGTTCCACTCTCCAGTTATGTTTACAGCATCAGAACGATGGCTTTTTTTAAGAGAGCGTATTGGCACGTATTCTTGTTTATCAGGTGAGCCAGTTTCACCGCCTAAGAAATGTGATGGCACACTGCAGAACGCGACTGCCTGTATCGGAAGTTTCTCTACAGCTATCGATGGTTCTATCCACTGTCTGTTGGAATCGAACCCTGTGTAATCTGATTTCATGTATGCGCCTCGCGAATGGTGTAGAACTTTCTGGAAGACACGCGGGCACCGGCGATTACTCTGTAACCTCCGATGACTGATGTATAAGATACTAATAATATTAATAATAATAACTTTATTGCCGATAATCAAATCAGTGCATTCATATAGGCCTGCCAAAGCGTTTGAAGGCTCGAGTGGCCGAGCCTGGCAGGCAGCAAAATCATACACGGTACGTTATAGATTATTTATAAGCAGCAAACTCGAGTATAGCACACGAGAAAAAAGTTATTAAAGTTTATACAAGGTCTTTGAAAAGAATTTTTATTGGGAATAATGAAACCCAGAAACCCAGCAACGCGTGTGAACAAAAAGACCATGAGAAAACAACCATAAAAGCTGACGCGCTTGACCTGCTGATCAGACTTTCCACGATCGCCGACTGTGTTCGCCGCGGTGTAGGCTGTTTTTGAGGGCAAAAGTTCGCCTTTCGCCTTTCATGGCACAAAACGCTATTTTGGCCATTCCCACTTTTGCTGCTTTCTTCACCGTCACTACTACGTGACGGTTAAAAAGAAGCTTAGAAACCATTCCAGCCAGCGTTATATTTAAAGTTCACTGAATGAGACTTCATACACTACAAGCAGACTTCTTAAAAAACATGGTTGATCCTTTGAATGTAAGCATCAGTGAGATACCAATAACTAATGTGCGCGGGAATTGCTAGATGTAAGTTTCATTATATATATCCGCGTAATTGTAAACATCTTTTCTACAGAATTTTAAATGGGTTATTACATGAACATCTTACTCTCTGGCCATAGATACTATGATTACTACAGATGGCTCAAAATGTGAAGAAAAGTCCGATATTAGCATTTTCCCCCTGATCATGTTAGCCCTCCGAAAACTAAGTTCACCACTTTCATCAGTAGTCACAATAACTGATTCGTTAGCCTTATGTTCATAACTCACTGCCAATAGTGACTCTCACACTTTGCAGACATTCCATGTTTTTGTGCCTGCCCAGTTATAATTATTCGGACTTGTGTTTGTATAGGGGCATAAGGAAATATTCATGAAGGAATTGGCAGATAGGCTGGTCAGAGGGAGCCTCAGTGGCCCAGTTATGCCGGTGCTTCTTTCGGAGTCAACATTACTAAGGCTAGCGTCAACTTATAAGCTTTTATGCTTGACTATAAACCCAACTATAACTAATTTTGCAGAATATCGACCCTGGCGCAGAAATTTCTTTCCAACGCACAAAAGAGATGTAAATTTCATTCGATGGTGTTGTTAAATAGCTCCCTAACATTTTAGCAACACATGGCTAGTCTCGGCCTATCGCCGCAGTGTCTGTTTTCCGGTGACGGTGAGAGAACTGACCATTTTATCTTATTCTGTAGACGACTTAACATGCAAGAAAAAGCGTTTGAGAAAAAAACATTTAGATAAATTTCAGAAAATTTTGCAATTGCTGCAGTATTTTCTCTCAGAGCATTCATGGCAATGCACATTGATGCTTGCTGAGGCGTTTCAGTGCGTGCCGTTATTTAGGTAGATTAGGTAGATTTGTAACCATCAGTCATTTTCTATTCCATCTATACTTTCCGAATTATTTCAGTTATTTTCACGGAATTACTAGTCGCCTTGTAATTCCATCCACATCATTGCCAACTCTCTATACTACTTATGGCTAAATGTATGGCTATGGCTAAAACTACGTATGGCTATGGCTATGGCTAAAACAAACAAACAAACAAACAAACATCCAAGAAAGAAAAGAGACAAACAAGCGAGCAAGAGCTGAGTCCTGGACAATCCACCATAGTGGGTATGGGCCACACATTCAGAGGACCAGAAGAAGACGACGTGCTCATCCGTTGAGTGTTCTTGAGTCTTTCCTTGCATTGGCGACGTCAGAAATAGAAAGGGAACATGGAAGGCACCTTTGCCGGTAAGAATGGATAACCGCTTGACTTTAAACACGCATTACTCCTTCTATTTGTAGCTAGACACATCCGCGAATATTCTGAGATGTAAGAGAGCGCTGACGTGCCTTCCTCCACATGCAACTAGTGATGAAATGAAGACCTGCCCATATCATTAGCTGAGACTCTGAACCGTGCGCGTGCTTTCGCAGACGGCAAAGTACGCGTGAGTCGCTCCTTCATTTCTACAGTAGCTGCCTTTACACCGCACGCTAGCCGCGAGTAAGCAGCCACAAGAGGGGCCACGGAAGTACGGGCTAGTGAGCGAAAAATATTCGCCGTTCATTGTTCTAAAGGAGTACATAGTTTTTCAGTGATATTTTCACGAGGCATCGTGTAACAGGCTGACGTCCATAGCAATGCTCTCAGTTGGGTTAAACATATACATGATCACGCGAAGACGCAAGGACATAGTTGGTGCTCTAGTACAGAGACGTCCTGTCGAGTTTACATATTAATTAGGCTGCTTATTTTGCAGCAAGTAAATTGTTAGAACTGTCGATATGTTTTTTAAATAGTTTGCCGTTGCAACTGTTTTAGATTATCGCAAAAATGTTTCTGACGTACAGGTCTTGCTCACATGACATGTCGGTGTTAGTAACGCCATTTCTATTCTCTAAGGCCTGTGTGAGGATGTCGTTGTCAGAAAATGCACTTGGGAGAAAACTAGATTACAGGTTCACAATTGCCTTAGCGAGATCGCCTTTTTGATACACTTCACGAGTTTTCTTCAAATCTGTCAAAAAGAGCTTTGGCAGAGCAAGTCTTATAGGATAAGCTGTACCGGCTGTACAACCTGTGTAGTGCCATAAAATACGAACTATGTACTTGAGAAACACTTGAAAATTTTGTTAAGAAATTGAGAATCAAGATTCTACAAATAAGTCCCTTCCTAAAAACATGCACGGCGTTAAAACCTGCATATGGCCACATCTATGCATGATAAACCACTTAAGAGGATTTGGTTCCATTCCGTGAAGCAGCTGCCCGCTTTCATAAAACACCTCAAGAATATATTGTAAAGTGCTGCAGCGAACAGTCAGCGAATAACGAGGCTGGATACTATCATTTGACATATGGAAGGAAGCACAACGATTTGTGCAGATGTCGGTAAATAGGTACTCAAATATAAAAGTGCTGGAGTCATCGTTTCAGCTAAGCGGCGCTAGGTAAGAATTGAACCTCTTCATATCGAGCTTGCAGAACTTGAACGCGTCAAAAAAAATCATCACTGGCGAAATAAATGATGTCGTGAGCGGACGAGATCAGTTACACGAATTAGACGACCTACAACAACTTTCAGTGCTCCGAATGGCCCTATGGGGACACTTTGCGACTTTTCGCTGGATTTCCGTTTACGTCAGGAGTCACTGTTTTGAGAAAGGGCAGAGAATAGATAAGAAATGTTAGCATCCTTTCGTATTATATATAGCTTTATAAAAGGTTGTGGAAGAAACCGCTGCCTCAGAAGGCACAACAAATTTTTCAGTTTTGTTCTTCTGGGCTCGTGTTATTAGAAGTCATTAGCTGCAGACAGAACAATCACAGTAAGTCAGTGGGCATCAGAAGTTTTTTCTATGGAGTGGAAGAAACGCTGACAGCGGTGTATTGCAAGCTGAAATTGTTATCCCAGAAGCGAAAGCTACTTCAACATTCTAGAATGAATGCCAACTTTTATTTAGAAGCACTGCATTTTCAAACGTTCTAATTAGACATTACAAATAATACTAGATGGGGAATATTATTTCACTGAATAGCCCGATAGTGTCATTGTTTCTCTGCGGGAATGTATTTTGACACTGACCGTGTGTGCTCCCCGCAGTTGCGTGCTTTCTTCATAATGTGCTCAAACACATGCAAGATAGTGGGAAATATTGTACAATCAGAATGCGTATTTCCAGGCATTGGCACTGATATTAATCTTCATCTCTTACTTTCAATGGTGGACATGCTATAGGCTGTTGAAGAAAGCATCCTTAAAGAAAATTACAGGGGCTTACCTGGTGGCAGGCCTAACATTATAGTTCACGTGAATGCAGTATAAAATACTATTGTACACACAGGATATACGACACAGGTCACTGGACACAACAGCCCGTAGGCTGTTGGACTACTCACTGCCGCAATGGTTTTGCAGGGGTAAAGAACTTCGCCAGCTCTTGTCGCCTAACCGTCTCGTATCATTTCTCGGTGCACTTTGAAAAAGTATGAATGGCTGGCCAATTTAAACGTTGGTGTCCGTGCACTTTTTTTTTGTCACACAGAGGGAACACGACAGTACACTTATTATGCAACCGGAGGGCAAGGTAGGTGAAAAATATTCATCTCGCATGGTTATAATAACACCTGTGCACTTACTTTCTTTCCTAAACGTTTGCACATTGCTGTGCTTTTTTTGAAGTAAACTTGTACAACTGCTCTCTTTTCTTTTTTTGCAGTCTTGTCAACTGATCAGCCTCTATATCTGGAGACGCCGCTTCAAGTGTAAGTTCTCGCCGTTGTCTTGCCACGGAATAATTTCGGACTACTTTTGGTAACTAGACATAACATTATTTCTTGGACGGTGTGAAACGTTGGCTCTGCTTATTACCTTAAGGAATACTCCATCAATATATCGCTTGCAAAGAAGCCGTTGTCTCGAAAGGAACGCGTCGACAAGCGTCTAATTGCTTGTACAGAAACGTCCGGGCTATGGGGAGCGCATGCGGCAAATTATTGGAGTATAGAAAACTGATGTGCTTCTTGAACACTAGATGTCCAGCATTTATCTACTGCACCTACAATGCCTGTTTACTTTAGGTTCCATAACAATAAACGGAAATTTATCCTAAAGACATGACTTACTGTCTAATTTTGTAAATAGAAATAAAGTCATGCCAAAATTTTCTTTTACCATTACCTACTTTTGCAGTACAGCATCACTTATTTTATGAAAACGTACTTTGTCGTTGGGATGGCAACTTTGATTGCAGGTATGATGCCTTGTATTTAGAAGAACCTATTGCCAGGCAAGCTATAGAAGAACTTGCTGAAATGCACAATTGCCAGTAGTAAAAGTACACTAAGAGAAACTAGGAATATTGATGACGACACAAGTGGTACTCGTTTATTGACAACGGAATGCGTAGGCATACAGGGATGCACGCGATGAAGAGCAAACACAACTGATAAGAATAGTGGTTGAAACTCTTTTTTATTAGATTGTTTTAGAAACTGATCCCTATTGCAAAACCCAGTGTGCCGGATTATGGGCCCAGCGCCGCGCGCTGGATGCTGGGGCGCTGGGCAGGCGCGGTGTACTGGGAGGCTCTGGCTACTCGTGCGCAAAAGAGCTCTAGCGCGTTAAATATGCGGTGCCTGGACACCATATACTTTATTGAATACAGGATGCAACAAAGAGCGTTTTACGGCAATAAAAGACCGGGAAAGACGTTAAGGTAAAACTACTCCAAGCAGGATTCGATCGTCCGACCTACAGATCCCGAGCCCGGCACTCTATCGCTACGCCACGCGAGCAGACGAGCATAAACGGATGATTTGCTATGTCAAAATCGAGAAGCAGTTTTAGTTTCGATGAGCTACTTCTCGCACAGACATTGTAAATCGACATCGCCCAGCAACTAAAACTCACGCCTGTACTACAAAGAAAAAATTGCTGTTCGTATTCAGTAACATGCTCAGAAGTGCCACAACGTCGATTTTCACTTGTGATTGGTATTTTACCTTCGAAAAAACTCCTAAATAATCCGCCGACCCGGGATGCTGTATGGGCTGTTACTGCTGTTTTCCATAGCCATTTCATGTTCTTCACGCGATGGATATGCAACGTTTTCTTAGTTCAGCGATGTCTTTCAGTCAACGCGTCTGTCTAGTCGTATATCTTCGTCAGAGAAGCGCAGGCTAGTGCTGGGAGCCTTCGGCGATAGCACATATACCTATGTTTATGACGCGTCACATCGGCGGTCATCGCTTCTTAATAATAATATATGGGGTTTTACGTGCCAAAACCACTTTCTGATTATGAGGCACGCCGTAGTGGAGGACTCCGGAAATTTTGACCACCTGGGGTTCTTTAACGTGCACCTAAATCTAAGTACACGGGTGTTTTTCGCATTTCGCCCCCATCGAAATGCGGCCGCCGTGGCCGGGATTCGATCCCGCGACCTCGTGCTCAGCAGCCTAACACCATAGCCACTGAGCAACCGCGGCGGGTGTCATCACTTCTTGTGCTGGCACTGTAGACATGAAAAAAAAAATGTTTATTTAAGAACACCGATCCGAAAGCTGAAGTATAGAGTGATTTATCCTTGTTATACTTCTTCATTCCTCAGCCTAGGCGCGTCGATAGCGTGAAGACGGACTCGGCGGATACGCTAGGCCTAAGCTTCGTTGGGGACCGATCTCGGCGCGGGTAGCTGGCGAAAGCTAAAATGTGTGTATTTGAGCCTCAGAACTTTTTTCAGTATAATAGGGAAAGTGGAAGCGCACGAATCACCTCAGCTTTGTTATCAGTGCGATAATATCAGTCAGCGATAGGCTTCGAACTCAGGGTCCGTTCGCGCGCGTCCGAACAACTTCGGCATTCATGTCCGCTCCACAACACTGCGACAACGGCGACAACTCGCAATCATACGTTACGTGCGAACTATTAAAAAACGCGGCGTTCTCTGCGTTGGCGTGGTTTCGTTCAAGAATTTAGCTATCCGCCCAGTCAATAGGGAAAATGAAGAAAAAAAACGAAAGTGTTCTTCAGTGTCAAATGTCCATGAATAAACAGGGCAGCTCACGCACCTTTATTCCAAGCTGCTACATGAATTAGGGTTTTATGACCCCAAGATATAGCGTTATTTATGACAAGAGACTAGTATCAAGCGATGAAATTGTATAAAGCATTTGATATTCAGCAGCGCTCGTCCTTGCGTACCGGAACTAGCGTGGGGCAAACATAACCAGCGCAGTTTCCAGTGCGAACCAGCGAACTGCAGCGAGAACCAGCACCTGTGCAGCACAAACCAGTGTGCCCCAGCGTCATGGAAGTGGAACCAGCGTCTCTTCCAGTGTGACCCAGCTCTGATCCAGTGTTCTCACTGGTGTCTTAGTGAGTCCCAGCGAGCGCCAGCGTCCCTAGTGCGATCCAATGCCAAAAAAACACGCTGGTTTCACACTGGAAGCCGCTGGTTTTAGCAGTAGGGATACCTATCACTGATATGGTCGGTGTTTTATTGCGCAGTACGCTTCCCTTGCAGAGCGCCTAGGCTATACTAGTGGACTGCATTGTGTGGCAATAATGGAATATCAATGGAGGCAAATCCCGCACAAGTAGTGCGCATATGACGCGTTTATTAAAACCTGGGAAGAGGATACATAACCGCCTTGCATTCTATAGCTGAATGAACCCACCGGTGATTGTGGAAGTTGACTTAATTTGCCGCTTTTTTCTTCTACATATGCACAAGCGCGTACTTATCCCACGTGGGAGCAGCATCAATTCCGCATCTCTTCTGAGGAACTGGAACCAGGGCCAAGCGCTACCCGCCGTGGTTGCTCAGTGGCTGTGGTGTTGGGCTGCTGAGCAGGAGGTCGGGGGATCGTATCCCGGCCACGGCGGCCGCATTTCTTTGGAGGCGAAATGCGAAAACACCCGTGTACTTAGATTTAGGTGCATGTTAAGGAACCCCAGGTAGTCAGAATTTCCGGAGTCCTCCACTACGGCGTGCCTCATAATCAGAAAATGGTTTTCGCACGTAAAACCCCATAATTCTTTAGGGCCAAGCGCTGTCGCACAACATGCGCAGAAGCTGCGTTCCCGTATTTTATCCTTCATTGCCCTCGCCCCACCCCCTTCCCCTCAAAAACTCACTTAAGATTACGATACTCGCTACTGCGCAGTTTGAGCGTTTTCCACGTGTTTTCATTTCGGGACACACTGAGGCATCGCACCGATCACTGCACCGATCGCCGCACCGACTGACAGAGTCGTGGCGCTATAATATAATGACCGGCCACACAGTTGCTGCTTCCGGGCAACTGTAGCATATGCAACCGTAATATTTAACAGGAGACGCTTGCGGCGATCCTCTATGCAAAAAGGTGAGCTTTCTGGTTCTTTATCCTTTCCCTCACAGGCCGGGGTGCCCGCTGCCGCGTATTCATGGACGTCCATCATCGCCCCTAGCGCTCCGCGTTCGCTCTTTCTTTCTATAGCGGTGCACTCGTTCGCTCGGTTACGCCGAGAGAAACACACGCCCGCGCTCGCTGCAGGAACGGGCGCCTAAGAGCTGCGCTCTAAAGGTTCTACATGCGTATAGCTTTATTGGGATAGTAAATATGCGGGCGCTTGATGCGCCACTGTCGCCGCCACTGTCGTTCTGTCACAGTAGCGCCGGCGCACGTGCTGCTCGCGTTTGGAAGGTTAGGAGTTCTCCAGAGATGCGTGCTACAGGCGGCGAGTTCGGTCGCGGAAAGGACTAAGCCTAGTGCGTTGACGCACCCTCACGCTCCACTCAATCGCCTCTGCAGCAGAGGCAGGGCAGCGTTCTGCCTCCCAGCGCTAGCATGAGCGCTGTGCGCACAGACACTTGGGTTCCCGCTGCGAAGCTTTGTGCATGCCGCACAATTATGCATCCATTGGTGAGAGTGGAATGTACAGTACATGGCAAGCTGCAAACGCTGACTATTTTTCCCTGTGCTTCGTCTTTTTACACCAATGAGCTGCGATGCCCCCAACTCCGGTGGCTCATCGCGCCTGCCTTCTTAGACGCATAATAGCTGCCATGGTGCAGTGAATGCTTTGCATAGGCAGTTGCATCGGTTCATGTGTCTCGTCAACGTGTCACCTCCACGCATTCTTAGGACAGCGTGCAAGCAGAGAGGCTTCAGCGGTATCGTGAAAAGTTTTTTGTCGGCACACGAGAAAGAAACAGACAGGGCGAGTGCTGGAGAGGCTGAGAGTTCTGTGTCTGTCCTATTTTTGCTTCTGCCTTCATCCGCGCTGATTCAAAGGGCGCTTCAGGGCGACGTAAAACTTTTGTAATGCTTCGCCATTTGGGCACACTTGCCCAATTCTTGCTCAGGACTGCTTGGCATATTTATTGTCACCGGAAGGCACTTTCCACACGTGAGTAGTCAGTGTTGCAGGGTGCATGAAATTGTGGCACACCATTCTTCTTAATATTTCGGCTTTAACCGCCACCGTGGCTCAGTGGAAATGACGTTGTACTGCTGAGCACAACGCAATAGTGTTCGATTTCCGGGCATGGTGGACGAAGGCAGAATTTAAAAGAAAGATAAAGAATGTTGTGCAGTTTGAGTTAGGCTTGTACTTATAAAGCGACGCTCCAATGTTGAAGCACACAGGGATGAAAATAGCACAGGCGTTTAAGCACACGTTAAAATGAACAAGGTGGTCAAAATTGAAAACTATTCACTACAGTGCATTTGAGGGTAACTGCTTTGGGACGTTAAACAACTCAATTTGATAGGTAACTTATGCTTAGTTACCTTGCTTCTTATATTTTTCATCTATGCGGCGTCCAGTGTGTCCAATGGAAGACTTGCCCCAATGTAGGAAAAGTTAAATGTCACACTGTATGATAGGTTTCCACAGTTGATTTCTTACAGTGGCGGCGTGATATGTACTGAGCACAGCACAGGAGCGTTGTTCAGAGCGTAGCCGGCACTATAGAAACGGGGCGCAAGTTATACATGTACAGGCGCCGATAAAAGTGGTACACTCCAGGCAGCGGGAGCCGGAGCAGCGGCAAACTGCATCGCAACGCCATCTACAGACAGCATCTGGGATTGAGACAGCCAATAGGTGCCCTTTATTATCTGCAGGCATGTCGCTTGACTCGTGCCAATGTAGATGGCGTCGCGATGCAGTGTGCTTCGGCTCTCGCTGCGTGGGATAGCACTTTTGTCGTCGCCTGTACATGCGTCAGTATAGCGGATACAGCTTGAAAAGGATCAGCCGAAGCGAACAAACTGCACCTGATACAGCAAAGTATTTACGAAGCCATGGATTTCGTACTTTGGCAGAACAGACAGCCAAGCTAGATCTTAGCAGATATTCGTGCTTGTCCTAGCATTCCTGTATATTTGTAAAAAAAAGGAAATTTAGAAATAAAGTTGACCCTTGACAGCCACTAAGACTTCCAACAAATTTCCTCATACAGCTTCACTGTCTTCGATAAATGACGTGCTCGGATTCACACACATCTGTTTCATACACCGCGCCTACTTGACATATATCGCATCTGGCGTGGCGTTATTTTCTCTCTCGTAGTTTCGTGCTAACTACGGCGCATCACGGTGTTCCTCGCTATCCTCGCTGTATTGTTTTACCTCTGTGTAGGTCCAAGACTCCCACCATTGAGGCGTCTACGGAGGAGGATGCAGAAGACTCGTCGAAAGCTGCAGTCGTGGCCGCCATCTGTTGCCTCGTGCTCGTGCTGGCGCTTCTCTACTTCCTGCTCTACCTAATAAATTACGGTGAGTAGCTGCGCGGGGGAGCTATGACGTTCTACGTTATACTTCACATGCTGGGGACAGAGCAAAGTAACGCATGAATGACGTAAGGACTGGCAGAACATTCATGATTAGAACTAGGCTATCTAGCATGGGGGTACTGCATGGGTACAGAATGGCGCAGCAAAAGTGACTAAATGACCTCAGAGTCGTGAGCCATAGATTCCTAGAGCTTATAAATGCTGCGGTCAGTTTACTGTTACAGTTGAAGGGACTATTATAGCGACGATTTAAGGGACAGATTGCAGTTAGAGTGAAGAATTGAGTTGCAAAAAGACAAAACAGTGCGAAATGCAGAAATGGTAGGCCCTTGATATTTCTTAAGGTATTACGATGCTGCAGCATTCTAAATCTCAAAACACCTGTGCTCCACGCACTTTTAGAAACCTCCTTGGAAACCTTGTTCTTAATACGCGTCAAGGACTCTCTGGGTTTCACTGGTCACCGAAGCCTTGAAAGCGGTTCCTGTTTGACCTGCACTCATGCTGTACTAGCAAAAAGTATCGTAGCGTGGAAAACAGACGTTTGTAGAGTTCAGGATGATTGTCGGGGCGAAGTTCCTGTATTGTGCATTCAGTCCTGCACGGTGCATTCAGCTGTCCCGTGGGTGCAGTTGTGGCTCAGACATCACGCGTTATTTCTGAGATGTCACAAAACATTGTTCGGATGGAGAAGGACAGGCACCGAGGGGTTCAGTTCGTTAATCACTGTCATATGAGGACAACAAACCTCGAAGCCATGGAGTGAATAGGGAAAATTAACCACGGTAGCACTGGAAATGTAGAAATAATGAGGAGAATATAAATCAAGGTGTGTGGAAACAGTACTAGCCGCCGGTTGTCTTGGTGTGCTTCCCGGGCAATTCGGCCCAAAACAAAGGGAACACCAGCGATCTCTTGCTTGTGTCTTCTCTTTGCCATGACTTCGATGCTGAAAATTCGGGGCCCTTCCACGTCAATGACTGTACGTACCACTTTATGATCTGAAATGTAATGACTTGTCCCAGATGGAGACGTTTGTCATAATCGTAGTGCAAGTCCAACATATTATGGCGGGCGTCCTGGGAGGTGCGGAATTCTTCCTAAATTTGACACTGCACCTTGAAATGTAAATGGTATTCATAAATTTGTTTAAATAGACGTCCATGAAAAAGTTACAGATGTAGAGCGTAAGATGCTCTCTTGAAAAATATCGCTATATTGCTTCATGCTTGTTATATATTGCCATTTATGCCTCTCCCCTAACCAATCTAAATAGTTGAAAAGTTTCCGACAGATGAACAGTGTTTTCCGTATTTAAACGAAACATCATTTGGAGTGAACATTTCTTTTCATGAGGCTAGTGGCCCGCATCTATACCTTTTACAAAGATTGTTTGGTGTGTAGTTGTAAGTGCTTGTTGCAACTCGTTTCATTTCGATAACTTGTGAGTTCTACAATTAGGCTCGACCTGATTCGTTTTGTGCGGCACATGGTATACAGTCTCATTTGAATTCCTGCAGACATTCGCACCGATACGACGCTTACATCCCATCTAGCAGTGCGATCAGTAAAAATCAGTGGAATTGCTTTTTCCTGCCACCACATTTTCTGGCTGCATAAACAGATTTTATTTGCATGTGCATATTGATTATAAAACGTCCTTTGCAGTGGAGTGTTCCTTTGTGTTTAAGCAGAATGCTACATGCCCCTTATTGCACGTGAAGGTTGACGTGTGATGCAATTTCTTTTATATGGAGCCTTTCCAACATACCAGTCTTGGAAACAATCCAACATACCAGTGAGTAGAAACTATCATAGAATAAAAGCCCTCCAAAGACTGCCTTTATTTCCCATATAGTAGATATTTTCTACGTGGTGGACACCAGAGAGAAAAAAAATGGTCGTTGCGTTTGTCATTTTCAGGAGCAAAATTTACTGTTGTAGCCATGAGTGCCTTGCCTACACATTGGTTTGTTGCAGAATGAATATGTTCGTTCATTCCCTTATTATGGCTGCCGACATAGTGGCAGCGCTTTCTACGGGCAACTTATTTTGCTTTGACAAATATTAAAATGGACCTCATAGCGATTATGTTGCTTTGGGACGTCCAAGCCCCATTAACGAGAAAGTAGGGTGTTGCACCGAGCCGGAAGCTTTACTACCTTCCTACGAGGACATGATGTGAGGAAGGTAACAAAGTTTAAAGGATCTTGTATATGTGAGGGTTCTCTAACAACATTAGGATGCTTAATATGGACTTTTACATATAGCAAAAAGAGGTTCACGTCAAAAGATACAGCGCAATAGACTCACCCTTGTCCCAGAAACTTTGTAAAATCTCAGTCCTTTCTCAATAGAGTCATGCACTGTGCGATCATGAGTCTATAAAAGCGAATAAGGAGACGCTAGCTGCACAAGAAAACACGAACTTTTTTTTACGTCTACAAATATTAATGTGTTGGACCAGTCGTGTTAAAGCAATCGTGGCATCGGTATTTTGATATCTGAATATAACGATTCGCAGAAAGGCAAGACTGGATTACATCATGTTATATGTCCCAAGCATGTGACGAATAACCTGCAGCCGACGGCAGTTGACGAAAGTAACAGAACATCAAGGCAAATCTTGCTACCGTTGTCGCGTACTGCGAATTATCGAGTAAGAACAAACAAACCGGAAGATATATTTTTAAGATTTCATTTGTATTTCACTTCCAGATTAAGAGCTGTATATATTGCGCAGAGCGGCATTCTACGTAGGCCTGCCTGTGAATCTACTCACTTATTCATTCTACTTCCTCACCTCATCTGTTCTTTAGATACCCATTCATCAGCAAGTAAGTACCGAGCATGTCTTCTCCTTTTCTTCACTGATTTCCCAATAAAAAGAAAAGAAGAACGATGTCTTTTTTCAAAGCCTTTTCGCTGCAAATACCGCTAAATTACAAGAACCGTGTTCGCCCTTGTTAAGAGGCTTCGTTGAAGGTGGTCATAGTTCACAGTATTCAAAAGCCGGGACCATGCATGTTGAAGGACAGATTTGTCTTCGATTTCAAACTTCGATTTCAAGTTTAAAATGCAATTTAAATGTCGTTTTTTCCAACATTGACTCAAACGACTTCTAAGTAAAGTTTTCCGTGCTCGAATAAGATGTGTAGCACAGGATAGCAAGCTAACGACCACTTCAGAGGCCTGTAAGCCGGCAGAGTTACTTTACTTACAGATGACATCAAGTGCCTCAGTAGCATGACGCAATCGGCTCGCTCGTACTCTTAGCCTACCAGACCATATACCACGTTCGAGAAAGGTGCTATGAGCTGCCCCTCTCTCCTGATGGAAAAACACATTGCGTGGATGATATATACCCCATGGTGAACATCTCAGTCAAATATTGCAGTCGTGCGCTGTGGTGGGGTTCACAAGCACAATGCGAAACAGGTTCTTTTGAAACAGACATCGCCTCAGCCGTGACGAAGCTGCCGGTGACTGGCAGACGCTGTCGTACGCAAGGTTCCCTTACACGGCTCCTATTGGCCGATACCTGCCAGGACAGTTTACTTGCGCATCCGGTGAAGGTACGCGCGTTGGAGTGGCTGCTTCCTTGAAGCAGAAGTGCCTGGCCCACGCCTTCTATGTCGACAGAAAACTTTGGTGAAGCTACGGCTGTCCCGTCAGTGCTTTTCTGCCATTCGCACGCAACGGCAGTAGCTAAATCTCTGTGAAAGGTAGAAAACACGGCCTCAGTTCCCCGGAATGAGTAGCAGGGAACCCACTGTTAGATACGGAACCTTTTCCTGGCGTCGCTCGAGTTTCCCGACCACATTCAATCGCTGTCACATTTCAATTAAAGTGCGCAGAAGCGTATCTAACATGTTCCCAGACATGTCAGGCAAGTTCGCGACCCCCACCTGAGAGGCCGCCCTTCGAGCTGTTGTCTCCACCCCTGCTTGACTCTTCCCGAAAGTGCAACGGAGCCTAGTATGGTTCCAGGTAGTTGATCTTGGTCTCGAGCAAAGCTGTTTTGCAGCTCTGAGAGGTCGTTCGAAGAACAACCCGTCTCCTCGAGCTGAGCGCTTGCAGTCCTGGAGGCAGCGCTGGTGAGAAGTTACCCGTCCTACAGTGGAGCCCTTGGAGCAACCCGATCTGCCGAATGTGACGGCACTTGCATGGGCACGTGCCATTGTAGCAAAATGTCGACATCTGAGCGGGCTCGACGTTTGGTCAAAAATGAGGTGACCCCGAGACACCGAAGGGGTTAAAAGCGAAAGACAGGGAACAGAAACACGCATTCCTTCATTTTTCGTTATTTGTTGTCGGCCGTCAATGACTTTATGACTGTTAATTACGTCGTGTTATTACTGCAACTACTGTAAATAAACCTTCAGTTTCATCTCAATATCCCCCTTAACGTCGGGCAACTCCCGCACTCAAAGGCAAGATCCAATACCACTCAAGTTTTTGTAGATAGGGTTGCTGCTGGAAGCCCCAGTAACTCCGGTGCGAAATATTCAAGCTTGTCACCGAAGCGGGATCCATAGGCTAGCTGTTATGCGTGCTACCTATGTGCGCACACGATAGAAAACAGACTGCGCACCGACTACGTTAGAAACTGTGGATCAAATGAGCAAGGGGCCCACGTCCGGTGAGTGAAGCGATTGCACGCATGTCAGCTCGGCTTCGTCAATTTTCGACTGGAGCCACGGACCAATTTGTCGAACCCCACCAATTTTGCATCCATCGGACGCAGCAAGCTGCCGGCACATAGGGGCGCCACTTTATCCAGGTGGGCCGAATGTTTCGCCAATTAAGAGCGGACTATCACTCGTGCTTGGCAGCGCCGCCACTAAGCCTGACGGCTGCGCCGGCACCAGGCGGTGAGGAAACCGCCCTCCGCACTTACATGGCGAACTCCCTACCTCAACACGGCTACGACCCGGACGCTATGGCCTGTTCGACGGTTCCTCAAGTCACGGAATCCAATTCGGCACCATCAGGCCAGCTGCGGAACGAAAATCTCCTGCATCTCGTTGAGAGCCGCTCTCAGCGCCGGAACGCCAAAATGACGGCAGGCGCCACATCAACAACCGGCAAGTCGACCTCAACTCAGCATAGTCCTGTCTCGCGTGTGGCCAAGGACCGCCAACGTAAGTCAACATAGAGGTCCAAACCTGTCCTCAAGTTCCACCCCGACGATTTCGTGATGGTCATCAATCCCCGAACTGTTGTGGCCATCGGCAGAGCCTTCCGATATGGTGAGCTGGGCCAAGCCTTGCGTGCCTACCTAGGCGCGCAAATGGCGGTCGAACTCAGCTTCATCTTTCCTGTGAGTAAAATGTACTCATTGCGAGCACCAACAACGCCTACGTGGCGGACCGCCTGCTTGGCGATTTCGTGATCAAATCGGCTCAGGTAGACGCGCAACTGCGGGGCCATCTGAAGCAAGATGGCGAAGAAATTTCCTACGGCTTCATCACTGTGGCCAATCAAGAAACAATGGAAACCCTGACAGACGGCATGCAGTTGAGCCATGACACCATCTCAGAAATTCGCAAATTTGGAACCCCCAATAAGGGTCGCCTGACTTTTGCCGGAAAAGTGAAGCCACGAACAGTGAACTTCAACTCAGAGATTTTGCAAGTGCAGCCCTACCGGCGCACTATACCGGCCTGTTGTGTGTGGCACCGTGGGCCATAGAGCAGACTCATGCCCAAAT
Organism: Dermacentor albipictus; assembly: GCF_038994185.2. Classification (NCBI taxonomy): domain Eukaryota; kingdom Metazoa; phylum Arthropoda; class Arachnida; order Ixodida; family Ixodidae; genus Dermacentor; species Dermacentor albipictus. The sequence goes on along the minus strand of NC_091821.1, from coordinate 465,502,137 downwards.
CCAACGCAAGACAAGTGCGGCCTGTGTGGCCTGCAGGCTCCTTTTGTGGAAGGGATGCGGACCTCTCATGAGTGCAAGCCGAAATGTGCTGTTTGTGTTGGCGGCCATGCCACAAACTCCAGAGACGGTACCGTCAAGTAACGCCTCGACACCAAGATTGCCAACTAAAATGGCGGAAAACCTGGCGCGACGAGGAAGAAGCCGCGTCAACAGCATCACGTCACCGGCGGTGACTCAGCTCCCTGCGGTGACGTCACCAACTCCCAGAAGCAAGCGCCTCGAAGCGGGCGAGACGTTAAGAGCGACCAAGTGCCACCACCGCCGCCAAACGGCGGATCGGGGAAGCAAGCCCACTACTAAGGCGAGACCGGTGCTTGGGCAACTGCGGTCAAAAACAGAAAACAGGGGAGCGGCTCAGGTACGGTTGCCTCCTCCCAACCACCTTCTCCTTCCTCTAGCTCGGCGACCGACGCCGAGCTCCACAACCTGGTAGCATTTCTGCGGGTCCAAAACAATATGCTACTTGGTAGAATTGAAGCCTTAGAAGCTAAAACCGCTGCTCCCCGCCAATCTGCACACCTAGCAGAAGCCACGGAGAGCAACGAGGGGGCGCCGGTGACATCGGACTCCTTTGTTGCCAATCTTGAAGCCCGTCTTAAGGCCAAATTCGAGACCTTTATCGGGAGGGCAATGTAACGCATCATTGTCAAGGTCATGGAGGGCCTTCCTACCATGATTGCCCAACATGTCGCGAATCTCCCCCACACGTCTCGCCGGGCCGGTCCTCTTAAAGATGTATCCGTCCGGCCCTCCAAATAGTCGCGTCGAATAATTGATCTCGAAGATGATGAAGAAACCTGCCCCCTCCCAGGAGCTGAAGTTGAGCCCCTGGTTGCTGGCTCCGGGACACCTACCTTCCCTCCTCTAACCCCTAAATTTGAACATGGCGGGACAACCTCGGTGTAGGCGCTACCCCTTATCTAAATTGACCTCCCCCGTCACTGTAACTCAATGGAACTGCCGAGGGCTGCGGTCTCGTACTAAGCGGGCCGACCTTCGGCTTTTCCTTTCAACTTTCTTGCATACGCCCGCCGTGGTGGCCCTTCAAGAGCCAGGAAGGGACGCCACCTTAACAAACTATACGATGTTTGAGCAGAACCCCTCGTCTTGTCTATGCATTCATAAATATTACTCTGCAAATATGGTCGATATTAACCTCCACCTTCACTTTTCCCATATAATGGTGACTCTCCTCCCCCTCCGCAAATAGGACTCACCATTGCACATTATAAATGTCTACTGTACACTCAAATTGCCGAATGTATCATTCTCGGACCTTTTTAGGCATGCGCTAAGAGTTGTGGGCCGGGACCCCTCTTGATTGTTGGCGATTGCAACGCCCCCAGTAGAGTCGGGGGATACTGGCCTGAAGAGAAACGCGGACGCAAGTTGGCGGAGCTTGCGTCAACGTTGGGCCTCACTCTTCACACAGACCCCGTCCACCCAACCCGTATAGGCAATTCCGCGACTAGGGATACGTGTCCGGATTTGACCTTTACCCGCAACATTCAGTATGCAGACTGGGTCGACACCGAGGAAAGCCTCGGTAGTGTCCACTGCATCCTAAACACTACAATTCGGACCAAGCCATTAGCGAAACCCACGACACAGGCCCGACTCCCAGATTGGTTCAAGTTTAGGCAAAATTACATCACAGCGAAATCTATACTCGAGCAAGGCTACCAGTCATGGTACCAAAAATTGGTTTCCAGCCTGCGCTCCACCGAAACCAAAATTCAGCTTTCCGAGGCGGTATCGCACGTGGATAACCACCTCCTCCATCTCAGGGAAGCGCGGCGCTGCCTCGTCCGCCGGCGGCACCGACAAAAGCATAACCGCAAACTTAAGGCTCGAGTTGCCGAGCTCCCCCAGCAGGCAGCCGAGTCTGCGGCCCAGCTCACAGATGCCAACTGGGTGGATCGTTGCAACACGGCGGCGCTGCAGATGTCCTGCAGGAATACCTGGCAGCTCTTCCGCGCCCTTATCGACCCAATGCAGACAAGCGCAGAAACTCATAAACGTCTACAACGTGCCATACACAGCTTTCACGGCAACACAACCCAGCTAGTGCACAAGTTATGGGACCAGTATTGAGCACTACCCATGACCCCTGCGGACCGGCGTACTCTTATGCAGGTTCGGAGAACGCTGAGCTGGGTCAGCCGTTCCAGCTTCGCGATCTGCGGGCAGCCCTGGCGAAAATGAAAAGTGGCACAGCCCCGGGTCGGGACAAAATTACAGTCAAATTACTCGCTAACTTACCGGACCCGGCTTACCAGTCCTTATTGGACTACGTCAATTCAATCTGGCTCGGGGACGCACCGCTGCCCAACGATTGGAAAGCCGCTCTGGTCACTTCCATTCCCAAAGCTGGCAAGGCCATCAACATGGACAACCTTCGCCCTATCTCTCTCACCTCGTGTGTGCGCAAACAACAGGTTATCTGAGTTCATGGAAAATCAACACGTCTTCGCAGATTCCTTGTTAGAATTTCGCCCGCACAGGTTAGCATAGGATGTTCTGCTATAACTCAATCGAGATATCCTTGACCCGGTCGAATGCCCCCACAAGGATACGATCGTACTTGCCTTAGACTCATCTTTGACAACCCGCTCATCTTTCACAAGCCGGCTGCGGACGCAACGCGTTCAGATGCATTCAGCAATTTTTGACAGATCGTGAATCCTACATTAAAATCCAGGACACTGAACACGGCCCCTGCTGACTTGGAACCAGCGGAACACCACAGGGTGCAGTGCTGTCTCCTTTCCTATTCAATCTGGCTATGATGCACCTGTCGGCCCAATCGGGTGCTGTCGCTGGTTCGCAGCATGCGCTGTATGCCGACGACATCACCCTGTGGGCCGCGCAGGGCTCCCTCGGAGACGTGGAGGCCAACCTGCAACAAGCGGCGACCATAGTGAACCGTTATGCTCGCCACTGTGGCCTGCAATGCTCCCCTCAAAAGTCTGAATTTGTACACATACGCCACTCACCAATGTGTATCGCCCAAATTGAGCTCTATCTGGAGACAGAACCGATTCCTGAACACACAGAAGTCCGGGTACTGGGGCTTTTAACGCGATAGCGTTAAGGAGCTCGTGTCGCAGAAAAGCCGGTGTCGTCGGCGTCGGTGTCGGCGTTTGCGGCGTTGACCGTGAGCGATAAATCACGGCAGGCGCTTCATAAATAAAAAGCAACTTCCAAGATTGGCCCGGTGGGAATCGAACCAGGGTCTCCGGAGTGTGAGACGGAGACGCTACCACTCAGCCACGAGTTCGATGCTTCCAAGCGGTGCAAACGCGCCTCTAGTGAATGCGGTGTTGCCTTCGAAACGAGCCGTGGAAAGTTATACTGCGTTGTATATCGGTAATTATGAACATGTAACGTACAGAAGTCACAATTCCACGAGTTGCGAAATGCGTTTCCGCTGCATTTCTTCTGCGCTTTCCGCACACGCAGAGCCATCTTGCGGCAAACACAGAAGACCCCCTCCTCTCAATGTACGGCGCTGCACCGACAGGAGGCGCGCCGCGCGCGCATTGGGACCGCTGCCAGGCGCGTCGCGGGACTCCCTCTCCCCTGACGACGCTTCGCCGTGCTCCCGGTTTAGATTACTATCTATCTCTCTGCCCGTGCCGATCGCGACGTTTGGCTGGCGTAGATCGTTTCCCCTCCGAGACACCGAGTTCTTTGGTTCGTTCCGTTCGCTCAGGCGCACGTTTCGTTGCCGCGCCGAACGCTGCGTTGCTCGACGCTCACCGCGTGATAGGCGGGCGCTAAGTCCGATGCGGGGCGCATCGTAAGTGATCGCTGTGCCGTAGCGCATTCTCTTATACCCCTTGGCGGGTCGACGGGAACGCTGTCGCGTCCCACTCTTGAAGGCGAAGCTTAAGCGTCCTCCAATTTTCATTAATCAACATCGACGGTCGGACACTACTCTCGCCAAGCTCCATAATGTGGGGGACCAGGTGGGCCGAATGGTCCGCCGGGTTTCCAACAAACGTGGGGGGTTGCGGTGCAAAGACGCCTTGCGGCTGGCGCATGCATTCGTGACCAGTCGAATCTTATATTCGACTCTTTACCCGCACCTTCGGAAACAAGACGAGGATGCACTCGAAGTCATCCGCCGCAAAATATTAAGAGAGGTCTTGGTCCCCCCGTGAACACCTCCAAACAGCGTCTCCTGGGTCTAGGCATGGTGGACACGTTCCGGGGAGCTCCGAGAGGCTCACTTAACGAACGAATACACACGCCTCTCTAAGACACTGTCGGCTTGCCGCCTCCTTGCCCGACTACACATCCAACACACCACCTTTATGGAAGAGCGAGTACGACTCCCTTTCGAGTGGAGATGCGCCCTCCACGTACGCCCTCTCCTTAATAACGTGACACGTGAGGATCATAGTGGTTGGCGCCTGGCACAGGCGAAGGCCTGGGCCGCCATTACGGGTCGAAACCCGGCACTTATTACGTGGACACCTCCTGCCCCCACCATGGGGGATAGTACACGGCCGCAGCCGTCCACCAGCCCAAAACAGTTAGCGGGCTTACATTTCGAGCCTGCGACATAACTCATGCGCAGCATTTCGCTGGCTGCTACCCACTCTGATTCCAAAACAATTATCACCGACTCGCGAGGGGCCTGTCGAAACGTTGAGCAAGCTGGGCTCCATACTTAGCCTATCGACTACTTCAAACTTGCTCCTACACCGGGGACACCGCTCACCGGAACATAGTATCGCTCCTGCTCATATGAGTCTCGAGGGGAATGAGGCAGCCGATGCCGCTGCCCGCGCGCTCTCTCTCCGCGCTTCCTTTCTCGGCCCCCTATATCAGGATCTCGAATTCAATCCCGCCTATTCTTTTAAAGACATTGTCTTGCATTATCAATCTGGCCATTGCCTTTGCCCTCGCCCTAGTAAAGGACTATATAAGACGGAGGAGCGGCTTGTACTCCGTCTCTATGCGAACACTCTGCTGTGCCCGGCAGCACTCAAACATTTTGAGCCTTCCTTCACGCGCAGTTGTCCGCACTGTGCGGAGAAGTCTTCGGACATCTGCCAAATGGTGTGGGCCTGGCCATCTAACCCAGTGTTTGGCCCTCCCCCAACCCTACTCGGGAGGACTGGGAGACAACCCTGCTCGGCTGCTACGACCTGCAGGCCCAAAGTGCCTTGGTCGAGCGAGCCCGGGCAGTGGCCGACGCCACTGGGGTACCGTACTAGGGAACCCGCCTAGTATATTAAGGGCCGGGCCCTTAAGGACCGGCTTATGCGTGCCTCCATATGCTTCTCTTCGGAGAACAATAAATGTTTTTCACCACCACCACCGCTCCATTGGAATAAAGAAGGCTCAGGGGGAATGAGAAAAGTAAATACGGCGCTAGTTGTATGTGCGCTGCTGCTAGGTTTTTCAGAATGAAAACTATTTTGTGAACAAATTCCTGTGATGTAGAAAACTTGTTAGAAGGTGTTTTATTGTTCTAATAATCTTAGGCTACCTCACGCACTTTCCGTAGGCGTGAGTGCTTATGACTCTAACCATTTTCCCGCCTTCCTGGGTCACTGGGTAGTGCATGGCCGAATGGGCATCGCATCGGGCTGTAGTGCTGAGGAAACAGGGTTCGAAAGAAACCAACAACCCATCAAAGTGCCCGCCTGTGCCACTCTTCAACGAATCTCTTTCACATTGACATGGACCACTGTATATAAATGCGGGACTGGGTATGTACGGCTCTTCAATAAAACTTTCAAGGCGAAAGGCTCATGGATATGATGGCGAAAGGATATGAGGTGGCTCATATCCGCAATGGTTTGGAATACGCGACGTGTGGTACAAAAAGTCGTCTGACGTCGCCTCGCGCAAACACGCCCTTGTGACACTGCTCGCGCATTCGTAGTGGTCGTCTTCCGCACCTGGCTCCTATGCCTCTCATCATGCCAGAAAAGGTACAGTTCATTAAGATAGAGTTAAGTCAGGCATTCGAACCCACGTCCTTCGGTGGCAATTGAACCCTCGAGCTTATGTGGCAGTGGAACCAACAAACTTTGGTGTTAAGACGAAGTTATTTAAGCCAAAGTTATTCACACACAATTAATTAGGGTACTCGAACCCACGAGTTTTGGTGGGAGTTGAATCCACGACTTTGGTTTCAATCAGGGCGAATTTAATTAAGGCGCAGTGAATTGTGGCAGCGTCAAATCAGGGACTCGCACCCTAGACCTTTGGTCGGAGAAAACAATTCATAAGAAGCAAGAACGCATTCGAACGAGAACGTCAAGTAATTTAATGAATGTTGAGCGGGCACGCTTCCGACTTGATTTTCTTTGGAGTATGCTAAAGTGACTGCCAATTTATTTTCTTTGATGACGACTTGGAGCACTTGGTATGTGCCATTTCGTTCGTGTTTTTCTTCAATGAACCTTTTCGATCGCAGTTTTTGTCACCGGCTGCGTGGCCGTAGGTGTGTGCCGTTCTTCAATGAACCTCTTTGACGTCAATTTGGGTAATTAAGCATGTGCCACTGAGATCGTGGCATTCTGCAATGGCAAAAAAGATGCTTTTAATTTCTCTGATGCTGGGCGGAATCGAAACCACGTTACACGGTTTCCTCAAGGTCAGTGGTCTTCCGCTTTAGCAGGCAGCGAACAAATGGAATGTATATGTGCCGCTTTTCAATGAACGTTTTTCCCATCAGCGCATTATCGAGCGGCGCCATGAATGAATTCAGTATGTGTCACTCTTCAGTAGACGTCTCGCCAACTCGGGTCTCTGAGTTTGTGGCATAGCGCGTGTGACAAGCGAGGGAACGATCCTCAGCGTTCGCATGCACCGGTGCGCCTCGCTTCTCCGCTCGGAGACCACGCGCAGACTTCTCGGCAGCGCCACTAGATGGCGCAGCGTGTCCAGAAAGAAACGTGAGAGACAACCCCTGGACTGGCGGATGATGCGTTGCGCAGAGTTCGCACGCCCCAGCGCGCCATGCATTTCGGAGGCCATGCAAAGGCTGCACGGCGCTGCCGCTAAATGTTGTCAAATGTTCTTAAGGAAGCCTGAAAGAGGAGATCCGCTGCGCCGCACGCTTCACACGTAACTCGTTTCGATGGTGGCAGTACAATCCCTATCTAAATTATGTATCCCTATCTAAATTGAATGCTAAATGAATTATTGTTTACATTCATCCTGAGATGATTGTAGCACTTTTGGTGCTTCAAAAGAGGTGTTTCACGGCTTCTTAAAGGGGGAAGCAGGCACGAATGACGGTAGGACTAGGTAGTGCGAGGCAGACTAAAGAAGCATGCGCCAAGCCGGTGGTGGTGGTGGAGCTCGGCGCGGCGAGTAACGTGATGCGTTGGGTAGGCTACGGCGCAACTGCGGTCAAATGAAGGTGAAATTCATGGTGACGGCGAAGCTCGGCGTGACGCGGTTAGTAAAGCTTTCGCTATAAAAGAACTCGCTTGACCCCGCCAAGGCTTGTTTGCGGAAGCGATGCACATACCTTGTTCGATGTCATGCCTTCGCGTAATTTGCTCAACACGCCGAAGAGGCCCGTCAACAGGTGCGCCTTCAAATCAGCTAGCAACATAATTTTGATGCTCGCCGCTACAAGCTGTGCCATGGAGTCACGCCTTTCCGAATTTGCGATTGAGTCCGATTGTGGACCCCCAACAGCCGGCCAAACCTGTCCGAGATAATTCCAACCCATTAGTGACGCTGAGTACGAGGTCCTTCCAGGCGGTATCCTGACAACGGGACAAAAACCCCATCCTGAAACTGTACACATCATGTGCTTTAAGCCATACTAAATTTACACAGCTGTGCACGATCCTTTTTTTTATGTGGCTCTTTGCCTTCTTTCCACCTGTCAGTCGGACTTTTATTACCTTTTTCCTTCTGATCGCTTAGGTGTCTGTATGGGGGCGTTCATGGCCGTTCTTTTTTCTCGCCAACTTCTCCTGAGGATAGTTCGAATACATTTGTGTATATGTTTTTCCTAAACAGTTCTCGAAGTAGGTGGACGGTTTTCAAGCAGCCAGTCATTCTTTTTGAAGGAGCGACTAATGCCGCCTTGTGTGATGAGGCAACGAATTAGGCACGAAGTGGGGAGACCCGCGGTCTGTTTTCCTAGGCCTACGGGCCATCGCCATATTACAACACTGTTTAAAAAGGCATCATCTGGCCATCCATCTGCATAGAAATAAAAAAAAATATTGTTACTGCTTCAACGTCGCCATTCATCTGCAAAGGATTGATGTGCCGCCATTTTCTAGACGAATACTTAACAAAGCGATTAAATGCCAATTAAGAGGAAATATATTGCTAGTTTCTTAATAACAACATTCTTGAAAGTTAACTGCTACTGAACCGGAAAGCCAAGTGGTCACTAATACAATAGGCGTTGCCCTAAGTAGTATTTATATACTACCGCAGCGTATGTAGACAACTTACGGATAATGGCAGAGCGGAATGGAAAAGATGAGAAGAGTTGTTTTCTAGTACCCCTTAACTTGGGCTTTACAATGTTTAAATTAGGTACGGTCGTTTCGTTTTTTCTTTACAGATACGTTCGAAGATGACGAGGCAAGTCCTCACGGTACGTTTCATGCTATCTAACATACTGGCGCATACGTGTGCTGTTAGACCTACTGTTAGGTGACTGTTCTTGCAGATATGCAATTATTCGTTGTTTCTTTATTGTGCATGTCAGTTCGAACCGGGATATCAAGCCCATTAAAAAGTACCGTTGAGATACGGCGAAGGCGTTTTGCGTATTGCCAGCACGCTAAATTTTAAAACCATTACGCTAGGGCGTTGTCTTCTTTAGGCTTACCAAAACCATAGTGAGTGTGCACGAAGTTAATACGGAAAAGCAAAGACTTTCGCTGCTTTAATAACATTTGAGCTAAATTTACCCGCACTGACAACACGTGGCCCACAACAGCCATCTTCCCTTTCTTAAGGCTCAACGGTTTGATCCCACCGCAGTGACGCAGACGCTATCGTGGACCTCTGCTCTTTTATCCGATGAACTTCATCAGAGAACTGGCGAAAGCATAATAATTAGCCGAAATAAAGCTAGTGAATTCTCGTTTACTTTGCAGCATCATTAAATCTTGCTAGAAGATCACTTACTTATAACAGGCTTAGTATTCATGGTGATTATGTAAGGAAATCACGCAACGTGTTAGTATGTACAGTCGGGTGAAAAAGTGAGGGGACTAACGCGAGTGCGAGCCCAAAAAGCATGGCAGCGCCACCTGGCCTCGCGCCGCTGAAGCTCGTGTGACGTCGATTGCAGCGTAGTGCGAATGCTAGCATAAAAGTGAGTACTAAAAGTAGGATAATTTCTGAAGCAGTTTAATTGTATGCTAGCGCATTCTGGTTTCTCTATATTCATATAATTTCAACTACATCCAAAAAGCTATTCGAAAATGCGGAAAAGAGCTGTCTGCCACACGCGATATTTAGAAAATCAGTAGGAACTAAAATGAACAAATAACAATTGGCCTATATTCATTTCACATTTCATGGAGAGGATGACTCTCCTCAGTTCTTCTAACGGAAGTGCAAGAAGCTGTGAAAAATCAGCTGTAAGAATTAATCGATGCGTGAATATACCGCTGAGTGCAATTTTCTAATGAAATGCTAATCTAGCTCTGCAAAGTTATCTATGTTCTTTGTGCTTCTTTACCATGCCTGCCCTCAGAAGACTTGAAGGTGAATAAAGAAATCCCCAGTAAGTGTCATGATTTCATTCATAAAGACTTTTAGCCGTAGTCGGTGCTACCCAGTGTGCCAATTAACACCGTTTTATTGGAAACACTTTCATCAATTGCAATACCGCGAATGGCAGTGTCTGTCATGATTTGAAAGATGCACACATAACTTCATTAGGACTTACCTTTTACACCAAATATTCTTTAAATTTAGAAAAGCTTGTCTTAGCCAAGAAAGCAAGCCTAGCAAATATGAATGCAATAAAGCACAATTCCAAGATTCGGCACATTAACGAGCAAACAACAAGACAGCGGTAATTTTGTTAACCTTATTGGAGAAATGCCATGTTATCTTGCTATGACGACTGCAATCGAACGCCCCTAAAAAGGAAACCGCACTATTTCGAAGTGGCTTTGTAACAGATTAATAACATTGGCAATAGAGATATCTACTTTAATGAGCCTTGTAGGCGCGATCCCAGCTAAAGGTCTTGCAATTATTGAGCAAGTCACTTATAACATTCCGACCATATTTTTCTTCTTTATCGTACACATACATAAAAAAAAACTCGTGCATTTATTTTGTTGTAAGCAAGCTTTGCAACTGCGGCACATGAGCAATTTGGTTTATCGGTTCAGTATCGCAGCGTTTGACTTTTAGACATGGAGTTTTGTTGTCGGGTGGGTGAAAAATAACGTTCACCTTAAGGGGCCCCTCACCAGGCCCCATAGCAAATTTTGGTTATGCGCTGTAAGTTGGTACGTGTCCTCTAGGGAGCGTTCTGCCCCCAAAATGTTTCAAATTGGCTCATTAATAGCCGAGATAGAAATATTTCAGTGCCACAAATCCATGATTTCAGCCAGCGGGCTCCACTGCCATGGAAGACCCTTGCTCCTCTCCCCGCGTCTAGGCTCCGCAAGCGAAATTATTTTCCTGCGTTCGCACGCATATGTCATAGGCCCCACTGTAACTTTCTTTCTCCTTGGTTTTTTTTCTTCGGCACTACGCACTTCAGCTGACGGCGTCGCGCGCGAGCTGTTGTCTTGTTCGCCCAGCGCACGATTTTGCGCGCTAGGCACAAGGAATCAGCGAATAATGGCATAATTCAGTGCTACAGGAATACTGAGGCCGAACGAGCGGATCACAGAGCATGATCACGCGTATGGAACATGGTAGAATATGGCATAGTTTCGGAACCTGAGCACTTGACCGCGCAACCGTTGGAACAAGCAGACCAAGCGGGAGTACATCTCTGTTACTTCGGTGCGAAGTAAAACAAAAAAAAAACAGGCTGACATTCCGTTTGTGTTTTATTACTTCTATAAACTTCAATTCGTGAATTCAAGCAACAGATCGCACAGACAACAGGTATTGTCTTCAATAATTCTCGAAGTCACGCGTCACCGCGAGTGACGTCACACTTCGCACACTATTACGTAAGCGCAGGGGCACAATTACGTCATCCTCCGGCTTGGAGCACGGCGGCCGCGAGTGAAGAGGAAAACGGCATTCGGATTGAAATTCCAGATCTTTCCGAGATGCGTAGCTATGTAATATTTGCAGACACGATCGTTATCGCGCAAGGTATGCTCTGTACTTGTCAGCTCAAAATGGCCAGACTTGGTGAGGTGCCCTTTAAGGTGCGAGTGGTTCTAAATAAGTTCCAACACATGGGGCCAAGTACAGCCTGGTCGTGTGCATAGAACTGTTGCTTTCGATACGCTTATGGCTACTTCGCATAGAAGCGCTGCCGTAGTTTGCTGTTGTCATACTTCATCTCTGTCCATGTACCAGCTGCCGTAAGAGACAGGAAGATTATACGCGAAATCTAGGTGAATTCCGTTGATAATTTAACTGTTTAGTGCGTACGTGTCGTATATGTAATTTGTCGTCTCGGAGTGTGCAGAAGTGTCCGAGAAGCTGTGGAAACGTGAGCACTGATTGGCCGAAAGCATTGCCTTGAGCAGTTCAGCACAGCAAATCAAACGTAAAGACTTCGGACGGTCAAGGCCCTTCTAGGCAGTGGACCGTCTAGATTGTAGGTAAAGCTCAAAACTATGGGTGCTTTTGCCAGTTAGCACAGACTTCGGGGATTTTCGTTGCCGCGCTGAACAAATTCGCAGTGGTTCCTACATTGGACGCTGCTCATAAAGACGCCATGACTGCTTCCTCTGAACATCCTGGTTAGTAAGACGTTTCCACTGCTTGCGATTCGTATTTGAAAAAAGCTTGCTTGCTAAACCGCGGATGAATTTTCAGCTGAGACCGCCGAGAAGCAGAGGAGAAAGTGAAAGAAAAGCAGTCATTGGACTCAATGTTACAACCACTATTACTATCAATGACGCAGTGCTTGAGTTAACTTGAACATATTCATTTGATTATTTATTACAGAAGTGGGCGAATATCTAATTATTTGCGCGCGAATCGAATACGAATAGTTAGAATGTAATATCGGAAAGGCAAAGGCAGGCGCATATAATACAGTGGCAATGTTTCTACCAGTATAATTTGGTAGCACGCCGATATTTACTACTACAAAAATGGACAGCTAAGTATATGAATTACAAAAGATCAGTTCTAAGCACAAGATCTCTACTTTGTCATTAAAAACTGCTCAAATATCCTCTTCACCATTTTCAGAACCATCTTGCAAACAAGCGCTCTAAAATATGAATTGCTGCTGGTGATGAGCTCTGCACCAACGACAAATAAGTGGTTGCTGAAGAAAGCTGAAAAGTCGGCAGGAAAAAGAAAAATGAACTGCTGAAGGACTTGTCTGCCGTAGACACGTGTGAAAAATCTCATTATTGCAAGAACATCATTGCTTGTAGCAGAAAAAATAAATGTGCTATCAACTAGACTAGGAAAAACCTAAATGACAGATCGCAAAAAAAAAACGCAGGTTGTCATGTAGGCTTACACTGCAAAACCTAAAACGAGGCTTGCTTTGCCCCTTTTATTTCTGCGTCGCTTCAACAACTATGATCACTGTTTCACTCTTGGCGATCTGCGATACTTCATTTGGCAGGCAGGGGACAGCAGGCAGATTTTACCAGCAGTAAGTTGTTACGAACTATCCGAGTAATTTTCTGTTACGTCAAAATACCGAACAGTTCCTCTTCAAATACGAATACCGAGAGTTAGCGTGAAATGTTCGATTCCTATTGAGAACTTTTTAACATTCACCCACATCCATTATTTTATTATTGTATTTAGAAACGTTGCCGACCCTCCGTTGACGAACATTAAAGAAAGAATAGAAATACACTACAGAAGTGCAGCGATACTAAGACGCAACCAAAACATAATTATCTAGCAAGTTCACAGAAGTGAGCATTCAAGAACCGTTCCAATTCACGAACACCATTTGTGGCAACAACACATTTTGGAAGTCCATCACATGTTCCATTCTTGAAAGAACGGACGTTTCCCCTTGAACGTGATGTAGCTGAATAACGCAACAGTGATCCATTTCTGGCTTTCCTATCTTGAGAGCTTGCATTCATCTCCGCCATAATATCAATTCACTACTGAAGTATTTGCAACAAAATCTAAATGAGTAGTCCGCATGTTGTTTTCTTCTGAGTGATCTTATGCAACAACCCGACGCCGCTGCAGCCGAGTGTCCATAGTGTAGCTGCTGTGAACTGGATGTTGCTGGTGGAATCCGTGCGGCGGCAGTCGCATTCAGCTGAGGGCGGAATGCGAAAACGTCCGTTGACCATGCACTGGGTGCACTTTAAAGAACCCCAGGTGCTTGATGTTATTCTGCAACCCCACACTATGGCGTCCATCAAAATCAAATTGCTGCTTTGGCACGTAGAACATCAGAGTTTAGTTTCACTTCTTTTGCAAACGCAATTTACGCCTTCAAACCGCGATTGCATGTCTCGCCCAGTCCTAGCATGAACAGTGTGTACCTTCCGAATCCAGAAGGGGGAGTAGCCATTAGTAAAAACGGTGGGGGCGCGTAGGTGCACATTGCAGAGACGCCAGCGCCACTACGCTGGCGGCGGCAGCCAGCGATGCTAGAGCCATGATAATGTAACGATTCTATTTCAACTCTATTCCTTTGGGACTGCGTCAGTGTGTCTGAGTGAGACTTAGACTACGGCAGCACCGGCAACAGCCGGTCCCTAAAGGTCGCTTATAAGAAAGGAATAGAATCCAGCGAAAGGAATCCTTACGTTGTGCCCGACGATCATGCCATCCGATGTCGGAACTTATGCTCACACTATTTATGTTCTCAATCCCCCCATCCCCCCGAAGCATAAACTGAGTGACCTGCTTTCCATCTCATTTTTTTCTCGCTTTTCTTGCTGAAGAGATAGGCGCTGACGCCAAATGCGCACTGTTTAGAGTCTTGCTCTCAACACTTCCTTTCAGGGCCGGTATTCGAGAAATGGTTCTTGCTCTAGAACAGTTCGTAATACAGCAGGCAACTTAATCTTGCTTCCATGAAAATTTTTACCGAGAACGGATGGCCAATTTGGCAAACAGTATTTAAGAACGAAAAGCTCCATGAATACAGCCCAAGATTCGCGGCCTATCACGACGAGCAATTGCTAGATTTCGTTACAACGCTCACCCAATGGAATCGTGGAGTCATGCTCCGTACACATCGAGCGGCGTAGGTTTCCAGATGGCAGCATCACATTAAGCGTGAAGTGGGTAAAACAAACGATGGCTATTGGTTATAGTGTCAACCATATGATGTGAACCAAAAAGTTTGTAATGAAGCATGGAGATTAAAAGAGGAATATCGCTAATAAATAAAAGCATGGGTAAGTTCAATTCGTTGATGTTAACGCGAGATGTGCAAAGCGGCACGAATAGACACATGGTGTTGCAAACGTTCACAAAAATGAAAATCGTGTGTCCCGAGTACGCTCATTCCTTTGGTTATTATAGTTTTGCGCATATATGCTTGATTATTGCAACCTGCTCATGTTCGCATTGCAGAGAATCGCAGCATAAAAGAAGGCAAATTGTTTCTTTTTGCTAGGTAGAAACATCACATCTAGACCATGGAAGGACGGTGTAACGAATGTTGGAGGGGCAGCGACCACTTCTACTTCTACTACGACCACTTCTACTACGACGAATAGGACAACTACAACGTCTACGCCAACTAGCACTACGACTACGTCGACCACTACGACTACTACGACTACTACGTCAACAACTACTACCTCGACCACGACTACAACAAGTACTACTACGTCTACCACAACCACTACGACTACCAGTACCACCACAACAACGACGACTACTTCAACCACGACTACTACGACGACAACATGTAGGTGTCATCTAATGTCTGTCTGTAATGTCTAATGTAGTGCTGCCATCTGCCATCTCTTTTTAGGAGTTCATTTTATTCATCAGTACCTAACGGCGCTCTTTGCGAATTTCATTAAGCGGCACTATCGGGGGTTAGTCAAATCTCCTTCACCAATAGAGCAGAGCATATAAGGGGGCACTGTTCGGAATGCAACGTCCATGTTTGCTTGAGTTCAGTCTCGGACACTCAGGAGGGCGTCTCTGGACGCACGTGCGAACTGAGAAAGGGCAGCGCCGTTGCAGAGCTCTGAGAGAATATTTCTAATAATAACGTTTCAACGGGGAACACGGGAATTGATGGGATATCACGGGAATTTATGGGATATGTTATCAGCTTGGATGTGAAAGACAATGTTTTGAAGGTTCACATTTGCTGTTTTTTTTCATTCTTGATGAAATTAATCTTGTCTTTTTTTCCCGTTCGCACTTATTCTATGTCAGCAAGGGTGTTATACGGGGAGGGAGCGAGAATACTTTATTCGTATTCACCCTCCTGGAACCCGTTAAGCAGTGAAGGCGTGCATTCGCCAGATAGACACCGGGACAAACCATTGAGGAAAGAAAAAGATTCGTAGGGCGCATGGGAGGCACGGCTAAGTCACAATTAGGGGCATACTGATGGATTAATAAAAATAAAGTGTTAATGCACCCCGTCCTCAATAGCAGTTGTGGGCACAAGTTTTGAGGAAGGCAATTACTTAGAAAAATTACGGCTGAACTCATCTCGCGGTGATGGTCGACGGTAGGCTAATAGCAGTTGAGCAATGTAGCGACGGAACGTATTCCCGAATTCATGTTTATTTGCGCACTACGACATAGTAGCAAACGTTTGGCGATGTTAGCAAATTTTTTACGAAGTGTAGCTTAGTTTTGTGGCGAAGAAGACGCTATAGGCACTTGCCTACTGCGTCCATGTCTCGATACACCAATAAACATCCTGTAATTAGATTTGCTTGTTTGTTTACAAACATGGCAGCATTATGCGGGATGTAAATGGGTAATATTTCCACTGTCTTTTGGTCGTTTATATTTAGGAAGTGTTGGCAATGGTATATACCTGTTCTATCTTTTTTAGATCGACCAATGGACCCAACTTACGTTCGAAGGGGTGAGTCGAGTTTCTGTAAAATTTTTTGAGGTAAGAGTGTTTGCTTTATAAAAAAAAATTGGACCCAATCCAAGCTGTGAGAGTAGTTGGCTAGCAAAACTGTGGTATCACCTGATCCGATAGACCAGTGAGACGTAGCCTTGAACTGTGTCTTGCCCAGGCTGAGCACGGTGGCGTTGTGCAAATTGACGTTGCTCTTCCCGTTGCCGATTATCGTGTTCACGCTGCTCTTCGGGAGTCCTAATTATGCTTGGCCTTTCCGCAGCGCTAGCTGAGAAAAAATGAAATAGGTCACTCCCTCCTTCGTATACTTCAGTGGCCGCGTACCGGCAGCTGCAGCTTGTGCAACCGTAATCTTCACCGCGAAACGCTTGCAGCGAGCGCTATGCGCGAAGGCGAGCTTTCGAGTTGTTTTTTTCTGTCCCGCGTGCTGCCACGAATTCGCGGAGGCAAGCGCCATCTGATGGCACTGCAAGGAAGCCAGTGCCTTCCGCTGTGATTGGTTGAATTTTTGGCTACAGAGACGAAGAAATTCCGGGAACATTGACTTGTACGGCTTCGCTATAAAATATGGCTAACGCCTAGTACGTTAGAGAGAATATTAAGATGCAAGTTTACGCGAGATATTCCGAGCACCGATTTGCAATCTGTTCGACGTTATATTTTGCTTCAGCGCTGATTTATGCGCATAGGTAGCATTAAAATTGCATTTTGATCAGACTAATGAACCACAATAAAATGCACACTCAATAATAAGTAGGCCGTAAGGTTAGTGGCAAGGTTACAGCAGAATAAATGGGGCAGTAAGACATTGGCAAGGGCAGAAGACACTACGCGTAATCCATGTAAAAGGGCATGAAAATAATTTGGAAATAGGAAATCCGAATGCCCAGCGAAAGTAAAATCCATGCAGGAAAAGAGAAAAGACGGGGAATGCGGGAGATGGCAATTCAAGATGATGAGCAAAACGTGAACAAGGTGAATGCAGGAGCCAACGTTTCGACAAGTGGACTTGTCGCCTTGAAGAAGAGAAGTCCACTTGTCGAAACGTTGGCTCCTGCATTCACCTTGTTCACGTTTTGCTCATGCAAGAAAAGACACACACACGCACAAAACCACACAAAAATAAAAAAGCAAGAAGGCTTTGCACTCATCGCCTTCCATATTGGAGCATCGCGCACGTGGTGCACAGACCCCACAGTAATGATAGCGTGTACAAACTGTTGTGCATGAAGTGTGCCGCGAAAATACCCGAAAATTCCAACGACTGTCCACGAGCCCCTCTTCTCAGGGCATTCACTTTCCCTGCGAGCTAAAATTGCGGCAAAATCGAGATAAGCGGTGTTGCTGCCAATACTCCACGGAATTTTCGTAATTATTTTCATAGCGTTCTAGATATCCAAGGGCGATGTCGCGCAAGTTGCGTTTTAGCCACATTCATTTGAGAAACCGGAACGGCAATGACTGGCGGCAGCGGAGAAACAAGGTGAACTCACTTTGCTGCATGACTTTATTGAGAAAAAATTTTCATTTCTACATACTGCGAGTCCTTTAGGACGAATGCAAGAGCGGGGACTCGGAAACACGACAAAATAGACAGATATCATCTTCATCATAAGCCTGGTTACGCCCACTGCAGGGCAAAGGCCTCTCCCATACTTCTGCTACAACCTCGGTCATGTACTAATTGTGGCCATGTCGTCCCTGCAAACTTCTTAATCTCATCCGCCCACCTATCTTTCTGCCGCCCCCTGCTACGCTTCTCTTCCCTTGGAATCCAGTCCGTAACCCTTAATGACCATCGGTTATCTTCCCTCCTCATTACATGTCCTGCCCATGCCCATTTCTTTTTCTTGATTTCAGCACAAATATAATCACTTGGAATTCCACTTTCTACCAGCTGTCGCAAGGTAGAGGTAATTGGAGATGGTTGGTAGAGGCCTTCGTCCTGCTGTGGACACAAAAATAAGGCGATGATAATAACCAGGATGATCATGAAGGTATATACATCCCAAAGTAAGTAGAAAAACCACTAGGGCATGCAAATAACACCCTACAATTCATAGGGTCATTTGGGGAAGTCTAGATGGTGTTATGAGCTGGCTTGTTGAAACGTTAGAGCCAAAAAGCCTTGGCCATTGCTTTGAGAAAGAGTCTTCAACAAAAGCATGGTTTCATAGAAGAAGCGAGAAGACCATCTAAAGGATGAAAAATAAGCGATTTGTGTTGTTCGTGGTGTGTTCTCGTGGTCAACACATTGAGATGAATGTTTTATCACTTATGACCATAAATAACAATGTAATATTTCAATTCAATTTCCGCATAGCGCAAGTAAAACGCTATAAGAGGAAACATGGCACAGTCGTGGAATATTCTGTGCTGACGGGCATCAACGCATTTTTTTGGGGGTAAACGGAGAATGCTATGCGCTTTTGTGATACTTAGCAGGCAATACTGCAGGCACTACATGAGTGTAACTGTCATAGAAATCTCGCTCCGCGAATTTCGAGGTGCAGCGGTTTTTGAATTGTGACGCATTGTGCGGAGCATCTATTTGATGTATTAACACTGCAACTTGTGAAAACAGATTCGCGTCAAGTAACATGTTATTTGTGCACCTTTTTTCTTGCAGTATGTGGCGCACTGCCTTTATTGCGAGCACAAATGATGCAAATTGGCCGCTGCTTGAAGAGATGTGTCACTCCGCTCGTTTGGTCGTAAATAATTTACGATTTCCGAAGCATTTCGGGAAAAGAATACGCCGTATTTGGTGACATACAAGTGCAAGACCTAATTATAGATCTTTACATGACACATATCAGTAACTTTTATCGTGTCCCTGACGCACGAATTCGAAGTCGCGAATGCGAGCCAAGAGAGGAGTCTCTTTAACCTCCTTGGCGTTGCCGCCCATGAATAAAAGGGAGCGCTGCAATAAATGTTATTCAGGCTAAGATTTCTTTCTGCCTTACATTCTGCTTCTATTCTGTAGATCTGCGTGGCCTCTTGTGCCACACTTACGCCGAGGCCTTCCTCGGAGCCGAGATACCGGGCAGCTGCGATTTCGTCATGGTCGACGTACCAGTGTCCTCACCTGAGCGGCATCCCATGTACTCGTACATGGCGACGATAAAAATAAATTCAGGTATTCATTATCAGGGGCTGTGGCACAGATATTGTCATTCGTTAAGCACGTACGACACTCGAAAGAATACACAGATTAGGTATTGAACAGCTGAAACTTGATCTTTCAAGTTTCGCCACCATGAACGGATTGAAATATTCTTCTCACAACATGATGATGATGTGCCTGTTACATTCAGCCATGGAGGAAGCTGAAATATGTTGGGCCACTGGTGGCCGAACATGTGATTTCACGTCAAAGTGCCCGGTTGGTTTTAGTGTTCCCGCTCTGCAGGCATAGCCACGGCATGGCTGCGGAACAAGCGCGCACCGAATAGAAACTGCTGGCATAGCTACTTGGAACCAAACATCTCGATTCCTGCTGTGTGACCTTGACGCGAGAGGTCACGTGTTGGGCCACCACTGTGGCTTCACGGAGCATTCGCTTGCCAAGGCTGACAGCGTGACGTAATCCTCCCTCCTATAATTTTCCTTCCTCGATGCCTTCAGCTAACCAAACGCACGCATTCAAAGTCGCGCATCCGCCTGCATTTCAGCTGGGCTCGAGGAGCGCATATTAAAGCACATGAGAAGCGTACAAGACACTCCGCTCCTGCTGGTGGTCCAACGAAGCACACTTCGCGGCAGCCATTTCGAGCCGCAAGCAGTGGTCAGAGGCCTGGTCCAGAAGGTCGTCGACATGAAGGCGCACGGCATTGCGCTGAGCGATCGTCGGATCACGGACGCCGACACGGCAGTCGTCTTGGAAGACGCCAAGGTACGCTGACAGGGCTGTGGCAACGGTCACTATGCAAAACATTGTGCAGATAGCTGGCTATCCAGAACAGTTCACGGGTCCGCAGAGAGTTACGAGGTGGACCGACGCGTTAGTGTATGGCGAGTAGTAGTGAGCTCCGCCAAGCGCATCTGTGAAGGCAGCGTCAAGATGACGACTTCGGGGACGATGATTTATTGACGGCCGACGGCTTCATTTTCATTTCGTTAGTGCAGCGCGAGGTCGCTACTCGAAGATTGTGTGTTTTTTTACATAGTTGCAGATACTTGAAAGGCGTAAGGGAGAGAAATAGTGACTGTGATCGGGAAAGGAGAGGAAAAGAAAAACTGAAGAATAAATAGTTCATATCGCGTCAAGATAGGGTCAGCAGCACCCCCACGGGAATGGGAATCGTATGTGATCACGCAGTTCATAGCTGCAGGTGCGGTTGTATGGCGCGCATAGTGTCCATATTTCCTTCCTCGGCAGACAGTACCAACTAAGGTGCTGGCCGATGGTGAAGTCTACAGCCAAGCAACGGCGAAACGGGTCTTTCTTCACGTATGTTTCCTGTCTAGGGGACGCATAACTATAAATGCAGCCATGAAAGAAAAATGCATAAGGAAGCCATGGATACTGAAACAATACCATAAACGATTTAGCTTCCGCTGACCCTTGCGACAGTGCAAAATAGTGTTTCGAAGGTCGTATACGAACACTGACAACCTTCTCAGCTGCTCTCAAGGATTCCACAGGAAGGCAAAGTCCGAAAATGCTAGATGTTTTCGTGCGATGGCAATTGTGCGGATACTTCAAGCGAATTTTCACCCTCGTAGTTGCCGTGAGGTTGCGTATATATTAAGGTATATGTATCCTACACGCCATGTCATGCTATACGACAGGCGGTATATGCAGGCTATACTGCCGCACCATTCTACTAATAAAGTTGTTCATTCCGGGTCTTAGATTCATGACAAACTTGTTCCACAGAGTTTTGAAAATGACAGGGCGCAAACAAATTTTAGGAAAGAAAACATCGACGTTGGCTCTAATTAATCAACATAAACTTGTCCGTCTATGCGTCGCGTCAACACGAAAAAATTTTTATCCCCAGTTTCTCGCGAATGCTGTGTAGCTCTCTATGTAATCTAGGTACCTTGGCAAAAAGTTATACTGATATTACGCCGTGTTTCATTTACTTGTCGTAGTTAGTTCACAGTCAAGTTGTAAACATTGCAGAATTCCTCTCTTATGTTGATACATGGTCGCCCATGAAGGGAGAATGCTTACAGAAAACGACTGTAACTCTTGTTTTATCAAAAACATCCCCAAAAGATTGCATGACAATTAGCCATTTAAAAAAATAACATTACGCTAAGTTTCATCTACTTTCCATTATTATGTAGTTGACAGCGAACTTGTAAATATTGTGGAATTCCGGTCCGCTATGAATACATGGGTTTCTACAAAAGGGAAACAGGCAGCCCGATGTTTGTCCTGGAAAATAAAGCAGTAGTCCATCCAAGTTTCATTCAGCTAACTAACTAGGAAGTGTGCTCAATCGCAAATTACAAACAAACATGTTTTCCTTCGTGCGCTCCTTTGACTGCGCCCCGGTTAACGCATATTGTCTCTCGCGCCGAGGCTCGGTTTAACGACCACCTGCGTCCTATGCACACCGTTTCCACCAATGGGCGTTGTGCGCTGTGGTAACGTCATAGGCTCCTAAGCGAGTTTATAATAATAATAATAATAATAATAATAATAATAATAATAATAATAATAATAATAATAATAATAATAATAATAATAATAATAATATATTCATAGATGCCTCGATTGAGGTAAAACACACCCCAGCTTCGCTGCTTGTCCCTGATAACAAAGTGAAAAGGCTGATGAGTCTTCTGTAATAGCCTTTCAGCCATTTGCATGGCTACGAGCGAACTAGATACTGCCCGCACATATACCTTCCATCCGAAAGCCGTATTGTAGATATCTGGATGAAGAATGCACTGAAAACGAGATGATATGTCACCGCTTGATAGACAAAAAGCAAAGTACTCAGTGCCCACGGTGGCTTGTCTTGTACGACCAGCACAGTTAATACCGACAAGTAGCCTGAAAAACATCGATGCGCTGTAAGCGTATACATTGAACTCGTACATAGCTCATGTACGGAAGGTAGTTCATATTTCGATGACCTGTGAAATAGGTGAACGAGAGATGATATCGAAGAAACAGAAAACAAGCTTTGTGATTTGCGAATTCGACTCGAAGCGGAGCCTCGAGCATCACCATGATTTGACGCAAACCCTGGAAGCAACGCATTTTTTTTCAAGGCGAAAATCCAAAAGCCTGAGCTCACCCGTAACCCACACAACTACCTGTCATGGTCGGTGCATTCATTTCTCGTAGATTCATATTCATTTCGTTGATGAAGCTTTGCGTCCGCGGAACTAAACGTGTCTTTATAAGATTTTATAGCTGAAAATGTTTGCAAAACCGAAGCACGGACCGTAATGTGCCCTGTATTTGTTAGTATTACAAAGATGTAAATGTTCCTTCAGTGAAAGAGAAGCACGGTGTTGTCATCAGCAGTTTCGATGATATATTAAAGGCAGCGGAGGACTTCGATGCTTATCTGTACAGCGCCTAGGAGTGCCACCCAACCATGATTTGAAGCAGTGATGAACAGGATACCGATGTTCCACGTGTCTCTAACGATGAAGTTAGTAGGGCTTTGCAATACATTTTCTTGGAAAAACTGACAGTAAATGGAATACCAGTCTATTTAATCAAAGATGGATGGATTAT
Organism: Dermacentor albipictus; assembly: GCF_038994185.2. Lineage (NCBI taxonomy): Eukaryota > Metazoa > Arthropoda > Arachnida > Ixodida > Ixodidae > Dermacentor > Dermacentor albipictus. The sequence goes on along the minus strand of NC_091821.1, from coordinate 465,479,191 downwards.
TATACATGAGAAGCTTGTTCTATACCTTTATAAGCATTACCTACAGACTTTAAGTGTACCAGAAAGTTCAAAGAATGACAACGTGATACTCATCCACAAGAAATCCAGGGAAAACACGGGGAATGCGGGAAATGGATATTCAAGACGATGAGCCAACGTTTTGGCAAGTGAACGTGTCTTCTTCAAGGCGACGTATGCTTGCCTCGCCACAGTATATGTAGGGGGGTTTCTCTAAAGAGGTGGGGGTGTAAGGTGGGAGGGTGCGGTGACGAGGGAAGTTGTGTTAGCGTGTGGAATTGAGAGTAAAGGAAAGCTGCGCACAAGGCCAAGGTCAGGCACCTCCCCTGCCGCTCTGTCAACGCACGCGTGTAGGCCGGCATGTCAACCGGCGTCTGACACGCCGGCTGAAAAAAAAAAGAGGAAAGGAAAGGGAAAAAAAGAAAAAAAAGGATATGCAAAGAAATGAAACTAAGTGTTGTGCCTATAGCTTGAAATTTAGCATAGGGAATAGATTCTAAGGCTCCTTTTGAAACGTTTATGCCTATTGGTTGCAGTGTCTTGAACTTATGGATAAGGTATGATTCTCTGTATTTTCTTTTTCGTGCAGAACGAAACTTTTACTGTAAGATGTAGAGTTTACATGTTTACATGTAGAGTTACATGTTCAGGCACTTAATCTCTCCCTTATGTTCAGTTATCTCACAGTTATCCTTCACGTAGACCGGCGCATGTACCCGACTGATACGTGGTGATACCATTCCTGAGCTTGTGCAGATGAGTTTTGTGCCTTCTTTCTTCTTTTCGCCACAGTGCTCCCTTCAGTTGATAGTCGGCGTTCGTGTTATCCCCTTCTCTACTCTTGTGTCCTGCCTGCACGCCACACCTCTTTCTTGCATAATGAATCCTTACCAACTATCTCAGCTTTCTGTCGTTCTAAGCTCCCCTAACATGTCAGGCAAAAAGGGTATTGCTTTCTATGTCCACAAAAATGCGCAATTGCAAACACATTTCATCTTTATTGTAGCGTATATGTAGACGATTGGCAGCTTTTAAGCGATAAGGAACAATTTAAGGCAGAAAAATTCGCGGAAAAAAGAATACCCGTAGCTATACATAGAGCTACTTCTAAAATGCACGGCGAAGCTTATAGTAGGGGTGGGCCCACAGAAATTTGGGGCTCAACCCCTACATTCCATCTTGGCCCACCTCCAAACTTGGGGTTGGTCGACCCACCCCCAAATTTGGAGGTGGGCCAAGTTTGAATGTGGGATTGAGCCATCTGAAATCTGAGCGTGGGCCAACTTGAAATTTGAAGGTGACTCGACTTAAATTTAAGGGGTGGGCCAACGGGAAATTCGAAGGTGGCCGAGGTAAATTTGGGTGAGGGCCAATTTGGGGTTGGACCAAGTTGAAGTCTTGGATTGGGCCAAGTGAAATTTGGGGATGGGTGAACTTAAATAAGTGGTCGGGCCAACTTGAAATTTTGGGTATGGGCCAACGTGAGATTGTGGCGTGGGCCAATGTCCAACTGAACTTTGGTGAGCGTCGTTCGAGTTATCAACACTTCGTAGGCAAGGAAGCATGTACAGACATTCAGCACGTTTTCATTCACCCTTACTGAGGCGCAGTCGGGACGCAGGAGCGTGCACAACGGACGCGCGCATAACGCAGGCTTGCGATAGCGACAGCGAGGGTGACAAGGCATCGCCGTGATGATGCTCTCTCCACTAACGCAACGCATCACGTGCCACTGCTGAATCTAGTGCGCCCTTTAGACCGCCCCGCTGTGTGGAGGCGCCCTCGCGTCCGGTGTCTCGGCTCAAATGATACGATCGTAGTGAAGTGGCCGGATGCGGCAATAAAACCTGACAATTGTCAGCTACAGAGTAAGCATTCTTTGCCACTGGAAAGGCCATGGGCAGACGCACATAAGGCGAGAAACGAAAGTAAGCGAAAATAAGGGAAAATGATGACAACCGAACCAAACAAGCAATACTGGAGATTTCTCAGAATTTATGCAGCCTTTATTACAGTGAAAGCTCGTTAATTCGAACTTCAATAATTCGAATTTATGGATAATTCGAACTGTACGATTTGGTCCGGCCAAGCTCCACAGAAGTCTATGTATAAAAAAGTCCGTTAATTCGAACGCGAGAAGGTTCCCTCACGGATAATTCGAACTACGCTCGCCTGGCACACGGCCAGAGAAACGCGCCTACTGCCAACACACAAGGCTGTATTGCCTCCGAAACGGAGAGAACGGCGAGAGAAGGCAAAATCGGAAAAAAATCTAACCGACGCAGGGTCAGCCAGAAGGCAGCGGTGGCTGCCGCCTCTCCGTTCTACGTAACCTCCGAGACTTCTTGCCCGTTGCGAATCTCGGAGGCTTTGCAAATCTTGTACAGCTGCTAATGTTGTGCGGAGATGGCACGGCAAGCGCCAAAACACAGCGAATCAAGTACGTCGCAGTTGCGCTCGCAATCAAGAACCAAAGATTCAGGGCCTTCGCCACCTTCACATGTTCAGCGTCTTTGTCTCGACAGTCTTCATCGGTTGTGCACCTCTGTATTCAGCTTAGGAGGTATCGGCCATCGCGATTCATTGTGATGGTGTTAAGCCTCGGCTAACGTTCGTTTCGGTGGACATCGGTGGTGTGGCACAGTCGGACCCAGAGCTTCGACTTGAAGATGACGTGTGCCCGCGGCACACGCCATCACTTTCTGACACGCCAAATTTCTGACATGCCCCACTGCTTCCAAATCGCAGTGTACTGTTGCTCTCCTTCACTTTCGTTAGTTCGAACTTTCGTTAATTCGAACTGAAGCGGCTTCCCCTTGCGGTTTGAATTAACGAGCTTTTACTGTATTGTGTCATATCTAGTAGCGCATCGGCACGAGAAAAAGCGCATGTCAGCAGTGCTCAATTTCAATTGTATATTCGCATGCTTAATGATAAGCCAGAGAGTTGTTTTCATGGGTTTCTTTTCCGCGCCGTTCTCCGCGCTGTTGTGTTCAAAGCACTACCGCCTAAAGGGTGGCAGGCTGAGGAAGTTGTTTCATAACACTTGGTGAAGCTGCGAAAATCAGAAAAGGTGCTGCTGCTTCTTCTTCTGAAGCTTAGTCTTCGCGAACGATTTGCGAAAATCAGAAAAGGTGAAAGAAACAAGACAGACAAGGCTTCCCTTGTCTCCTGTTTTGTCGTGTTCATATTTTTGCTTTTTTAATAATTTTCACTTCGACTAGCTAGCCAACTTGATTTTACTTCTTAAGCATAGTCAGGTGTAAGAAGCATACTCTCAACAACTGTGCCTATAGCATTCATTTGTGACGTCTATATTGTGTGATACGACCACAAGCAGCATGATGTCACAGTGAGATAGTGCAAACAACATTGCACAGCCAATTCTTTTTGTCTCAAACGCAGGTCTTATCCAATGAAATTCAGTCGTACCACGGCATGATCAGATACGATGTCTTCGCTGGAAATCGTTCGGCTTTGAGGGCCATGATGCTGGGTGTGGCCAGGTAGGAAGAGCGTGTCCAAATTCGTCGTGCCCGTTCCAGTACACGGCGTCAAAACTACGAAAACTAATCAGTAAAGTGATTAGGACCTCGGCGTTTGCCATTTACTTTCACTAGCCCAATTTACAAGTCAGTTATGCATGAAATGCGAATAATTGCTGCCAGCGTAAGCATGTACATTTGTTAACTCAGTTTGGCCTGTTTTCAGAAGCGGGCGTACAGCGTCATGCCCTGCTACCACACGGGTCGTTGTGAAGTTGGCGGGAATTCATAATTCCCACATAAAGTTTATGCTAACTGCATGAATAGGAAAGCGTTAAACTTGGTCTAGGCTGTGATGCTGTAGGCGCATTGCTGCGTGAAGAAATGTAGCAGTTTTTACTTCCGCTTTGACCCATAACAATACAGACAACTGTTTAATAACGCTGCGCATGACGATTTATACACAACGAAGCTGAACATTGTCAAGGCGTTTAAAGCGGCCGCTCTCCTGACACAGATGCCCTCGCCGTTACTAGAAGCGTCCGCGAAGCTGCGCAGTTGAATGTGTGGTGAGCCGATGTAGTTTTTGTTAGTTTCTTTAACGTGAAATATGCTGAGCAGCTGTGCTAGACAATTTTGTTTGTTAATAATCCTATAACGAGTCCCCCAGACTCGTCACGCGAAAAGTGTAATGCCTTGTATCTCCACAAAAATACATAATTTGCCAAAGGATTTGATCATTCAATTGTGTAAATAATTTGAACAAAAATAATTATTACAAAAAAAGAAAGCGCATAAATAGGCCTCCCTTTCAAATGTACGGTGAAACCTATAGTAGGGGTGGGCCAATTAAAGCTTGGTGGTGGGACAACTTGAACTTTCGAGGTGGGGCAACTTAAATTTGGGGGTGGGCTAACATGATACATGAGGGTGGGCCAACTTGAAATGTGGAATGGGCCATCTGAAACTTGGGAGTGGTTCAACTTAAATTCGGGGATGGGCAACTTGAAAACTGGGGTGCGTGAGCTAAATTTTGTGGGTGCGCGAACTTGAAATTTGAGGGTAGTCCAACTTAAAAGTTGGGGCTGAGGTCGTATGACGTAAAACTATCCCAATATCTTTTTATTCCAATCCCCTGATGCCAAATTTCCGTAACCACCGACGCAAGCATCGGGTAGGCACCCGCGGGGTTGTCTGAACAAACCAATCAAACGCTCTCCTCGTTCATAGGAGGTCACTTTTGTTTGCTTGAAAAACAAATAACATTGACTACACTAAGCCGCTTGTCCTATCTAATTGGCTCACAAGAGGCGAGGAGCACGCTTTTGTGGAGAGGGATTCGATGGGGCCGAGCCAGTGCACTAAAAATAGATAACCGGATGAAGAGTGTGGTGCCGTCGTCTGCGATTGGTCCGCTCGCTCTTACTTAGCTTGCGGTGGCTCGCCGACAATCGGGGCGGCATGCAACCGAAGCTTAAGAATGACGCTAAAACGGATCTTCAGCAAAGAAGAATTGGCAGAATGAGGTCGTAAACGTGCCGAAAGTTCTCCAAAACGTTACATGGCCACGCACAAAGTTTTATTACATGCAAATAAGCCCATGCTCCCCGGTAGGTGCGAGCAGCCAGTGCCTCAGCGATCGGTGGCAGCCGTCTTTTATTCCTTTTGGAACGGGGCAGCCTGCGGCTATTCAGAAGAACATTCAGATTTGATCGGCATATTAATACATTTTTAACGCGTATACGCCACTTTGACGCCGTGAGTTGTTGGGGTTTTGTTACGTCACGTGACAGGCAGGTGAGGTAGGCGTAGCCAGAAAACGTTTGTGAAATGGCCGATGGCTAATGGAGAAAAGGCGTCGAAGGAGAAAAAACTATTTTCCTTTTGTTCGGTCAAATTATGCATAATCAGTGCGTACACGTCATATCAGATGGGGAGCTATCGCGGTTTTCGTGACATCGCGTGACAGACAGGTGAAGGGGGGTGGTCCAAAAAAGTTTTAACCAATCGTGGTGGGCTGATTGCAGAATTGGAATAGAAAAGTTGGAATAGCTCTACCTTATAGCGCCCCTGGCCATCTCGGAGATGGCCAAATGAAGTTTGAGTGTGTGCCAAATTAATTTAAGGGCGTGCCAACTGATATTTGTGGGTATGCTTTCACATACTTAGACAACTCCATTGGAGTTTGTGTTGGTTCTCTTCTTAGACATGATAGCAAATCCCTTTTATTTGCGTCATTTGTTTTTGCACCAACAGCAAACCCTCAATCACCTTCGTGTACCGAGTGTCTGGAATCAGCCGCACGTTTACACACCTGTATTTCGACAACTTCTATTCGAAGAAGATGAACGAGGAGAACTTGGTGAGTTTTTACTGTCTGTATTTTACATTTCTTTTTTTTGCAATGTCTCAAGCTGTAACCGCAGTGAACCGACTGCTGCGATAAAGTAAACAAAACAGCTATACATAGTCAAGCATCAACATATGTGTGATAGATGTCGCACTAATCTGTCACCACAGATGTTTGAATATTTGAAAAGTCATCATTTCTAAGATTCACTGTTACACGCATTGAGAATTTTCAGGGAATATCAAATGCCATCGTGTTTGCTTAGAAAGACGAGCATCACTGTATTGCAGCTTCTTTTTCTTCCCGAGTAGGGTCAGACGAAATGAGGTGAGTAGAGAAGTTTTATCGTTGTTCGTGGAACACGCTTTTGGTGGTCTACAGGAAGCCGCTGCGCAACAGGTCCCACGTAGTCAGGGTTGATTCCCGGTTCGCAAATCAGGTCTTGGAGGCGTCTCCTTAGGCGAAGTACACATGCCGGATCTTGCCATCCGTGTTCCACTTGTTAAATGCAGCGACCCTTTCATATGTTTCCAGTCAGTTATCGGGTTCGTCAAATCATGATCCACAGAAGGCCGGTGGCTCTGTGGGCTGTTGCAGCGCGATGAACGACGCTTGGCCTGCCATTGGGGTTGAAGTAGCGATGAAGTTGCTGGTCGTCTCAGGCAAAAGTCCGTGCTCCGGGCAGCCATTGCAGCCTGCGGCCACCGAGCTGGTTCTTGGCGACGTTGGTGTTGTCTTCCGCGTTCGGGCTTCGGTCACGGCTCTGTGGGGGCGTCCTGTACATGAAGGCAAAATACCTCTGCCAAATGTCACGTAGTAGGGACTGCAAAGAACACAGTAGCCATACACTGAATAACGAAAAATACCTTTTATTGGGCAAACCTGTGCTCACAAAAACAGGCTACACCTAAAACACAACGATAGCGGTGGACGCAGTCGGTGGTCGGCGAAATCTGATCAGCGGATCAAGCGCGTCAGATTTCATACATCAGCCTTTGAACGTTCGAGAGTAACCGCTGGTGCCCGCGTGTATTCCAGAAAGTTCTGCAACATTTGGGTCGCGCATACATGCAATCGGATTACACAATGTCCGGCGTCAACAGACAGCGGAATGAGCGATTGGTAAAATTCGAGAAAATTAGGACACCTGCGGGCACGTCCCGCGCTGAGCGATAACATTTGTTTGCCGGTGAAAAGCGGTCACGCGTAAAAGATAAACAAGTGCAGTGTCAATATGTATGACAGATTTGGAACTAATCTGTCGCCAATATTGTTTGAATATATGAAAAGTCATTTATAGGATTTACTGTTACACGCACTGAAAATTTTCAGGCAATATAAAAAGGCGCCTCGTTTGCTTAAAGAGATGAGCATCAGTCTATGGTGACCTTTTTTTCTTCCCGAGTAGGGTCAGGCGAAATGATTACAGCAGACGCGCTTTATTCGAAACATACCGATAGCCTCACAACATACCCTAAGAAGGTGCATGGAACTTTTTACACAATTTTGAACCATTTATAAACAAGCTAATTTATTGTTGTCTTAAGTTTTATCCGCACTTTGGCCATATTGTTTCATATATGCATAAAAAAATATGATTCAGCTCTCTGTAACCTTGGTTGGGCGTCCTTTCAAACAAGCTTCCTACACCATGATCCATGCCATAATAAAAATTTCATCTTTCTATAACACAGCGTTCATTTGTTTTGCGCTTCTTCGTTTATGAAAGAGTCAACTACCGGTGCAAATTAGGCCTCAAACTGGATGAAGCAACAGATAGCATGTAACAACACATATATCCTGAAAGGTATCCCAGTGCGGACTGCCCTGCCTGTAGACTAACGGCAACATTGGACCTTGTATTGTTGGAGTGCTAAGCCATAGGCTCCTACTTCAGCGAGGATAAGTGATCTGCGCTCTTGAACAGCGCGGAACTCAACGACCAAACCCTGGCCGTTCAGAGTGCCCGCGATCGGACCGTCAAGCTCGGCTTGGCGGTCCCTACGTGGGTCTAGCCGGGTGGCGCGGGGTCTCCCCTGCGTCTTCGCAGGACCTATTATAGTTATTTCACTCACTCACTCACCATTTGAGTTTACTTGTTCTGTAATCAATAACGATGTCTAACGTTTTCGCTCATGGCTGTTACAGCATATAAGGGCGTCTTCTGCAGTGAAATAAGGGACAGAGAAGATTATAGCAACTAAAAAATAGAATACAGTAGTCGCATGTTCCATCATGTACTTCATTTGAATAAAAGCTGGTTGAGGAAGTATAGTTACTGTTTTTGTCAATAGGCCGTAAGCACAGTGGTGCGTTTTATTTTACAGAGTTCAGTCATATACAATGATTTGATACAACCCATGAGCACACAAATCGGCAACAAATCAGTGGCACTATCGATGACCCTGATGGCGAAGCAGTGCCCGAAAAACACCGTGACAACTTTCCAGACTGGAGTCGGCTGCGTTGACATTCCTCTGAACCTGACGCACGTAAGTATGCTATTAAGTGTTATCTGCTTTGCTGCTCCGCCTTGTTTCAGCAAAAAACCGTGGCTGCTGGATGTTAACCCTAAGAGAAGTGTAACTCCTACGTGTTTTGCGAGGCAGTTGCACTCATGATAAATATAGGAACATCCGCAAAATGGTGCAGGTTTATGAATCAGTCAGCCTTTATTTCGAACAGGCTCACGGGAGTGTTTTCGGTCGAATGTACTGCACTGAGTAATAGTGATAGATGATTTTCGCCGAGGTCTCATGTATATGTTACGAGGGTTGCAATGTGGGCTTGTTGGTAATGCATCTTAAAGGGGTGTACGGTAGCGCGATTAAAAGACGAGACAAAAGAAGACACACAGGGACACACACAGCACTGTGTGTGTGTCCCTGTGCGCCTTCTTTCGTGCCGTCTTTTAAACGCGCTACCGTACACCCCTTCAAGTGGCAAATGTTACTACACAAATTGAGGCTGCTTTCTCAATGAGCAAAGAAAGAGTGAGAATATTGAATTACCTGCCTTCATCAGCAGTCATTTTCTAACAGAATGTAGAAATGTCTGAAATGAGTACAAATATGTTTCACAATACAGTTGTGTTCTTGGCCACGATCACGCCATTTCTATGGAAACTTCTAGAGTCATAATATATTTTACTAAACAGGAATAACTGACAGACAGACAGACAAATAACTTTAATAGCAAGGTCCTGAGACGCCTTGCCCTAGGGCAGAGCTGCGGGCCGCTTCCACGTGGGGACTGGTAGGCCGAGCCTAACCACCGCATCGTGGGCTCTCTGGACAGCCCAGGTTTGACGTGCATATTCTGAGCTCCGGATGGCAGAGCTCCAGTCTTGTTCTGTGATGCGATTGGGTCCCTGTAACGAGGGGCATCGCCAGAGCATGTGTGCGAGATTGCTAACAGCCCCACAGTCGGGGCAAGTAGAGCTGAAAGCCTCTGGAGTGATCATGTGGAAAAGGGCCAGGTTCGGATAGCACTGCGTCTGAAGCATGCGTAAAGTGGACGCCAGAGGTCTAGCCAGTTTGCAGTGAGGGGGAGGATAAGTCCTCCTACCCAGGTGATAGTGCGTAGTAATTTCGCTGAAAGTAGTGAGAGTGTCCCGAAACTCGAGAACCCGAGAGTCTGAGCTCAATCTTGCTCCCGCGCGGTGGGTTAGTGCGCGCGCTTGGGAGTGGGCAACGTCATTAAGATTGGGAAACGAGTCAAGCTGGGGGTCGAGGTGAGCCGGAAACCACGTGATGGTGTGCGGAGAGATTATTGGATTATTATTATTATTTTTATTATCATTGGAGAGATTCTAATTGCAGCAAAGCCTCTTACAAAGATAGGCTTCCTCAAACAAGTTTGGACGAGCAGAATCTAAGTAATTCAAGAAGCCTTTGAACTGATATGCTACAGGCCTTCCTAAAGGATGCTTGTTTGTTATGTGTAATAATATGTTTTATAAACGCCCCCATTGAAACAACTAATGCCCTCCAATGCACTGTCACATTTAAAACGCGCCTCTATTTTCAGGGTTTTGCCTTGTTTACCCAGGGAGGGTAAATCAGTTCACTCAGGTAGTCATATTAAAAAGTGCAGAAATAATGGAATGTTTACTTGCCTAAATGTGGGTGACACGTGGATATCGCTAGTGAAAGCGCACCGTCTTGTAAGCTACCTAATTGAATTATTCTTGTTATTCTTGCAATATCGCCAACACTGTCTTTCACCATGAAACGGTATTACTTCCTTAAATGTACCATCAATCAAAGATCCGGTGGAATCATACATTCTTGAAGCACTGTTAGTTCGTAAGCGTAGAAGATATTCATAACTGGCAGTATAGTGCTTGCATTCACCACACATATTACTCTGATGAGCGCCCAGCTACTGAATGGCCTTGAGCCATTGAGAACCTGGTCGCTCGCCAGCTTCTCAACAAAAAGAAGCGAAGTAATTTGATTTGGTTACTTGCAATACTATAGAATAATCTAGCAATTTCTGGTTCAATGAATAGGTGTGCAAGTTAAACCGATTCGATGCCATTACCACTTCTAGGGCTGAAACAAAGTAAAACAAACCATCCGCCGACTCTTCCACACTTCTGCTGGCAACGACGCCTGTTTAGCGTGTTCTGAAAATGCTTCTCGAAACACACTTGGCAGGATTGTGTACTTGATCGGCGAACAAATTGCTCAAATTGAGTTATGTTACGTACAGAAATTTCTTTTTCGCTTGTCAATCCCGTAACGTAAGTCTTTATGCATGTTTCTGCAACCGTGCCATTTGAATGCAATGTAAACCTGCGGCGACTTGCGCGCTACATGAAAGAAAAGTAACCAACTGCAGAAATTTGCATCCTCATGTGCTCGCAGTTATGCGCAATACCTGCTGGCCATATCCAATGTCATCACTACTCAGCCATGACGAGGCGTTATGCAGGTGGCGCTGCCCTGACGGAAGACATTTTCTTCGAACTGGAGCAAACCTTCGCATCCAAGGTGGGTGAAAGCGGCGCTTCTCAGTCTAAGCCCAACGGAGCTAGGAATGATTCAAAGGCAATGTGCTAGCAATTAAGTGTTTTTTTTTCAAAGCTGGGGTAGTAGTCACGAGAAATACATTTTCCTTACAATACAATGTCGACAACGGCTAGATCTGTTTTTATTTCCTACACGGCGGCTCGTGGTTAGAGTTACCGAGGCTTTCTGTACAAGCAGCATGTCACGCCCTGCACCAGTTTTAAACATCACAGACCTTTTAAAAAGAGCCAGATCATGACAAAATGCCATCGATTAACTTTGGCGAAGAATATTATTAAACAAAAATCAGCGTTATATCTAGAAGCAATATGCGCTATAGTTTAAAGAAAGGGGAAGTGCACCAGTTGGCAAGTACTATGAAATAGTTGAAAGGAGAAAGGCAAGAAACATTGAGTGCATCCTGCCAATTTCATCACAAGTCCTCCTCTCTAGGATTACATTCGTCTCAGCCACAATGTCTGAGCAAGCTTTAGCATGAAGCAAACCTCATCGCCATGTTCGAACGTAATTTTACTGAACAAGTTGCATATGTGGCCACATTTAACAAACGCAACATGAAGTCGAACGGAGATTCGGTTCTGCTGAAAAGTCCTTCCGCATTGTAGAGCTTTAGATACCACGTGCGAAGTCACAGAATTGTTGCGTGAAAAAAAGCATGGGGATCTTTTGGATCGAGTATTTTAGTAAAATTTAATCGAGCTGGTGGGCATCCACTTATTACAGCAATTTCTTCAATAGTTTCGCACTCTGCAGTGTCGTCACGTTTTTGCGCGCACAAAGCAGTGTCATCGTGTTACAGTAACAGCTGCATCAAATGTACTTACCGCTAGAAGGCAGCACGTCACCATGCACCCAGAATTACCAGTGACATCTGAACGAATACACATGAAGGGCTCAGACAGCAAAGCAAATTTGACTGAGCTGCAATTATACCACTAAAGCGCTATCGAAGTGGCAGCAAGATTTATCAGAAATTTGCGAAGTGGTTCGTTTTAAAGCATTTACATTCACGTTCTGCAAAAGAAAAAGAGAGAGAAACAATTTTTATACCTATAGAAACACACACACACACACACACACACACACACATACACACACACACACACACATATATATATATATATTTCCACTAGGTGTCACGAGGCAGCGCTAAGAAAGAAGTGACTGGAACGCGCGCTCGGCAAGAGGTGGGCGCTGAAGAAGAAGTAGACGCTGAGGACGCCGGCTTGGGTTCTTGTACGTCATCTTGTAGAATTGTCTGTCTCGTCAATGCCGGGTAAATCTTTGTCTTTTCGTGACAAAACTGGTGGAGGTGCGTGGTACGCTTCATCCGATGCCACGAACCCCTCCTGGTAGCAGGAGTACCAGCCCCATACTAGTGGATACCCCTGTTCACCGGGACAGCAGGAGAATCCGAGGATTGCCTCCGGAGCTTGACCATCTCTCCGCAGCAACATCGACGCCCCCATGGACCAATATGGAAAGAACATCGGCCTCTCTATGGACCGTTATGCAAGGTACGGCCACAACTGCAACTCAGTACCTGCTGCAGAATCTCCGAGTGCTGAAAGCGTTCCACGGAGATATCTTCGAGGATGTAGAAGACTGGTTAGTCCAGTTTGAGCGTGTTGCCGAGATAATGGGGCGGCGCGGCGAAGTTGAGGAACGTCTACTTCAGCTTGGAGGACGGTGCCCGCACTTGGTACGAGAACTGAGAAGGGCTCATCAAATCGTGGCTCGAGTTCCGTCGTGCCTTGCTAGAGACCTACACCAATGCTGATCGCTGCGAACGAGCCGAACGGGTGCTCCAATCCCGCATTCATCTGCCGAACGAGAGCGTGACGTCGCATGTCGAGGATATGACGCGCGTCTTCCGTCGGGTGGACCCAACCATAGGAAAAGAAGCTGCGCCACCTAATGCGGGGAGGTAAGGAACAGCTATTTGCTGGCCTTGTTCGAAGCCCGCCGAAGACCATGGCTGAATTCTTAACCGAAGCCACCACGATGGAAAAGATGTTACACCAGCGCTCAGCGTTCTATAACAGGCAATTGAACCCAACTTCACCTTCGTACCAGCGCTCAGCTCCGTATGACAGGCACGCGAACGCTGCTTCACTGACGGACGCGATTGCCTTTGGAAACGTGGACGTTCTCCGAGCTCTTATCCGCTCTGTGATACGTGATGAGCTTCAACGGCTCGCCTGTCCGCCTCAGCCCACGCTAGGTTCCATTTCTGCGCTTGTGGGGAACGAAGTGCAGCAAGCGATCCAAGGTCCCGTTCCAAGCAGCAATGCACCACCTGTGACAGCACAGTTACAGCGGCCGTCGTATGCGGAGGTTTTGAGGCGAGTCCCTGTCCCCGCTCCGACCCATTTCGACCGCGCCACGTCTTACGTCGCATCATACGTTCCCCCGCTCCCTTCTGTGCAACCGATCCAACGCATGGAGGATCGTTGCCCGCTGGAAAGGAAATCTGACGTCTGGCGTACCCCGGACATAAGGCCTCTGTGCTATCATTGTGGAGAAGCCGGTCACGTATACCGCGAGTGCCCATACCGCCGCCTCGGACTGCAAGGTTTTGCCGCGGATTCACCGAGGCCCAGATATGGCGAAAGGCCTAGGGCGATTGCAGAATACTTGACACAGCAGAGTATGCCACTGTTCCCGCGGCGGCAGTCGCGCTCGCCGTCCCCCAGGCGTTCTTCCCCCGCACCTAGAAGCCCTCCAATGGCAGTGCAGGGACGCTCGCCAAGCCCTCGCCGGGAAAACTAAGAACAGCGACCTTCGGGGGCGAGGCCGCTGACAATCGCCCTTCCGAAGACCTCCCATCGACGCGAGCACGGTCCATTCAGCACGATTCAACGACGACAGCAGCCGAACTTAGCGACAGACTCTCGCTTGACATACCTGTTGTGCTCGACGGCCGCCACGTTAGTGCTTTAATGGACACGGGGGCCGACTACTCAATCTTGTCCGGAAAACTAGCGACGGAACTTAGAAAAGTTATCATGCCTTGGTCTGGAACGCCAATTCGTACTGCTGGCGGGCATATCGTGACACCGTTGGGCATGTGCACGGTCAGAGTACAAATTCGTGGGTCCACGTTTCCAGCCAGCTGCCTTATACTCCGCGATTGTTCTCGGGACCTCATCTTGGGCGTCGACTTTCTGCGATTGTATGGTGCCATTATAGACCTCCGGGAGTGCACAGTGACTTTTTCGACAGAAAGAGCAGTGAACAACCGCGACAATTACCGACGTAGCGCGCTTCGAGTTTACGCCGACAGTGTAACCGTACCACCACGCGCAAGTGTCCTGCTAATGGTCGTGTGCGACGATGTGCGTGACGGCGAAGCTGGTGCAGAGGGCAATTCCTCTCTTATGCTGACTCATGGTGTATGTGCAGCCCGCAGTCTTATTATGCTTCGAGGTGGACTTTCGGTGCTCCTCGTGACGAATTTCAGCCAGGAACATCAGTACCTATTTCATCGTACTGTTTCGCACCTATTTCGCTGAGCCCATTGCAGACGTTGCTGAATGCTTTGCGTCTGCGACGAAGGAGAACCCAGCTCAGACACTCAGCAATATCGACATCAATTCAGGCCTTTCGGAGGAAAAGCAGAAAGCGCTGGGCGAGTTGCTCCTTCGGTTCCAGGAGTGCTTCGCATCATCTTCTAAGGTACGCCAGACGCCTATCACGAGACACCGAATAATCACGTATGACGATGCTCGTCCCATACGAGAAATGCCTTATCGTGTATCGGTGAAAGAGCGCAACGTGATTAATGCACAAGTGAAAGAAATGCTTGACGATGACGTCATACAACCATCCCAAAGCCCTTGGTCATCGCCGGTGGTCCTCGTCAAAAAGAAAGACGGAACGCTTAGGTTCTGCGTTGACCATAGAAAGTTGAATAACGTCACAAAAAGACGTTTATCCGCTTCCGCAGATCGATGATTCGTTAGATTGACTCCGGCGAACCAGGTATTTTTCATCCATAGATTTGAAGAGCGGATATTGGCAAATCGAAGTTGACGAACGAGATCGCGAAAAAACTGCCTTTGTTACCCCAGATGGACTGTACGAATTTAAAGTACTTCCATTCGGCCTGTGTTCTGCACCGGCCACATTCCAGAGAATGATGGACACTGTTCTGACGGGCGTGAAGTGGCATATTTGTTTAGTATACTTAGATGACGTCGTCGTGTTTGCGGCGACCTTCGAAGAACATCTGAAGCGTTTAGAGACGGTACTTGTGGCGCTCCGCTCCGCTAATCTCACACTAAAGCCAGAAAAGTGTCACTTGGGTTACGAAAAGTTGAAGTTTCTCGGTCATGTCGTGAACGCCGACGGCGTCCAGCCTGACCCAGATAAAACATCTGCTGTTGCTGCTTTTCCGACTCCCCGTGACAAGAGAGCAGTACGCTGCTTTTTCGGTCTGTGTGCGTACTATCGTCGCTTCATCGCTAATTTCTCCCGGATCGCCGAACCACTCATATGCCTCACGCGAGAAGACACACCCTTCGTTTGGATGGATGAGGAGGACGGAGCTTTCACCGAGTTACGGCAGCGCCTGCATGAATCACCCGTCCTCGCTCACTTTGACGAGGGCGCTGACACCGAGGTACATACCGACGCAAGCAACATCGGTCTTGGCGCTGTACTCGTTCAACACCAAGAACGCGTCGAGCGAGCGATCGCTTACGCCAGTCGCACCCTTTCACGCGCCGAGATCAACTACTCCACCTCCGAGAAAGAGTGTCTAGCGGTTGTGTGGACCATCATGAAATTTCGGCCTTATCTCTACGGTCGCCCTTTCAAGGTGGTGACAGACCACCATTCCTTGTGTTGGTTAGCGAACTTACGAGACCCGTCCGGGCGACTTGCTCGATGGAGTCTCCGTCTGCAGGAGTTCCATGTTACCATCGTCTACAAATCGGGCCGCAAACACGAAGATGCGGACACGTCGTCGCGTGCTCCCGTCCAAACTTGCGATAAGGACATGGACGAAGATGGCGCATTCCTTGGGGCCCTCACCGCTTCCGACCTGATCAGACGGCAGCGCGGAGAAGCCGAAATACGCCCTCTCATCGATCACCTAGAAGGCAAGAATGCTACAATCCCATGACACATTTGTCGCAGTCTCTCGACCTTCTGCCTCCGACAGGGCGTCCTCTATAAGAAAAACTCGAGTGCCAGCGACAAAGACTATTGGTCGTACCTGCCACCCTCCGTAATGACATTCTCCTAGCCTGCCATGATGAGCCCACGTCTGGACACTTGGGATTTTCACGTACGCTTGCAAGAGTACGCCAGATGTACTACTGGCCTAGACTTTCTACCACGGTGAAGCGTTACGTGCAAAGCTGCCGTGAGTGTCAACGTAGGAAATCACCGTCTTTGAAGCCCGGGGGGTTACTCCAACCCATCGCACCACCTAGCGCGCCGTTTGATCAAATCGGCATGGATCTTCTGGGACCCTTTCCCTTGTCAGCAAGCGGAAACAAGTGGATTATAGTCGCTACAGACTATCTAACACGCTATGCCAAGACAAAAGGTGTACAACGTGCCACGGCCTACGAAGTTGCCCAGTTTTTTATCGATCAGATAGTTCTAAGACATGGTGCCCCATCACATGTCATCACCGACAGAGGAACAGCCTTTACGGCCTAACCGATAGAGGACATATTCGAGCTGAGCTGCACGCAGCATCGCAAGGCCACTGCCTATCATTCGCAGACCAACGGACTGACGGAACGGCTAAACCGAACCATTGCTGAGATGCTGTCTACGTATGTAGACGTCCAGCATAAAACATGGGATGAAGTCCTGCCGTACGTTACATTCACGTACAACACCGCCATTCAGGAAACAGCACGATTCACACCGTTCCATCTTGTCTACGGGCGCGAGGTCCAGACCACGCTAGACGCAATGCTTCCGCATGACACCGACGCATCACTTCCGACGCCGAGCAACTTACTCAACACGCAGAGAAAGCTCGTCAACTCGCGCGCATACACATCGCAAAGCAGCAGAGTACAGACGCATGACGCTACAACCTTCGACATCGACAAGTCGAGTACCAGCCAGGTGACCAAGTCTGGGTGTGGACTCCAATCCGTCGCCAGCGCTTGTCTGAGAAGTTGCTGAGCAGATACTTTGGACCCTACAGAGTGATATGCCGCGTTAGTGAAGTGAACTATGAGGTCATTTCCGACGGTGCCGCGTCGCCTCGGTGTCGACAGCACCACTCAGAGATAGTGCATGTTATTCGCCTCAAACCGTATTTCGCGCGTTAAGGCGGCGACAACCCGATCTCATATGACATTCGCACTTTCACTTTCTTTTAGAAAGCATCGGGTCGATGCTTATCTTTGGCGGGGGAATAATGCCACTAGGTGTCGCGAGCCAGCGATAAGAAAGAAGGGAGTGGAACGCGCGCTCGGCAAGAGGTGGGCGCTGAAGAAGTAGACGCTGAGGACGCCGGCTTGGGTTCTCGTACGACATGTTGTGTAACTGTCTGTCTCGTCGACGCCGGGTAAATCTTTGTCTTTGCGTGACAATATATATATATATATATATATATATATATATATATATATATATATATATATATATATATATATATACAGTAAAAGCTCGTTAATTCGAACCGCAAGGGGAAGCCGCTTCAGTTCGGATTAACGAAAGTTCGAACTAACGAAAGTGAAGGAGGGCAACAGTACATTGCGATTTGGAAGCAGCAGGGCATGTCAGAAATTTGGCGTCTCAGAAAGTGATGGCGTGTGCCGCGGGCACATTCCATCTTCAAGTCGAAGCTCTGGGTCCGACTGTGCCACACCACCGATGTCCACCGAAACGAACGTTAGCCGAGGCTTAACACCATCCCAATGAATCGTGACGGCCGATACCTCCTAAGCTGAAAACAGAGGTGCACAACCGATGAAGACTGCCGAGACAAAGACACTGAACATATGAAGGTGGCGAAGGCCCTGATTCGTTGGTTCTTGATTGTAAGCGCAGCTGCGACGTACTTGATTCGCTGTGTTTTGGAGCTTACCGTGCCATCTCCGCACAACATTAGCAGCTGTACAAGATTTGCAAAGCCTCCGAGATTCGCAACGGGCAAGAAGTCTCCGAGGTTACGTACGCCGCTGCCTTCTGGCTGACCCCGCGTCGGTTAGATTTTTGTCCGATTTTGCCTTCTCTCGCCGTTCTCTCCGTTTCGGAGGCAATACAGCCTTGTGTGTAGGCAGTAGGCGCGTTTCTCTGGCCGTGTGCCAGGCGAGCGTAGTTCGAATTATCCGTGAGGGAACCTTCTCGCGTTCGAATTAACGGACTTTTTTATACATAGACTTCTATGGAGCTTGGCCGGACCAAATCGTACAGTTCGAATTATCCATAAATTCGAATTATTGAAGTTCGAATTAACGAGCTTTCACTATATATATATATATATATATATATATATATATATATATATATATATATATATATATATATATATAATTTTTAGAATCAAGAGCCAATGACACCTATAAAGTTAGAGAAGAAACCCCGCTTATTTAAGAGCCATAAGCCTAGAATTTTGAACACGGCTCCTGCGGCCATTTGAGAACTTCACCGCAATGCACCACCACAACTCTATGGGCAACGCTTTTGAAAATGATAGTTCAAAAGGCCTCCGGAATTTCATCAACATTCGGTTAGCAACGTCGAGCGGGTACATCTTCCTAAGAACATGAGAATTTGCGGCACTTAGTCGTAACTTCTCTGCCGAGTTATAGCACTGCTTTCATTCTGATCGAAATTCTGCTATAACGCAGCAATGACGTTACGAAGAAGTGCCGCAAATGCGCGTGTCAATCAAGGCGTACCTTATGGAGGTTACTAACTGAAAGTTGCTCAAATTCCAGCCACCTTCTGAAATATTTTTTTTATCTGCTGCCAATTACGCTATATACGCTGGTGCACTGTGCTGATGTTCGAGAGATGTCTGAAGGGACAATTTTGGAAACGCTAGGCGTCAGCACACTCGCAAGTGACTACCTGGAGAGACGAAAATCACTCCACAAGGCATGAAAAAAATTTTCGTTGCATTAAGTTGCTACGTGTCTTTCAGCATCATTATAATTTCGACAAAAGGTAGCCCTTCCTCGATTTTTTTTCCCTCTACGGCAAGCGATGGCCGAGGAGCGTTGTTGCAATGAAATCTTGCATGCACCCATTTGCGTGTAAGTCCTCACGCTGTTTTCCCATTGGTTGTCTTGATCTGCTGCAGGTGTATCTCCTTCTGAGCCAGCTGAAACATGCGAGGGCATCACCCGTGGCGTTTATCATGGAGCGCTACGACATGGAGTTGCAGCGCCAGATAAGCTTCTTCCACGTCAAGAAAAAGAAGAACGTTCTTTGCGCGGTCAGCCCATTTGGTTTTACAAAAGAAACAAAGGGCGAACTATTAAAGTTTTCATAGCCACATTTGCAGCACACGGCAAATGTGTTTCCTAGCAGGCTTCTTCGGTAGCCGTTGCTTCTGGTGGTGCGCTATTGAAAGAGAACCAAGCAATTGGCCTCTCAAGAGGATGCAATCGTACCACTTTGTCCAACTGTAAATCAAATACGTGGATAAGACACACAGATGATTAGGCACGTCTTATGACATTGCAATTTCTGTCGGGCTTAAAGTAACGGACAACGCTCTATGACACGCAGGGTGGCAGGTGTCCTTGCGAGCGTAGAGCATTGAACACGAACGTAGGGTGCATCTTCTGTAATTTTAAAGCTAGCAATCAAAGTTACAAATGGATAATATGCATCTGTAGTCGCAATAAAACTTAAAGTCAGGTGTAGAAATAAGGTTGTACAAGCCTACGCTCCAACGTCCAGTCGCGACGATGAGGAAGCACATTTTATGAAGATGTTGAATTAGCGATAAGAAAAGTTCAAACTCAGTATACTGTAGTGATGGGCGACTTCAATGCAAAAGTGGGGGAAAAGCAGGCTGGGGAAGCCGCTATCCCAACTACGGCGTCGATTCTAGGAACGCTAGAGGAGAGATGCCGGTACAATTCGCAGAAAGGCATAAGCTTCGAATAATGAACAACTTTTTGAGGAAACGTAGCAACAGAAAGTGGACCTGGCAAAGCCTTAATGCTGAAACAAGCAATCAGATTGACTTCATACTTTGTGATGATCCCAGCATAGTACAGGATGTAGAAGTGTTGGGTAGGGTAAATAGCAGTGATCATAGGTTAGTGAGGGCTAGGAATGACCCTAATTTGAAGAAAGAAATAGTGAAATTGGCCAAGAAGAAATTGGTCAACCTAGAGGCAGTAGGGGAAAAGCAGACAATTTCAACATGGTCCTTCCAAACAAATATGCAGCCTTAGAATCGAGAGATGATGATGATGCAGAGCTGCTGAATGAAACCATAACTAGGCTGGCTTCAGGGGCAGCAACTGTAGTGGGAGGCAAGGCACGAAGCGAACCAGTAGGCAAACTGTCCCATGTAACAAAGGACCTAATAAAGAAACGACTAATAATAAGAGTGTCCAACACAAGAGATAAGATAGAATTCGGGGAACTCTCATAACTGATTAACAAGGAGAAAATAAGTGATATTCAAAATTATAACGTGAGAAAGACTCTAGAAGCCGTAAAAAATGGACGCAGCTTGAAATCGGTGAGAAAGAAACTTGGCATAGGACAAACCAAGATGCATGCACTGAAAGATAAGCAGGGTAATGTAATCAACAATCACGATGATATAGTAAAAAGTGGAAACGTTCTATACAGAGCTGTACAATACCCAAAGGAGTCAGGTTACCTCCATTACAAACAGTAAGGAACAGGATACAGAAACTCCTTGTATAACTAGCGATGAGGTCAGAAGGGCCTTGCAAAATATGAAACGAAGAGTGGCAGGACAAGATGGAATAACAGTCGGTTTAATGAAAGGTGGAGGAGATATACCGCTTGGAAAACTGGCGGCTCTTTATATAACTGCAAGCGTCCCAGGAAACTGGAAGAATGCAAACATTATACTAATCAACAAAAAGGGACACGTTAAAGAATTGAAAAGATACAGACCCATTAGCTAACTGCCAGTATTATATAAAATATTCAGCAAAACAATCTCCAATAGAATAAGGGCAACACCGCACCGTGGCCGTACGCACCCCAGAACGCCCAACTAAATCAACGAACCAGGACGCTTTCCGGCGCAACAGAACCAAATCTCAACAACACGACGCGCCATCTCTACATCTCAACATCTCCACAAACCAAGAAGATTTTAAAGCTGCCACTAAACAACTTACTGCAACGGAGGCACCGGATGTGGAGAGACATCTGCTCCATGTCAGGGATACTTGAAGAGGCCTGACCAAACGATTGAAGAGGCAGCGGCACAACCGTAGGCTGAGAGAAAGAATCGCCCGGATCACAGCAGAAGCTGAAGAATACGCTACCAGCTTCACAAATAAGAAGTGGCACAATCTTTGCGACCGCCTTAGTGGCACACTAAGTACTCCCAAAAGGTGGTCCCTCCTCAGAACACTACTCAACCTAACGCACACAAAAACGCACACAACCAACACAAAGAACATCCACAAAGAACAAATGGATGATGACGCCTTCCTGCAAACACTGCAACATAGATAGATTGCTACAGGCCACCGACCTGGGTACAAAGACTATCCACACGAGGAAGAAATCCAATTGGACTGGGATAATATAGACAGAGGTGAGGGCAGCCCTACATGGCATAAGACGTAACACGGCACCTGGAGCGGACGGCATTTACTATGCACTGCTACGCAACCTCGACGATCACACCATACGGCAACTCAGTGCATACAAAAATGAGAATTGGAAAAATGGAACGCTTCCACAGGAATGGCGACAAGCCGATAGTAACTTAATTCCGAAACCCGGCAAACCGCTGTCCCTCTGAAATCTCAGACCCATTTCCCTGACTTCGTGTATTGGCAAACTCTTCGTGCACCCAGTTCTAACACGCCTCCAGCCTCACCTCGAAGCGAACCAGTTCTTCCCCAGAACCTTATTCGGCTATCGACCAGGTCTGTGTGCGCAGGACATCGGCATGGAATAACGGATGAAGGCGTGGGCCCGCTCACCCTCTCCGTGACACCTCGGTAGTGTAGGCAAACTGTTCCCTTTGGAGACACTGCGAAGGCGTAGGCTAGTGACGTGCTCAGTCGCTCCGGACTCAAATATAACAAAATCTAATAGTACACAGAATATAGTCACAAACGTATTTGTGCGGACACAATATTCTTTATTAACAATGTTGTTCTACGTCATTTCTTCATTCTTATTCTACATCTCACTTCGTTTGCTTTTTGCAGTGACTAAAGATCAGTGGCCAGCATGAAGCTCTTGCGTTCATTGTCAATGTCTTATTTCCTGTAAATTTGAGCACCCGCGTCAGCATCCAAAGGATTCGAGAAAATCATCACTTTGAGACACAATAGAGGCAACGTCTTCTTGCGGAGATAGGCCTTCACGTTCGGTATGCGCGCAAGAAAAAAACACTAGAAGTAAACGATAAAAGATTTGACTCAGTGATGTGCGCCACTGTCCCCAGTAGATTTGTTTCTTGTACCAGTCGGCCGTCGTCAGAGCGCGAACGGTCGAGCGCTGGGATCGTAGGGGGTGCTTGAAGATGGGCTCCGTGCTGTCAGTTGACCGGATAGGGGTCTTGCCAGCGCAGAATGAATTCTCCACGGAAGGGTCGTATAGGTGAGTCCAATTTGTATTGAGCACAAGGTTCCATAGGTTGTCCGCTATTGTGAAACCTAACCCCGCCATTGTGAGTACAGTCATCGTTCGCTCCGTTGTAATGGCACTGCACGTCAACAGTGGAAGGGCTAGGAAGAACCCTGACTGCACTGCGTGCGCCGTGTCAAAATTCATCGCAATTCGCTGCGGAACGCAAAAAGGAGCCCTGAAACTCCACTAGACGAGTTTGTGCTTTCTTATTTTGAGGATATTGGCGAGAAAGGTGGTGCCTAGTTTCGGGATAACCAAGCCGAAGGGGAAAATATGATAGGGAAGAACCAGCATAATTTTATTCAAGAAATGGCTGACAGGCAGGCGAAGGTCGATTTCAGGCGTTTCTTCTTCATCAGTGCCGATTGTGCCTACCAGAGAGTTGAAAACGCGCATAATGACTTCATTGTGTTCCGTTTTAGGGGCAAATGATATAATATTGCTGAGAATCTAAAGTGGGTAAAGGTCGTTCGAGTACAATGTACAGAATCCAAAGGAATTGTATCCTACATTTTCTGCCGTGTTATCCAGTGCGAGTACGAAGCCTGCATGAAGCATAACCAGCGCAGTTCCTATTTGTTGCGTGCTTTTGTTTGTCAGAAGAGCGAAGCGGTGCTTGAGAGCGTCGATAGAATAACGCAAGATCACTTCCATTCCTTGAAACCTCTGGTAAATTATTGGGTACGTATGGATACCGTATAGCAGGTCTAGCTTTAGAATCAGGAGGAAGATTTCGAGAGGCGCCATGTCTGCAGAAATGTGCAGTACTTCAAGGAGGGCTCGAACAGCGTCTCTGACCAGGTTTATGATGTTCCATTCAGTTAAAAGGCAGGTTTTATAGTAGGTGGACCGAGCTTGCTCGGCTTCGTTACTTGACAGGCCTTCGAAGACGTGACCTGGATTTTGTAGACTGTTGAAGTAAGGACTTGCCTAGTGTACTGCGAAGAACTTGTAGAAGGCGTACTGGTGGAAGTTTTTGCGGGGATCGAGGGTGTTGCTGCCCGTCAACCATAGTATCTGCAGCATTGCGTCCATGGTTGTGCTGTGGGAGCGAGGTGCTGCCTGTGTGGAGTCGGTGTCTGTTGGCGCTTTGAAGTACTGGAGGAAGATGGCGGCCCCAGTGACCACAGCAGCGATGCTCGGACAGAAGAAGAGGGTAGCAACGCACTTGGATGATGCGCTATGCTGTGCCTGGTGCGCGGGACCAGATCCATGGCGTCGCGAAGTAGCCTCGGCCGAGACGATAAGGGTAGCGACGCACTTGGATGATGCGCTATGCTGTGCATGGTGCGCGGGACCAGATCCATGGGGTCGCGAAGCAGCCTCGGCCGAGACGAGAAGGGTAGCGACGCACTTGGATGATGCGCTATGCTGTGCATGGTGCGCGGGACCAGATCCATGGGGTCGCGAAGCAGCCTCGGCCGAGACGATAAGGGTAGCGACGCACTTGGATGATGCGCTATGCTGTGCATGGTGCGCGGGACCAGATCCATGGGGTCGCGAAGCAGCCTCGGCCGAGACGATAAGGGTAGCGACGCACTTGGATGATGCGCTATGCTGTGCATGGTGCGCGGGACCAGATCCATGGGGTCGCGAAGCAGCCTCGGCCGAGACGATAAGGGTAGCGACGCACTTGGATGATGCGCTATGCTGTGCATGGTGCGCGGGACCAGATCCATGGGGTCGCGAAGCAGCCTCGGCCGAGACGAGAAGGGTAGCGACGCACTTGGATGATGCGCTATGCTGTGCATGGTGCGCGGGACCAGATCCATGGGGTCGCGAAGCAGCCTCGGCCGAGACGATAAGGGTAGCGACGCACTTGGATGATGCGCTATGCTGTGCATGGTGCGCGGGACCAGATCCATGGGGTCGCGAAGCAGCCTCGGCCGAGACGATAAGGGTAGCGACGCACTTGGATGATGCGCTATGCTGTGCATGGTGCGCGGGACCAGATCCATGGGGTCGCGAAGCAGCCTCGGCCGAGACGAGAAGGGTAGCGACGCACTTGGATGATGCGCTATGCTGTGCATGGTGCGCGGGACCAGATCCATGGGGTCGCGAAGCAGCCTCGGCCGAGACGATAAGGGTAGCGACGCACTTGGATGATGCGCTATGCTGTGCATGGTGCGCGGGACCAGATCCATGGGGTCGCGAAGCAGCCTCGGCCGAGACGATAAGGGTAGCGACGCACTTGGATGATGCGCTATGCTGTGCATGGTGCGCGGGACCAGATCCATGGGGTCGCGAAGCAGCCTCGGCCGAGACGATAAGGGTAGCGACGCACTTGGATGATGCGCTATGCTGTGCATGGTGCGCGGGACCAGATCCATGGGGTCGCGAAGCAGCCTCGGCCGAGACGATAAGGGTAGCGACGCACTTGGATGATGCGCTATGCTGTGCATGGTGCGCGGGACCAGATCCATGGGGTCGCGAAGCAGCCTCGGCCGAGACGATAAGGGTAGCGACGCACTTGGATGATGCGCTATGCTGTGCATGGTGCGCGGGACCAGATCCATGGGGTCGCGAAGCAGCCTCGGCCGAGACGAGAAGGGTAGCGACGCACTTGGATGATGCGCTATGCTGTGCATGGTGCGCGGGACCAGATCCATGGGGTCGCGAAGCAGCCTCGGCCGAGACGATAAGGGTAGCGACGCACTTGGATGATGCGCTATGCTGTGCATGGTGCGCGGGACCAGATCCATGGGGTCGCGAAGCAGCCTCGGCCGAGACGATAAGGGTAGCGACGCACTTGGATGATGCGCTATGCTGTGCATGGTGCGCGGGACCAGATCCATGGGGTCGCGAAGCAGCCTCGGCCGAGACGATAAGGGTAGCGACGCACTTGGATGATGCGCTATGCTGTGCATGGTGCGCGGGACCAGATCCATGGGGTCGCGAAGCAGCCTCGGCTGAGACGATAAGGGTAGCGACGCACTTGGATGATGCGCTATGCTGTGCATGGTGCGCGGGACCAGATCCATGGGGTCGCGAAGCAGCCTCGGCCGAGACGATAAGGGTAGCGACGCACTTGGATGATGCGCTATGCTGTGCATGGTGCGCGGGACCAGATCCATGGGGTCGCGAAGCAGCCTCGGCCGAGACGATAAGGGTAGCGACGCACTTGGATGATGCGCTATGCTGTGCATGGTGCGCGGGACCAGATCCATGGGGTCGCGAAGCAGCCTCGGCCGAGACGAGAAGGGTAGCGACGCACTTGGATGATGCGCTATGCTGTGCATGGTGCGCGGGACCAGATCCATGGGGTCGCGAAGCAGCCTCGGCCGAGACGATAAGGGTAGCGACGCACTTGGATGATGCGCTATGCTGTGCATGGTGCGCGGGACCAGATCCATGGGGTCGCGAAGCAGCCTCGGCCGAGACGATAAGGGTAGCGACGCACTTGGATGATGCGCTATGCTGTGTATGGTGCGCGGGACCAGATCCATGGGGTCGCGAAGCAGCCTCGGCCGAGACGAGCCGACGGCGAGCAGTAGCAGGATGGTGTGATGTGCTTGAATGCCTGATGCCGGTTTTGGGCGTCCCCATTGTAGCAGTAAAGAGTACGAATAACGGCGGCTTCGTTGGTGGCGTTCATACTTGAAGAGTCTCTTCTTCAGCGTCTTTCACGGCTGCGATTTTGGATGGCCAGTCGTATGCGACAATGAAATTGTGGTAGACATTAAATGAGTAGATAAAAAATAAAGCGTTGTAGAAAGTAGGATAGACTAAAAAGAAAGTCAAAATTTTATTGTTCGTTTTATACATGAGATGTCCCCACAAAGACGGCTTTCTTGAATCGTACTGCGTGCAAGAAAAACAGCTGCTTGAAGGTGCAGCAATAAGATAATATTTTGCGCCCGATTTCCGAGACAGACAGACAGACAGACAAAGAACTTTATTAATTGGTCCTGAGGAACCGGCGTTAGGGTACCTCCCTTTTCAGGGAGTCCCCGTAGCCGTCGCGGGCCGCACCCACGTCGGGGTCGGAAGATCGTGGTCCTCCGCCCTGTCGCAGGCCCTCTGGACAGCCCGTAGTTGCTCTGAGAGGTCGCCGCTCTTATGGGCTGCCTCCCAGTCGGTTAGAGCGGTTAGCGATGAGCTGCGTAACGCAGGGCATTGCCAGAGCATATGGGACAAGGAGCAGTACGCCTCCCCACAGTCTGGACAGTGGGGTTCTACATTAGGCGCGAAGTGACTGAATCTGCCCCTGGAGGGAAATGACCCCGTTTGAAGCATGCGAAACGCTGACGATTGTGGTCTATTAAGTTTAGGGTGTGGTAGCGGAAAGGCCCGCCGAGCAAGTTGATAATGTGTCAAGATTTCATGGAAGGTGGGAAGCGAATCCCTGTACAGCCCTAAGTCGCCGCCCGTGAGTCCACCTGAACCGCCGCGGTTCAGGTGGACTAGACACGGGCCTGAGTCTGTCACCAACCAAGTCCGATTTCCGAGATGCCCATTTGGTTTATTAGCGCGAAGGAGTGGTTCGCGTAGGATTAGCATCGGGGATAATTCTGCGTGAGCCATGGAATTTTGTTTTGTGGAAAGGGTAATCTTTGGTAATTGTGCGAAATAATATTGAGTCATTGCGGTGTGAAAAAGCGTAAGATGTTTTTGCATGTGCAGAACCTTATATGTCGTTGACACGGAACTGTGTTGTTGAGCGTGGTGAATTTTCACTTTACGTGTTCTGCCACCCTTGAGGTACGACGCACAGCAACTAATGAGATAAGTTCTTTATAATAAGTTGGCAAGTTACGTTTTAAAGCGAAGCTATCTATGCGTCACTGATTCGTCCATGAGCGCGAAAACGCTCTGCAGGAAAGCCAACTTATACATCTGCGTAGAACCCTAGTTTACATTCGACGGGCCGGCCGACTGGTTTACAGTCGACTGGCCGGCAGGTCAGTGCCTGGCGCATGCGCACAAATTTAATTGGAAGCGCAAGTTGCGCCTGCTAGGCATGACACCACCTCTGTTTGCGATTAAATGAGCTTATCTGGTAAGCGGAGACAGCGGGTGCTCGTGAACATGGGAGCCTCTTAGGTTCTGGAAAAAAAAAATCGGAACCCTTTCTTAAAGAAAGATAGTTGAACTTCACGCTACCCAGACGAACTGTATATATCTGCACTGTATTACGCGCATCACGCAATCCATTCCCGGTCGTCACCATGTGTAGGCCGCGTGTGCAGCGTACGGCAGAACAAAAGGCCGCCGTACGCGAACGTAAGTGCAAGCGCGATCGTGCCCGTAAGGCCGATCCCGTGTATCGGACGGCAAGCAGAAGCCATGTGGGAGAGGCCTGTGCAGGCGAGATGCCTACTAGTCTTGACATCGTCAACATGTACCTAAGACCAAACACGTCTCTTCGTGAAGCGGAAACGTCCCTCGCAAAAATGATGCAGACCTCGAAGCCACATAGTACGCCGATCATCTTTTGTGGTGTCATTAACATTGATGTGACGAAAGAGTACGGCAAATGGATCGAGAGCGTCATGGTAGATCTCTACTCGTTGAAACTGAAGACACTACAGAGAGCCACGACGCAAAACGATTCCTGCATTAGCTTCACGTTTGCAAGCAGGTTGTGTCCCGTTACGATGGCAGAGGCTCTGCCCGTCTACCTCAGCGATCACAAGGCAACACTGTGCAAGTCTAGACTCGTCTATGAAAATGCGAGTTTCTGCGTGTAATCGACGGCCACATGATTTACAATGAAGGTTATGCAATTAACGAAATATGTCTTCATTCAACCTCAAGGTTCAAGAAGTACAATGATAAACAAGCAATCGAATCACACATGCATAGCATGGGGTCGCTCAGCATTTTTTGGGCTCGTTGCGTGGTCGTTGGCTTTGGACTTTTGGACAGATACTGACTTCCGGTAAGCGTTTGTAGAGTGTTTAGTTTCGCTGTTCTTACAAAGGCGTGTTTGTTATTTAGTGTGGTGATTTTATATCGAGTGCTTGCTCATTCAGAACTCATCCAGCTCTCCTCATAAACTTTTTTTGCCTGTTTTATCATTCCATGACGCTAATCCAATGCGGTGGATTGGCCAAAAAGCCTGCGGTTGCTGTCTTCTGAACGTATGGCTCATATCCACTCTGAGCGATGTGCCATGCCTTCGGTGGATATTGGATTGGATTGCAGCAAACTTTATTTGTGCCTGCAGTTGGCCGCTCGGGCGCCCCGACGAGGGCCTACGTCATCTACGAGGCTGCCGTTACTCGGTGCGGGTCTCCGCTTGCCGTTGCCGGCTCGCTGAGTGCTTGCCTTTCGAGCGCCCCGAGGACCTGCTGGACAGCCGAGAGCTTTTTGTCTTGGTCGTAGCACTTCGCGGCTGCCTCGAGTGCTGGCGGGATCGTACTTGAGCTTGCTTCTTCTGGATTTTTAATGCCATACTACAAGATGTGCGTGTAATCTTCCTCCGGCAGCCCTTGCACTTATCGGTGGGGTATGTAGTTATGCGGACTACGTGAAACATTTGCCTTTGCTTCGTGTTGTCCACAAATTTGACTTCGCTCTGCCATCTCCTAGCCGCCTGGTTGGCTCAGATGGTAGAGCGGCTGCCCCGGAAAGGCGGTGGTCCCCGGTTCGAGTTCCGGACCAGGACGAATTTTTCTTCATCTATGAGGCTTTCCCTTGGAGGAACCCGTATGGGTTTCCTTTGTAGCAATTGCTACGAACTGGTGGACGTCTGATTTTCCCTTTATTCATTACTTCTCTCCACCTTGCGGGTTTCCGCAGAACTACTACGTCAAACTTATGATTTACACCGGAAAACAAATGCGCCAGTAATAAAATGCCGAATCTGATAGGCAGTTGCGCGAAGGATCAAATTATTATTACAGGACATTAACATAGGATCATCCTGGTGTCAAAAAGGTATTCGGGAATGGCCACACAGATATTCCTGCCGCAGAGGCCCAATTCACAGTTCTCGAAGAAAATTGTTTTGTCAAATTACGGGAAGACCTAATGGTTCTAATAAATTGTCGGAAATGTTTCATGCAATTCGCCTTCCTAGAGTACTTCATGTTATTTTCTGGTATCTTTGATCTAACCGTTGGCTTTTCAAACTAACAATACTCACTGGTTGTGCTTCACTGGCTATGTGTCACCAGTTATGTGACTAAGGATATGTGCCACTGGGTGCGTGCAGCTCTTAAACGAACCTCTTTGACGTCAACTACGATAACTTGGAAGTACGACGAGTGCGAGCTCTCGTAGCGCGTGGACGAAGGGCTCGCTTTCTAGCACGCTTCCTAGCAGGGGTATATGGCGCTCTTCATATTAATGGTCGACACCTTTGAAACATGATTACTTGTTGTGAGAGACATTTTTTAACTGCATTAACGTCGCCATTATCCCTACGAAAGATGGATGCGTCGCAATTTTTTTTAATTGGCTGCAACCTAACGTTAGATAAAGAAGAAACGGCCAAAGTTTTGAGGCCCCAGGCAGGGATTACGTAGAGTGATTGAGCCCGAGCGGACTTATGTAGATAAAAATTTAATTAGGGAATACGGCAGTAGACATGCAGATACTTGTTGGTATACTTGCAATTTACGCGAGCGACACCACTGAAGGTCCCATGGAAAAAGCGAATGCTTAGATTGTGGTCTTGGAATTGTCACTATTGCAGAATCCTAAAGGAAAATAAATATTTTTTTTTAACCTAGACGCGATGACATAGGCCAGAGTGGGCTGAATTGGCATAATTAGTCCATTGATGCATAATCAGCTGTATGCAACCCCAGCTTCCAACACCCCCCACCCCCCATTTTGCGTCCTAATAAACCACACGGACCTGGTACTCATAGCAAGCGCCCCAGTCGTAAGTTTTGAGGGGTAATTGATCCAAATGTATTTATTAAAGTGGTGTCTGAAAATGATGTGAGCGATGGGCATGCTCACAGGAAATAGCTCACTCTAACAGAGAGCGAATAATTCAGCGGAAGATTTCGTATACCGATAAAATACTCGCAACAGTTCAGCCTCATTGGAAGAGGAGGGTACATTAAAGCTTACACAGAGGAAGGGGACAAGACGAACGCCCGTAGTATCTCCGTTCTATGTGTAAGCGTTCAGCATGAAAGCGACCCTGAAACGATTTTAACGATTCCTTAGCAGCGTACTAAGTAGATTTATAAGTACTAAGTAGTTCTTATCATTAAGAGGCACATCTTAACGATCTGTGCAAAGCGTGTAATTTATTATAAGGTATAAAAAAATGTGCATCGGTAACAATGCAGTGGCACCACTCCCCCGCCCTTTCACACCAACGAAGCGAGGGTGAGCGATGTCACTCGGGCAAGCGATCCGATTGGCTACCAAAGTTACTTCATCGGGAATTCTTGAAGCCACACTTGAAGCATTAGGCTTCTTTTTAATAGTATACGTATGTATAGTAATCTCCCTGCCCATAAAAGTTTCGTACACAAATGCAGTCGACCTACACGTTTTTTTCACTAATGGCGGACTTCCACCGGAGGTTGTCTACTACAGCTCTGGCAATGGCAGCTCGTGGGCGCAGACGGGTTCTCACGTGAAAATAGGAATCGCGATGACTTTTTTTAGCGGCAGAAAGAAGAATGATAGAAGTGCAGTATTGCTCTCGTCTTGTACTGTCGACGTTTGCAGGGAGTAAACTTCAAGAACTTCGCGGTGTAGGGTACCCCAGTGAAGACTGTCAACACCAGTCTCATTGGTGAAAACAGCAGTCACCCGAAGTTTTGAAAAGAAAAGCGTTTTATGTAGGCTCTAGGTTTATGAGAGAGCGTAATTTTGTATATAAGTTGTCCCTAATGTTAGCAGAAAGCTATTATAACAAGTCGAGATGCGAAAAAATATGGTTGCGAAGGCAATTGAACGGACTTTACAGCTTGTCATAACGTCCGTTGGAAAGTCGGCATATTAAGTTATACTGAAGTATCATCTACACCTCCGGCACAATAAGTAAAAAAAAAAAACATTTGTTTTGCGAGCAAAAATCACGATCTGATTATAAGGCATGCCGCAGTGGGGGACTCAGGAAATTTGGACCACCTGGAGTTCTTTAACGTGCACCTAAACTAAATACACGGTTGTTTTCGCATGTCGCCCCCATAGAAATGCGGTCGCCGTGGATAGGAATCGATCCCGCGACCTCGTGCTTAGCAGCCCAACAGCATAGCCACTAAGCAACCACGGTGGGTCATAACGGCAGCGACGAGCCCACCGCCACCACGGCGCGCATCTCTGCCACAACGATAAATACAGAAACGGTATGCATCTTGGAAGAGTTCCACATCTTGAACGTTATCATGAAGCCGCGTCTCGGTCAGTGCCATTGTATGAGTAGAAAGTACGTCTATTGTGGATGATAAGGAGTCATTTTTGTTTAATATGCTTTTTGCATTGGTAAAGACGACAGCCACACGAGAACAGCTTGAGTGCCCATCGCTCCTCGCGCTTTCCTATCTTGAAGTGCGAGGGTTAATTGCAGCAATGACAGGCCCTCCACGTATCTGGATTTCTTCAACGTTATCGGAGGCAGGATTATACATGAATAATTTTTTGTTTAAAAGATTTTGTTGTAACACAGCTGAGACGAAGACGATTGTTGTTGGCTACGAGCAAATTTTATTAGTTTCTTTCTAGCTACGCAGGTTCCGGGTGAAAAGTCTTTACTGGTGGATATGTCTTTTGTTTCGAATCGCTCGCGCAGTAATACCGCTTTTCTTTAATTTTAAAGTTGGAAAACTTAACAATAATGGGACGCGGTTTGGCAGGAGAGATTGAACGTAACCGGTGAGAACGCTCGATGCAATCGGCAGAAAATGAGGGAAGTACAGAAATTATTGCGTCTGTTAATTTTTTTTCAGTGTCATTCCAAGATTCTTTGGAATCTCGAGGGCCACAGAAAATCATGTTGTCACCACGTGACCTGTCCTCCATTTCGTCAAATCGTGACTGAAATGAGTGTTTGTGCGAAGATAAATCTTTGACGTCTTCTGTAAGGCAAGACACCTTTTGTGACAGGTCTTGCACCTGTATAGCCTTTTCTTCCAAAGTGTCCAAGCGATTCTGAAACGCCGCAAGTTTGACCACAATGCTTTTTTGTCCGTTTATTATTACTTTGATATCAGTGGCGAGCTCTGCGTGAGATTTACTTGATTGCAAAATTAGAACATAAGTGGCATTTGATGTTTTGGATCATCAGGCAAGCTTTCCATGTCGAGAAGTGGTTCGGAGCGGGTAGTTGGACTCGGATTAAGCTCTAAATCTTCCGCACGTATCAACAAGCAAAACATAGAAAACCCTTCAGATAGTTTCCGCCTCCCCGTGGACAGTCGGCAGGACAGCAGCAAATGAGACCAGTTGTCACTTCTATAGGGTGGAGTTGGCAAATAGGAGCTAACCTGCGCAAGAAGGCGGAACGGGTTCATCATGGTATTCGGTGCACTGCTGCCGGGCCTACTGGCCACCATCGATGATGGGAAACCTTTTATAGCCGTCGGTGCAGTCACATGGTACACGGAGAAGGCAAGGAGTGCCAGAGAATATGAAGGTATCGGTGATAGGGCAGTAGTCGCCAGGACTAGATACAGGACAGACGAGATAACTGTTGTAGATGGCAGGCCATTCACTCTGTGCAAGTGAAGGCGATGAAGCTTGCTTTGAAGGGCAGACAGCAAGAACCTGCGCAAGGAGGCAGAACGGGTTCAGCATGGTATTCGGTACGCCGCTGCCGGGCCCACTCTTGTAGCCACCACTCCAGCCACCACTCCACTCCGTTATAGCCACTGCTACAGCGTAATGCAAATGAAACTCGATCATTCCCTCTAGCCTTTAGTTCTTCGTCGTAATATCGCTCTCTTGTCCTTGTTTCACAAAAATGTTTATAATGCCACACAATCCACATTGCATATCCATATCGCCTCAAACACGTCTCGCCGATTAAACAACCACTTTAGGTAGACGTGCATGTACGGTACGACCCGTGCTTTTAACCTTTCCGCACTCCCTACGGCCA
Source organism: Dermacentor albipictus (assembly GCF_038994185.2). Lineage (NCBI taxonomy): Eukaryota > Metazoa > Arthropoda > Arachnida > Ixodida > Ixodidae > Dermacentor > Dermacentor albipictus. Next base: position 465,445,492 of record NC_091821.1, on the reverse strand, counting down.
TTCGCTTCTGGAACAATCTTCCTGATAACATTGCTTCCGAGTTAGATAAAGAAAAATTTCGTCACCTCCTACACGAGCACTTTTCATAGCAGCACTTACAAATCACTTTATCTTGTTTCTTGCACTTGACAATGTGCTTCGAACTTCTTGAGATGTTTTTATTTCTATTGATGCATTGCTATCTCGCTCTTATGAATCGGTATGTTGTGCTGCGTCGCGTGTTCCCTTGTATACCCTGTATATATTATTGCTTTTTGCGCCTTTTCCCGAAATATCCCCTGAAGCATTGCACTCCTTGGTCTCCTCATTTTTCCTGTATTGTACGTATTATTCTAGTATTACTGCCTTAGGTAAAATTTTACTCGTGTTTTTTTTCCTTGAAGTGTACCTTTGGGTCATTTTATTACTTCAGTTTTTTCTCTTTCGTGTTCTGATCTCTCTAGTAATGTTGATGAGCCCTGCATTGGGACGTATCTTTTGCACCAGACTTCACAAGGCTGCTTACTCTTTATTTATTTTGCGCCTTTGATTTCCTAACCCCCCCTTACACAATGCCCCAATAGGGCCTGTAATGTATTTTAAATAAATAAATAAATATGCACAGATGGGAGGCGAAGGAAAAAGCCATTGAAGGATGGCTTGAGGGAGTCCTTCGCCCCCATACTGGCAAAGACAGAAGCAGAGCCACATGCATTTTGATTAGATTTATGCACACTTTGACAAAAGCTCTGACAAAAGATATTAGACAGAACAGTGTCATACACTTTGAAAAGAGCTTAAAATTAAAGACATCATTAGGTACTGCCCTAAACTCGGCGTCACGCGTTAGCATTCGTTGCGACTCCTCAGCATCGAACGCCAGGACATTTCATAACACCGTACGCGTAGTAATAGTAACATTACACAATATAATTACATACAAATCAATAAACAGCTATAGAGGTAAATGTTAGGCTAGAAATAACGCGTACAAGTTCGATAAAGTTACTTCGCCAATATTGATTTGCATTTCATTATGACCAATTAGTAAACTTGGAAGATTGTCGTGAAGCATTTGCCGACCATTAGCAGTGTGTCAATACGGAACTTTAAATATATCTGTTGTACTTGTCTTATATGATACTTTCTTCGGATGGAGATTTACTAACGCCATAAAGAAAGAATTATGAGAAATTGGCAAAACTTTTATGTGCATTACTAATAGCCGCGAGAAGCTTGATTGTGCTGTAGTCCCCAAAGCCAAATGACAGTAGTTTAGATACGAAACTATGAGGGCACTAAAGATAAACAATTTTGTTTACTTCAGAATTAAGTAGCGTCTTCGGTTCCGAATCGCCGTTATCGCACGTAGCTTTTGTAATATCGCATTGACATGCTCCTCCCACTGCAGCGATTCTGAAAAATGCATACCAAGTGCACCAATAGAGCTGGCAATTTCTGTCTCCGAGCGGCGAAAAACTAGGTTACCTATTACAGGAGCCTGCCTACCTATGGAATGAAAAATGAAAGCCTTTGTTCTTTTTGCATTTATCTTTAATTGGTTATTAGCTGTCGACGTCCTTAATTCTTATAGAACGACATTGCCTTTATGACAAAGATCGGCATCTGGTGAAGACGAAACAAGCATGCTGGTGTCGTCAGCATAAATTACAAATTTAGCTTCTGAAGATCTATGCATTATGTCATTTATGTATAAAATAAAGATCAAAGGCCCAAGAATGCTACCCTGTGGTATTCCTGAGATTATTTGATTTCTGTCGGATAATATTTTATTCATCGACAGAAACAGACGTTTTCCCGAAAAAGAAATTTTGAGTGGACTCAGGGGAAGCCCGCGGATGGCACAGTGACCTAATTTGTCAAATAAAATTTTAAGATTGATTTAATCAAAGGCTTCAAAATCAAAAATTTAAGAACAAAGTGTTTATTTTTTTGAAACTTTCTCCATTATATAGTCTTTGTGGTCTAGAAGAGCTAGTTCTGTTTATCGATTTTTTATGAATGCGTACTGACATTTTGTTGTCACGTGGCTGTTACAGAAAGAATATAGTCGATTATAGATTATTCTCCCGGAACCTTTCGAAAAACTCTGGAAATATCTACAGTGGTCTTGAATTCGTGACCTCTATTTTGTGTCCTTTCTCATATAATGCCACTACCCAACCAACTTCTATTTTGGATAGAAAAAACCTGTTGAAACACAAGTTATATATGTATGTCTGCACTGGAACGTTGTTATTAATTGCTTATTTGAATGGCATTACTTGCAGACCATCAGCATGGCAGCAATGGCTGATCTTGAAGTCCAAGAAAACAAGGCCAACTTCACGTTCTACTGTTGCTTTTAAAAAGATCATGTTTACATTATGAGAATCAAGAGCTGTGTAGGATGCACGTGACTTAGCGTCAAAATATCAGTAGGCCAAATAGCCGTGAAACACGTTGAGCATAAGATCACGACTCACTACCCTGACTTCTGTCACCGATTCCTTTCTGTTGCTCGGTCCCATAACTGAAATCAAGTTGTTCCCTAATACATCCGTTCGTTTAGAGCAGGAAGAAAATAGACGAAAGCAATACATTGCCTTCGATTTTTAAAGTTCTTAATCTAGAGCATTTCGTAACCGCTTAAATGCAATTAAGGGCACTATAACGTGAAGCTAGTCCAAAGTTTTTATTACAATCACGTGACGTCAAATTTGCATATTTGCATAACCGCCGACGCAAGCATTGAGCGGTGGCCCCCATCATTGCTTGAACAGCCCAATCAAACGCCCTTCCAGTTTATTGGAGCTCACTTTCCTTTGCTTTCAAATTAAATACCATTGCCTACATTTAGCGGTGTTTCCTAATTGGCTGCCAGGAGGCGAGGACCGCGCTCAAGGGCCGAACCAGCGCACTGAAAGTAGATAAACGGATGCAAAGGGTGGTTACGTAGTCTGCGATTGGTCCGCTTTCCCTTACTTCGTTACACAGCTTACACAGCTCGGTGAGTGTAACATTTAGGCATGCTTCCAACTCAAAGCATCCGAAAAACAACACGATGGGTGGCAGCGGCGACAGTCAAAAATAAAAAAAAAGATGGATAAAACCTGCATACAGTGCGCGAGAGTTACGAACCTGTAATTTACAAGAAGAATGGTGAGACGTGCTGCCTACACCGCGGCCGCTGTCAAAATACCTGCAGCTACGTCCACGTCTGTTCGTGCCTTTGTGTGTCTGTGTCTCACATTTTCCGCCGCAACAATCATCGAAGAATGAACGAACCAGCTCAGTCAAACGTGCTTTTAGACTGCCCAACTTGCGTTGTTCTCATAATTCCAGCTAGTCTATCGGCTACCCCCATTTGCTCTCTGATCTATGTCCCCCCCCCCCCCCCCCACCGCTCTCTTCCCGTCTCTTAACCTTACGTCTAACATTTTTCATTCGATTGGTCCTTGCGCAGCACTTAAATTGCTCTCGAGCTTCTTTGTTAAACTCCAAGTTTCTGCCCCAGATCTTAGCACCGGTATAATGCCATGATCCCATACTTTTCTTTTCGATGACCGTGTTAAGCTCGCAGTGTTTACTTGGTAATGTCTGACGTATACACTATAACGTATTTTTATTCTTATTCATATAGGGTCACTTGTGAGCAATTGACTTGTGCGTAAAGCACTTGGCCAACCCCGGCAGTGTGTCCTGAGAAAAGGGACGATAGTTTGGCCGAATATTGTGCCACGCCAGCTGCATCGCAACTGTGATGCATACGGTGTTTACTGTACTCACGAAAACATGGGAAAAGGACGGAAGAAGGACGCTTTTCTCAAGAACATGCATTCCAACAGCTTGATTTTCTTTACACGATGTCACAATAACGACATAGGAAATGTCACAGCCAGTACACGACATTCCAGCGCATTGGGGCTTGGGTTAATCACTCGGTCATTGAACTTCCTTCGGCGCACCATCCGAGACAAAATACATTGATAATGGCAAGACAAGGTTTTCCTATGAACCTTGATGACACCCCTACTGTGGCCTTCTCATGAAAGCAAGCATGACCTTCAAGAAGTGAGGTCTATTGTGGAAGGCCCACAACCGGGAACAGCTGCAGGCAGGAGGTTTCAAAGCGAGTGCAGCGAGGCCAGCGCGTATGCTGTGGTACTACTTGTCAAGTATTAACAATGGCTCGTGGACGCCGCACAGCAAGTCTGAGACCAGCACCGCAGTCATTGAAAACAGCAGTGGCAGCCAAGCAAACAGCAGTGCAACCGGATCCAGAAGGGAAGCGCAAACAGCCTGCCTCGATTGCGCGCATATTAGTTTCATCCTCTGATGGCCTAGTGCGGAAGCATGCGGGAGATGAGATTGCAACATGCGACATATAATCGGGTTGAAATTAGGAACAACTATTGCCGAGTAAAATACGACAATGATCCTAAATTTGCTTTACTTTCGGTGCCTTTTCCTGTTTCCATACTCTCCTGTGCATAGCGTTAATCGATATTCACGAATATTACAGGGAAGCTGCATATGAATAACTGAGTCGTCCAAATGTCGCCTGTATGCCGAAAACACCTTCGGCGCTAACCTATGCGCATGCGCATGCGCAAAAAAAAAGAGCAACACAGACGCGAGATTTGCTGTGCCAGTAGTGACGTCGCTGACCTCCGTCTGAGACGAATGCGCGTGCAGCAGTTTCTTTCCGGCTCCGAAATGGGTAGGCCACATATAATATGCACTCCTGAGTTGCAGGCAGCTTTGGATCAGCAACGCCGCGAGCAGAATCGGTAGCGAGCTCCTCTACGACGTGCCAATGTTGTAGCCCGGGGACTAGAACGTGTTCGTGCAGTCGAGCGCAAGCAGCAACAGCGTACCGAGGATCCGGCAGTCTACCAAGCTGTCGTTTAATGAACCGTGGGTATTAACCCAGTGATAAACATCGGGGCCGCACATGTGAACTTCACTGGTTAATAATTTGTACGGAGTGCTTGGGCGGTGATTTTGTGATGTCAGCTCTAATAAGTGAGCTTTTCCACGCAGGAATGCGGCAGAACACGACCGACATGAAATAAACAAGGTAGCGAGTTGAACGAACAGAGGAAGTCACATTGCCTGCGCTACCGTGGGACCAGAAGAAACAGAAAGCTCTGTACAGATAACTTTAATTGTGCCAGTGGATTGATAGAAGTAAAGAGCTACAGGAGAAACAAAAACGAATGGCGGTGCATTTATCCTTTGATGATGATTGATGATTTTAATGCTATTCGAAGTCTATCTAATGGTGAACGGGTGAGTGTTGATTTTATGTTTTATATCATGATTATTGTGAAAGGCAGCACACACCCAGTGACATGTATCGAGTGACCAAAGTTGCTATCAAAGAGGTTAGTTGAAAAGTGGCTCATGAGGAATGGAAAATATCCTGTGCATTAACCTTAACCTAGTTAATGCCCTAGTTAATAGAATATACCCTAGCTGGCGTGCATTGAAGAGCGGCGCAGACGCAGTGACACATACTAGGGGACCCATGTTGGTGCGAAAGAGGGTTCTTAAACTGCAACAAACACCCAGTGGCTCATATGCAGAGACTCAAGTTCACGTTTAAGAGGTTAACGGAAGAGCACCAGATGCCCAGAGTTATATACACAGTGACTCAAGGTGATCGGAAGGTTGATTTTGAATTCCGATTCCCTCGGCACATCAGCTTGAGTGAGTGAGTGAGTGAGTGAGTGAGTGAGTGAGTGAGTGAGTGAGTGAGTGAGTGAGTGAGTGAGTGAGAAAACTTTATTTCGAGTCAGAACGATTCTCGTCCGGCGAGTTATTGGGCTGGGGCACCCGTTGACGTTACGGGCAAGAGTTCTTCCCTCTCGGCGGCTTCCTTGGCCCGCTGGATTGTCCAGAGTTGGTCTTCCAGGTTCGAGCTGAGCAGCGCGGCTTGTTATCGCGCGCGAAGGCTGTCGATGGAGGCTTCTCTCGCATTGAGCTGTAATAGTTGCTGGCATTCCCACAGCATCTGTTCTAGCGTGGCTCCGGTGCCACACACATTGCATGTACCTGTTGTATATATGTCTGTATAAATAGCATGCATTAGTGTCGGGCTCTTGTATGATTTGGTTTGTAATTGTCGCCACTGGACAGCTTGCGATCTAGTCAGTTGTGGATGGGGTGGTGGATAAGTGCATCTTTGCATCTTGTAATGATTGATGATGTCGTTGAACCTGGTCATTATGTCTTCCCATTCCCATACTTTAGAGGGCCCTGTCGAGGGGCCTACGTTCGTAGCAGCTCGGAAAGTCTGTCCTCGAGCTATGTTGTGTGCCGCCGCGTTAGGGTTGTCCTCTCCCGTTCAGTTCGGTGTTGTGGGCTGGTATCCATAGGATTCGGACGCATCTGTTTTCCCTTGTTGGTTTGCCTTTCCTGGGTATGTTGGGCGCCTCCGCTGACATCCGGCTGTTCGCGAAGCTACGTACTACCGTCTTGGAATCGCAGATTATTATACGTTGGTTTGTGCTTTGGCTAACCCTGTAGGCGCTTCCTCCGCATTTTCGATGCGTGCAGTATTTAAAATCAAGCTTGTGCAGCATTGTAAGTTGTGGTTAACTACTGCTGCGAGAAAGCTGCGTTTGTGTTTGTAACGTACAGCGTCTATAAAGACCGCGTCCTTCTTCCCTCCGTAGTTCTTCGCCATGTTCTTTGACCTGCTTTTTCTGCTGCCCTTGTGGTGCACAGGACGCATATTCTTGGGTAAGGGGGTACCGTGAGTTTGGCCTTTACTTCCTTGGGCATGTCCCGTTTGTCTCCGTGTTGTGTGTTGTAGCGAATCCATAATTTATTTAGGATGTGTTTGCCCGCCGTCGTCTTGGAGAGGCATTCATATTTCGTTTAGCGTTATTTTATATAGCGTTCAACGCCCTCGTAACATTGCCGACTACCTCGCCGCTACTCAGTGGAGCCCTCGACTACCATCCCGTCCGCCGTCACCAGGCGGCTACCTGTCACCGCAGCGCCGTCCATACACTGGCCCAGCACGGAGCCACTCTGCGAGCCCATATCCTGAAAACTAAAAGCAGCAACCGATGGACATGTGGTTGCTGTTCGTTGAACTAATGAAGATCCTCCGCCACCTACGAATACGCCGAAAATCCTGTCTAGAGGACATGTCCACGAGACGCCGCCATACCGACGAAGGCTGGAAGCAAAGAATACGCCGACGAAAGACGACCTGACGGTGCCACGTACCAGCCACAGGTCAACGCGACGCAGCCGCGATCTGACGCCAAGGTCTAACTGTAACGCAAGACAAAGCACCATCACCGACCTCGACGTGCTTCTCGACGGCCACGCAGTCACCGCCTTAGTAGACACAGGAGCCGATTACTTCGTCATGTGTGGACCCATCGATGCCCAGTTGAAGAAAGTTAAGACTGCATGGGAAGACCCGCAAATTCGGACGGCTGGAGGACACCTCATAACGCCGACTGGAATGTGCACAGCAAGAATTACCATTCATAACCGGACTTACCCTGCCACTTTCGTTATCCTCCAACAGTGTTCACGAGACGTCATTCTCGGTATGAATTCCTGAACCAACACGGCGCAGTCATCGACCTGAAGTCGAAGTCAATAACGGTGTCGGAAGGTCAAGCGATACCACTGGAGATCCCTCGTAGACACCACGCCTTGAGTGTCCTCGAAGATCAAGTGAGCATCCAGCCTCGCTCCAGCATTTTTATTTCGGTTGGCACCGAAACACCCGCTGACGTAGAAGGCGTCATTGAAGGCGGCGACCGTCTACTTCTCGACAGCGAAATTCGCGCCGCAAGAGGGATCGCTCGACTGCACGGAGAAAACATGAAAGTGTGGCTGACAAACTTCAGCCAGGAGTTCACGCACATCAGCAAGGGCACGACAATCGCATACATTGAGGATATTCTGGAATCCAGCAATGCGTTTATCCTCTCCCATTCTGCCGCATCTACCCCAACGACCGTAGTTCCCGAACCAGACTTCGACATATATCTAAGTCTCCCCACGTTTAAGTCTCCCCACGTTTAAATCTACATCAACGATACAAAGAGTGCTTTTCGATGTCATCAAGGATTCGACAAACACCAGTCGCAAAGCATCGCATAATAACGGAAGAGTGCGCTCGACCACTCTGCCAGAGCCCTTATCGAGTTTCTGCGTGAGAACGTGAAGCTTTAAGGTCCCAAGTCGACGAAATGCTGCGCGACGACGTCATCCAGCCGTCAAAAAGCCCGTGGGCATCTCCTGTAGTCTTGGTGAAGAAAACGGATGGAACCCTACGTTTCTGCGTCGATTATCGTAGTCTGAACAAGATCACGAAGAACGACGTATACCCCCTCCCACGGATAGACGACTCATCGGATCGGCTCTGCAACGCTAAATATTTCTCGTCGATGGACCTCAAGTCGGGCTATTTGCAAATAGAAGTCGAAAGAGATCGCGAAAAGACCGCCCTCATCACCCCAGACGGCCTCTACGAGTTCAAGGTTATGCCATTTGGACTGTGCTCGGCTGCTGCAACGTTCCAGCGCGTGATGGACACGGTTTTAGCAGGATTGAAGTGGCAGACCTTGTCTTGTCTTGTCTTGTGTCTCAGACAGTGGCGCGTACCCACTATGGGGGATTGGCCAAGACGCAGGCGGTTTTCCGTATGGTTAGAAGTAGAGAGAAACTAGATTTGTGTAGTGGAGCGTGAGACGATAGTACTGTAATTTAGAAGTGGAATTAAATATTGCTAGGAATTCCGATAAAATGAGTAAACGTAAAGAAATTAAATAATATAAATTATGGATAATTTTAGAAATTCAGCAAGGAGCTCTTTTTGTGTCTCTAATAAAATTGTAAACTGCCAGAAAAGCATCCCTGTGACTGGATCCCAGTGAAGTCGCCCCAAAAGAAAGAGTGGTTGGCGAGGTTAGCGAGAGGTCAATCTTGGTAAATGAGTATTCTAATAGTTTTCTTTGTGTTAGAAAGCGGCGGCACGAGAGAAAGTAATGTTGGATAGTTTCAGGTTCACTGCAAAAAGAACATAGAGGGGACACTGCGAGACCAGACCTGTGTAAGTAAAAATTTAGAGGAGGTATGCGACCTCTCAATTTTCTAAAAGAAACTTCCAATTGCCCTGAAGGACACCAATCAGTATTCCATGGGAAGCCAAGATGGTGGAAATCAGAAGGCGGTGTTAGAATAGATATATATTGCAGAGTTTTGAGATTTAGCGAAATTTCTGTACCTAGCCGCGGTGACATAAGCTGATGTCGGCAAAACAGATATGATAGGGCCGTTCAGAGAAGCTCGTGCAAGTGAATCAGCAATTTCATTCAAGTGCAACCGATGATGTCCCGGTACCCAAAGCAAACATACTTTTCGTAAGTGCGGAGGCACCATCGAACGAGTTGTTCTTTAAATTGCTGTCTCAGTTACTTGGATGACGTCGTTGTCTTCGTGGGAAATTTCGACAATCGCCTTACTCGGCTTGCAACAGTACTAGATGCCTTCAGGTCATCAGGGCTTACTCTGAAGCCGGAAAAAAAAGCCCAAGTATAACTAAATTTGCAGAGTGTCGACACCTGGCACAGAAATGCTTTCAAATGCATAAAACAGATGTAAATTTCACTCGATTGCGGTGTTGAATAGTTCCCTAACATTTCATCAACACGCATCCAGCCCTATTCCCTATCCCTATCCAGCCCTATTCCCTATCCCTATCCAGTCCCTATTCTTGGTATATCGATGCGGTGTCTGGTTTTTGGTGAAGAGACAATTGACCATATTCTCTTATTCTATAGACGACTTGACATGCAAAAAAAAGCATTTGAGAAAAAACTTTTAGAAGAACTTGAGTAAGTTTTGCAATATCTGAAATGTTTCCTCTCAGAGCCTTCTTCGTCACTGTCACAATGATGCTTGCTCAGGCGTTGAAGTGTTTACAGTTATTAAAAAAAATAGGTCGTTTTTTTATCATTAGTCGTTTTCTATACTTTCGACTCTTTCGCAATTACCTGAGTCACTTTTTACTAGTCGCTTTAAATTCCATCCGCACTTTTGCCAATCCCTTATGCTGTGGCCAGTTTCAGCGGGCAGACAAACAAACAAGCAGAGATAAAAAAGAACAGAAAAAACAAACAAGCAAGAGCTGAGTCCTGTACAATCCACCACAGTGGGTATCGGCCACGTGTTCAGAGGAGCAGAAGATGACGAGCTCACCCGTTGAGTGTTTCTGAGTGTTTCCTCGAGCTCGCAACGTCAGAACCAGAAAGAGAAGATGGAAGACACCTTTTCCGGTAAGAATGGATAACTATTTGACTTTACAACACGCATTACTCCTTCTATTATTAGCTACGCACATCCGCGATTATTCTGAGTGGTAAGAGACCGCTGACGTGCGTTCCTCAACACGCAACCGGCAACGAAATGAAGACCTGCCCATATCGTTTGCTCAGACTCCGAACCGTGCGCGTGCTTTTGGAGACGGCAAAATATGCGTGAGTTGCTCCTTCTATCCTTCAGTAGCAGCGTTTACACAGGACGCTAGCCGCGAGTGAAGCGCTAGAAGAGGCGTGGAAGTAGGGTTTAGTGAGCGAAAAATATTCTGCTTTAATACAAAAGAGCACATAGTTCGTCAGTGATATTTTATCGAGGCATCGTGTAACAGGCTGACCTCCATAAGCAATGCTTTCAGTTGAGCTAAACAAGATCACGTGAAGACGCAAGGACATCGTTGGGGCACCAGCGCACAGACGTCCTGTCAGATTTGCATTTTTATTAGGCTGCTTATTTCGCAGCATAAAAATTGTTAGGACTGTCGATAATTTTCTTTTTAAAGCCTGCCGTTGCAACTATTTTCTATCATCGCAAGAATGTTGCTGACGTGCGGGTCTTGCTTACATTGGATGCCGGGGTTAGTCCCTCTCGCTTTTTTGAGGCCTGCGTCAGGATGTCGTTCTCAGAAAATGCGTTTGGGAGATTAGTAGATTGCAGGTTTACTACTGTGTAGCGACATCGCCTTTTTGATATATTTGGCGCGTTTTCTTCAAGTCTGGCAAAAAGAGCTGTGGTAGGGCCAACCTTATAGAATAAGCTGTACCTGCTGTACAACGTGCGTAGCATCTTAAAATACGAACTATGCTCTAAAGAAACTTTTGAAACATTTGATATGTGATTGAGAATCAAGATTCTACAAATAAGTCAGCTGCGAAAAATATGTACGACGTTAAAACATGCATGTGGTCACATCTATGCACGATGAACCACTTAAGAGCGTTTGGTTCTATTCCATAAAGCACTTAGCCCGTTTTCTTGGAAACACCTCAGGAATGTATTTCAAAGTGCTGCAGCGAACAGTCAGCGAATAGCAAGACTAGGCACTATCATTTGGCGTATTGAAGAACAACACAGCATTTGCGCAGATCGTGGTTAATGAGTGCTCAGATATAAAAGTGCAAGAGTCATAGTTTTAATAAGGGACGCTAGGTAAGAAATGAACCTCTTCATATCGAGCTTGTAAAATTTAAATGTGTCCAAGAAATCATCACTGGCGAAATAAATGATGTGAGCGGACGATATCATTTGCACGAATTAGACAACCTACAACAACTTTTAGTGTTCTGAATGTCACCATGGGGATGCTTGACGACTATTCGCCAGATTTCCGTTTAAGTCAGGAGTGAATGTTCTGAAAAAAGGCGGAGAAAAAAAACCAGAAATGTTAGCATTCTCCCTAATATATATGTCACTTCAAAAAAGTTCTGAAAAACTGCCACCTCGGAAGGTTCAAGAAATCTTTCACCTTTGCTCTTCTGGGCTTGAGTATTCAGCAGTCATTAGCCGCAGACAGAACAATCACAGTAAGGCAGTGGGTAGCAAACGTCTTTTCTATAGAGTGGAAGAAGCGCTGACAGCGCTGGATCGCAAGCTGACACTGTTATATCAAAAGCGAAAAGTACTGTAACTTCCTAGAGTCAATGCCAACTTTTATTTAGAAGCTTTATCTTTTTCAAATGTTCTCATTACATATTACGAATAACAGCAGATGGGGAATTGTATTTCACTGAATCGCTCTGCTTGTATAATTGTTTCTGTGCTGGAGTGTATTTTGGCACTTACCCTGTGTGCTCTTCTCAGCTGGGTGCTTTCTTCATAATGTGTGCAAAAACAATTTCTTACTTCGCAGCTTATAGAGTTCAGAACATGATAGCTCGATTTAAAATAGCATTAGAAATTGTTGCAAGATAGTAGGTTATATTTCAAAATGAGAATGGACATTTCAAGGCCTCCGCACTGGCTTTACAGGTCTTCATTCCTTACTTTCAGCAGTGGCCATGCTACAGGCTGCTAAATAATCATAAAAGAAAATTATAGAGGTGTACTTTGTGGCACGCCCAGCATCCTACTTCAGGTGAATGCAATATAAAATAATGTTGTACACACAGGATATACGACGCAGGACATCGGACACAACAGCCCGTAGGCTGTTGGACTACTCACTGCCGCAATGGTATTGCAGGGGTAAAGCACTTCGCCAGCTCTTGTTGCGTAACCGTTTCGTATCAGTTCTCGGTGCACTTTGAAAAAGTATGACTGGCTAGCTAATTTAAACCTTGGTGTCCATGCACGTTTTTTGCCACACAGAGGGAACATCAGAGTACACTTATTCAACTGAAGGGCAAGGTAGGTGACAAATATTAATCTTGCATGTTTATAATAACACCCGTATACTTACTTTCGTTCCTAAACATTTTAAAGTTTCTGTGCTTCTTTTGAAATAAACTGGTATGACTCCTCCCCTTCCTTTTTTTTGCAGTGTCGTCGATTGATGGGCCTCTATATTCGGAGACACTGCTTGAAGAGTGAGTTTTTGTCGTAGTCTTGGCGCGGAAGAATTTCGATTTCGGACTATTTTGGGGACTACATATAGGTTTATTTCATTGATAATAACAATAAGCGTTGTCTTCTTAATACCTTAGGAATACTCCATCGATATGTCACTTGCTAATAAGCAGTTGTTTCGACAGGAACGAGTCCACAAGTGTATGATTGCTTCTACCGAAATGCAGTGCTATGGGGAGCGCATGCGGGAAATTATTTGGGACTAGAAAAGTGATGCGCTTCTTGAATACAAGATATCCAGCATTTATGTACTGTATCTGCATTGCCTGTTTACATTAGGTTCCGAAACAATAAACGGAAATTCATCATAGACACATGAATTATTTTCTAACGTGCTAACTACAAATCAGGTCACGACAGACTGTTCTTTTACCATTACCTACTTTTGTAGTACACCATTATTTGTTGTTTGATCAAAACGTGCTCGGTCGTTGCGATGAAAACCTTGATTGCAGGTATGATGCCTTCTATTAAGAAGAACCTGTTGCCAGGCAATCAATACATGAACTTGCTGAAATGTACAATTGCCACTAGTACACAAATGATGAGCGTACTGGTCTAAAATTATGTTTTAGGTTCTTTTAGAAGCTGATACGTATCACTGATATGGTCGGTGTTTTATTTCGCAGCATGCTTTCATTGTGTAGCACACAGACTGCGCCAGCGGACGGCATTCTGTGGCAATGATAGGCAATCAAGGGAGGCAAATCACGCGCTAGGAGAGCGCTTCTGAAAAAAAAAAAAGTCGCTTGTATTCATCCGCGTTAGCTTTACCCGGGGAAGAGGAAACATAAACGCCTTGCATACTATAAATAAATAAACACACCACTGAGTCTGGAAGTTGACTTAATTTGCCGCTTTTTCCGTCCATGTATGCGCACACGCGAAACCGCCGCACGTAGTAGCAACGTGAATACAGCGTCGCTTCTGAGGAAGTGGAACCACAGCTTAACACTGCCGGACAACATGCGCAATAGCTGTGAGCCCATATTTTCTCCTTCATTGCCGCCCCGGAAATTGACCGACGATTACGACACTCGCTATTGCGAAATTTGAGCACAGTTGTGCACATGTTCTTATTTCGCGGCATACTGAAGCATCGCACCGATCACTGCACCGACTGACAGAGCCATGGCTGGCGGCGCTATAATATAACGACCGGCCAGACAGTTGCTGCTTCCGGGCAACTGCAGCTTATGCAAGCGTAATATTACAGCGAAAGCTTTACTGGCCGCAAACTTGCGATTTCGCCGTGGCGGTGCTCCGAGTAGGCACATGACGTCACAACGCGCGCCTCGCCGCAAATATTTCTCTCTCTCTCTCGCTGCCTAGTCACTACTGCGCATGTGTCACTAGTAGCACCGAGCCACAGGTGTTCCGCCGCTGCCCAGCGCCGCGCCTTTCAGCCGGAGCCGTTTGATATGACGTCACACCGCGATCCTTGTCGTTGAGCTCGCCTCCTCTCGCTTCGCCAGCTGCGTCGCTTGCCTGATAACATGCCGGAGGATTGAGAAGGAGAGCTCGCGTGCGCCCCAGCCACAGTTGAGGTGGCAGTATGGATGGCGGCAATTCTGATAAGCATGAGGAGGCCTGCAAACGACATCGGAACGAGATGAAGAGGAAACGAATCGCCCAGGAAACAGACAAACAGCGCGCCGAACGACTGGCTAAACGCCGCAACACAGCTAGACAACCAGACTAACCTCGACTAGCAATCAAGATTAACCAAGGCTAACCATGCTATGGCTTAGCTTTCGCTACGTATATCCTGGCATAGCCGAGCTGAGCCACTGCCAATTTTTTACAGTCAAACGCTTGATGTTCTATGCGAGAAGGCGATCATTCTGGTTTTTTCTTACCCCCTCTCACTCGGCGTTGCTGCTGCCGCGGATGCGCCGACGTCCTTCATCGTGTGCAGCGCTCCGCGTTCACTCTTTCATCGTAACGCTGTGCTCCTTTGCTCAGTTAGGCTGAGAGACAATGCCGGCGCTCGTCGCAGGAAGGGGCACCTAAGAGCTTCGATCTAAATGTTGCCCGCGAGTACAACTTCATTGCGATAGGGATTATGCGGCCGCTTGATGCGCGCTCACGGCGCCGCCGTTCTGTCACAGCAGCGGCGGCAACACGTGCTGCTCGCGTTTGGAAGGTTAGGAGTTCTCCAGAGATGCGAGGTACAAGCAGCGAGTTCGGTCGCAGAAACGACTAAACCAAGTGCGTGGCGGCACGCTCACGCTCCACGCAATCGGCTCTGCAGCAGACGCAGTGCACCGTTCTGCCTCCCACCGCTAGCATGAGCACCTTGCGCACATAAACTTGGGTTCCCACTGAGAAACTCTGTGCATACCACACCATGATGCATACATTGGTCAGAGTAGAATGTATAGTACATTTCAAGCCAGAAACGCTGGCTATCTTTCCTGTTTGTCGTCTTCTTGCACCAACGAAGTGCGATGCCTGCAACATCGGTGGCTCATCGCGCCACCGTTGTAAGACCCATAATAGCTGCCATGGGGTAGTCTCTGCAATGCATAGCCAGTTGCATCACTTGATGTGTCTCGTCAACACAAGAATGAAACCGACAGGACGAGCGCTTGACAGCATTCGTCCCGGTGTGTTTCCTATTTCTGCTTCCGCCTTCATACGTGCTGACTCAAAGAGAGGTTCAGGGCGACGTTAAACCTTGGTAATACTTCGCCAGTCGGGCACACTTGCCCAATTCTTGCTCAGCACTGCTTTGAATATTTATTGTCACCGGAAAGCACTTTCCACACGTAAGCAGTGAGTTTTGCAGGGTGCATGAAATTGTCGCACACCGTTGTTCCTAATTTTTAGGCCTTAACTGCCATCGTGGCTCAGTGGCAATGGCGTTGTACTGCTGAGCGCAACGCAATAGTGCTCGATTTCAGGACATGGTGGTCGAAGGCAGAATTTAAAAGAAAGAAAAAATATATTGTGCAGTTTGATTTGGATTTGTACTTGTAAAGCAACGCAGCAAAGCTGAAGCACCAACAGGGACGAAGACAGCACAGGCGAAGCACACTTTACGCATTTAAGCGCACGTTAAAATGAACCAGGTGATCAAAATTCAAAGCTATCCACTACAGTGCATTTAAGGGTAAGTGATTTGGAGCGTTAAACAACATTATTTGATCTGTCACTTATGCTTAGGTACCTTGTTTCTTGCCTTTTTAATTTATGCAGCGTCCAGTGTGTCCAATGAAGGACTTGCCTCAATCCAGGAAAATTTAAATGTCACACTGTATTATGTCACACTGGAGTTCCATAGTTGATTTCTTGCAGTGGTAGCCGTGATATGTACTGAGGAAGCACAGCAGCGTTGTTCACAGCGTAGCCGGCACAATAGAAACAGAGCGCAAGTCATACGTGAACATGCATAAGTTTGAAAAGTCTCGGCCGAAGCGAGCAAACTGCTCCTGACACAGCAAAGTATTTACAAAGCCTTGCATTTCGTACTTTTGCAAAAAAGTCAGTCAAGCTAGATCTTAGCAGATTTTCGGGCTTGTCTTAACATTTCTGTCTTTTTGTAAAAAAAGGAAATTTGAAAATAAAGTTGACCCTTGAAAGCCGAATACGACTTCCAAAGAACTCCCTCATACAGGTTCACTATCTTCGATAAATGACTTGCGCGGATTCACACGCATCATACACCGCGCCTACTTTATATATCGCATCTGGCGTGGCGTCTTTTTTCTCTCTCGTAATTTCGTGCTTAAGTACGGCGCATCACGGTGTTCCTCGCTATCCTCGCTGTATTATTTTATCCCGGTCTAGGACCAAGACTCCCACCATTGAGGCGTCTACGGAGGAGGATGCACAAGACTCGTCGAAAGGTGCGGTCCTGGCCTGCATCCTGTGCCTGGTGCTCTCGCTGGCGCTTCTCTACTTCCTGCTCTACGTAATAAATAACG
The DNA here is from genome assembly GCF_038994185.2 of Dermacentor albipictus. Lineage (NCBI taxonomy): Eukaryota > Metazoa > Arthropoda > Arachnida > Ixodida > Ixodidae > Dermacentor > Dermacentor albipictus. Next base: position 465,428,663 of record NC_091821.1, on the reverse strand, counting down.
GTGAGCAGCCGCGCGGGCGAGCAATGACGTTCTACGTTATACTTAGCATACTGTGTACAGAGCAAAACAACGCATGAATGACATTAGCCCTATGAGAACATTCATGATTAGAACTAGGCTATCTAGCATGAGGGCACTGCATGGTTACAGCATGGCGCAGCAAAGGTGCGTAAATGACCTCAGAATCGCGAGCCATAGATTCATAGAGCTTATAAATGCTGCAATCAGTTTACTGGTACAGTTGAAGGGACTACTAGAGCGACGATTAAGGGTACACATTGCAGTTACAGTGAAGGTTTTAGTTGCGAAAATATAAAAGAAAGCCATATGCAGAAATCGTCGGCCCTTGATGTATCTCTTAAGATATTACGAGCATTCTACATCTCAAAACGCTTGTGTGCCGCGCACTTATGGAAACCTCCTTGGAAACCTTGATATTAAGACGCGTCATGGACTCTCTGGGATTCAGCGGTCATTGAAGGATTGAAGACGCCTCCGCTTTGGCTATCACTCATGCTGTACTAGCAAGGAAAAAATCGTAGCGCGGACAAAGAGACATATATAAAATTCAGTATGATTGTAGGGGCGCAGTTATTGTGCATTCCGTCCTGTACAGTACATTCAGCTGTCCCGTTGGTGCAATTGTGGCTTGGACATCACGTGTTATTTCTGAGACACCACAAAAGAATGCTTATATGGAAAAGAACGGGCACCGAGGGGTTCGGTTTTGTTAATCAGTCATATGAGGCCACCCCACCTCGAAGTCATGAAGTGAATATGAAAAACTAAATGTGGTAGTATTTGAAGTGTAGAAATGATAAGGAAAATAGAAATGAAAGTGTGTGGAAACACGGCTCGCTCGCCGCCGGTTCTGTTTGTCGCCGGGTAATGCCCAAAACAAAGGCACCATCAGCGATCTCTTCCATGCGTGTTCTCTCTGCAGTGACTTAGGTCCTGAAAATTCGGGGCCCTTCCACGTCAATGACTGTACGGTCCACTTTATGATCTGAAATGTAAAGACCTGTCCCGGATGGAGACGTTTGTCGTAATATTAATGCCAGCCCAACATTTTATGGTGAGCGTCCTGGGACGTGCGGAATTCTTCATAAATTTGACACTTAACCTTGAAATGCTCTGTCCTCCATACAAACACCTACCAGATTTCTCAGGCCGCTCGCTTCCAGACGCAAAGCTTTCCGCCACTGCATCGCAACCCAGCTGACTGGGGCGCAGTGGTGATAAGCTCATCTGTTTTAAGTGTTCCGGTATAGGGCACATCGCCCGTCATTGCCGCAACCACTGGTCGTCGCCTCCTCGGTGGCCGTCTCACAACCACCAAGTACCAGACAATCGTACTTTCTCACTCTCTGCGCCGACAAGGAACACCAGCGCCGACAGTGCTCCACCAAGATCAAGCCACTCCCCGTCCCCGCAAGGTCCCAGGTGCCGCTCGCCTCTCGTTCACCGCTCTTTGTCCCCTTCCGCAACCGGTCGCTTCGCTTCGGGAAAGTAGGCGGTGCAGCTCCCGGAAGTGTAGCTGCAACTCCGATTCGGCCCACAAATCCTCTGTTGACCGTGCCTACATGTGGAAACCTACTGGACTTTGAAGTTCATGGCGTTCTTGTAAGATTTCTGGTTGATACAGGAGCGCAGCTTTCAGTTATGAGCGCTGCTCTCCGCCGAAGGCTCAAAAAGGTTCTGACACCCGCCCCACCGTGCGAGTGGCCAATGGGAGTAATTCACCTGTCCTTGGAATGTGCACAGCACGTGTGACCATCGGGGGCCATTATGCCGTTGTTGTATTTATCATCCTTGAACACTGTCCGCACGACCTAATTCTCGGCCTCCACTTCCTTTCGAAACACTCTGCCCAAATTGACTGCTCCGCAGGTGTTGTACAGTTGGATCTGCCGCTTCCTGCCGACGCAACAACGTGTGCTTCACACCGCTTTTGTTCTGCTGAGTTTGCAACGCTGTCTCCACAGGCGGCGACAAATGTCCTCCTGACGCCCTGTCCTCCGGTATCTGATGATGATAAGGTCGTGTCGCCGCTTACTGACGTGGTTTCGTCGCACAATATTGCCCTACCGAGTACGTTAATCCGGATCCGCGAAAACTGCGCTCGCGTGCCGATCCTCAATTTTGGATTTTCGTCGCATGTGCCACCACACGGTATCGCCGTAGCGCATATAACTCCTTTGGAACAATTTGAGGTGTCTTCTTTGACCGCTGAATCGTTCCTCAGTACCAACGACTCTTTGTCACCCACTCGTCCGTACTCGACGCCTGCGGACGATATTGCTGAGATTATCGCCCCTGACCTTCCTTCCGAGCAAACAACAGCTCTTCGTCACCTCCTGTCATCTTATGGCGACATTTTTTATCTGCACGACCATCCACTTGGCCACACATCTGTTGTCACACATCGCATCAACACCGGTGACGCAGCCCCATTCATAGGCGGCCATATCGTGTCGCCGCAACAGAAACGGCCATCATACAGAAAGAGGTAGACAGCATGATGGACAAAGATATCAGTGAACCTTACAAAAGCCCGTGGGCACCATCAGTTGTCTTAGTAAAGGATAAAGACAACTGGTGGAGCTTCTGCGTTGACTACCGTCACCTCAACAGAACAACAAAGAAGGATGTTTATCCCCTGCCTCGCATTGTTGACGCTCTTGACTGCCTTCACGGATCCCAATAGTTTTCATCAATTGACCTCCGCTCCGGCTATTGGCAGATTAACGTCGATGAGATGGACCGCGAGACAACCGCCATCATCACACCGGACAGTCTGTACCAATTTAAAGTCATGCCCTTTGGATTATGCTATGCGACAGCTACATTCGAGCACATGATGGACTCTCTCTTGTGCGGCTTGAAGTGGTCTACATGCCTCTGTTACCTCGACGATGTGATTGTGCTTTTGGCGAACTTTGAAAGCCACCTGCGGTGACTAACAACCATACTCTCCCTGTTTTGTAGGGCTGGCCTTCAGCTAAACTCCTCCAAGTGCCATTTCAGTCGCCGTCAAATTAACATGCTCGGCCATCTCGTAAACGCCACCGGAATCCAACCTGATTCACAGAAAGTTCACGCCGTGCGAAATTTTCCTGTACCTTGTTCAACAAACGATGTCCGAAGTTTTCTGGGCTTATGCGCTTATTTCTGGCGATTTGTGAAAAATTTTGCCGACATCACTCACTCTCTCACTGACCTTCTTAAGAAAGACGTCTCGTTCTCTTGATGGCCACTGCAGGAGAAAGCCTTCTCTATCCTGATTGAGCGGCTTACAACTTCCCCAATTCTGTCGCACTTTGAACCTTCTGCGCCCACTGAAGTACGAACTGACACGAGTGGTCATGGCATCGACGCTGTCCTCGCTCAGCGTCAACAGGACCAAGACCGTGTCATCGCTTACGCTAGCCGCCTTCTTTACAAGCCCGAGGGAAATTACTCCATTACTGAGAGAGAATGTGTCACGCTCGTATGGGCGGTCGCGAAATTTCGGCCGTACCTTTTCCGTCGGAGCTTCTGCATCGTAAAGGATCATCACGCCCTCTGCTGGCTCTCCTCTTTGTAGGACCCAACTGGACGACTTGCGCGTTGGGTATCGCGTCTACAAGAACACACATCTTCTGTTATGTATACGTGAGGGCGCCTGCATAAAGACGCTGAGTACCTGTCCCGCAAACCCGTGGATCAACCAGACGATACCTATGCAGACTCGGACATCAGTGTTCTATCCCTGTCCGGCTTCCTCCATACTGGTGACGAGCAGCGCAAAGATCCTGTTCTTCGAACACTTATGGAATGCCTAAGCTCCTCGCTCAATGACCCGTCCCTCCGGATGTTCACCTTGCGCGATTGAACGTTATACCGTCGTAGCGTTCGTCCTGACGGCCCGGAGCTCCTCCTAGTCGTTCCCAAGCACCTTCGACTCGCCGTGCTCCAGGAATTTCACGACGCTCCTACTGCTGGACATGTGGGCATCACTCGTACATACGATCGCCTGTGGTGCCGTTTCTTCTGGCCCGGCATTTATCGCTCTGTGCGCCGTTATGTCGCTTCTTGTGACCTGTGTCAGCGCCGGAAGACGCCTGCTATGCCTCGCGCTGATTTGCTGCAACCAGTTGATATCCCTACAGAGCTCTTCTTCCGTGTGGGCCTAGACCTCCTTGGCCCCTTCAGAATTTCCATCAAAGGAAACAAATGAATTGCTGTGGCAACCAATTTTGCCATGAGATATGCCATCGCACGAGCGCTACGAACCAGCTTCGCCACAGATGTCGCCGACTTCTTACTATATGACGTCATCCTGCACCACGGCGTTCCTCGCCAGTTGCTGACGGATCGCGGCAGCTTCTTTCTATCGAAGCTCATCGATGATCTGCTCCATTCATATCCTACAGAACACCAGACTGCTACCGCGTACCACCCTCAAACGGACGGCCTCACTGAGCGACTCAACCGCACGCTAACTGAAATGCTGGCCATGTACGTTTCCGACGATCACCGCGACTGGGACGTCACTTTACCATACATCACTTTCGCGTACAACTCGTCCCGTCACGACACTGCCGGATTTTCACCATTGTACCTGTTGTATGGCTGCGACCCCACCTTGCCCTTTTACACGTTGCTACCTTCCGCAGTTCAATCACCCAGCACTGGTTATGCTCGCGATGCTATTGACTTAGCCGCCCAGGCCCGAGATGTCGCCCGTCATCGCCTCCCAGCCTCGCAAGCTTCTCAAATGGGACGGTACGGCCTTCGGCACCAAGACTCCCATTTTTCACCTGGTTTCCTTGTCCTTCTCTGGACGCTTTCACGTCAAGTCGGCTTGTCGGAAAAAAACTACTTTCCCGTTATTCTGGCCCGTACAAGATCTTACGCCAACTGTCTGACGTGACATACGAGATCGCCCCAGTCGGTCAGCCTTCAGTGCCTCCCAACGACACCAGCGATATTGTTCACATCGTCAGGCTCAAGCCCTATGTCCCCCCATTAGGTGAGGCTCTATAACTTGCAGCGGGACGGAGCTACTCTGCCGGGAGGGTGATGTTATGGTGAAGGGAAGGAAGAAGAATAATTGGTCTAGAGGAAGAAGGAGTCTGGCAGTTGCCGGAATGCCATATACATCAGTTGTAAAGATGAATTATTTTGCACTCGTGGGCCTGCTTTCTTCCTGCAGCGATAGTAATAAATGCGGTTATACTGACGTCCGTGAAAAAGTTACGTATATAGCTAGGAAGGTGCTGTTTTGAAAAAAATTGGTAATCAGCGTCGTATGTTGTAAATGCTTTGCGCTGAAATCGTTGCAGCACTTTTTCAGAGACGCCATGTAAATAGCCCCAGTAATTTCTGATCTCATCTCGTAGTTAATGCGTAGTAATGTGTTTTTGCGCATTTGAAGAAAATTTTCTTTTCAGTGAACTTTTCTTTTTATGAGGCTACTGTTCGAGTCTAACAAATTTCTTGGGACTAAAACAAGTTTACTTTGCCAGTACATACTGCAAAGTACGAATACTATTCTTTGTGGCCTAATTGTTTTCCCACAACTACACCTTTTAGAAAGAATGTTTCATACGTCGTTCTAAGTGCTTGTTGCAATTTGTTTTATATAACTTCTTGTGGGTTCTACACTTGGCCTAGACCTCCATTGTTTTGTGCAGCACATGGTATACAGTTTCATTTTACTCCTGCAGACATTCTCACCGATGCGACGCTTATATCCCGTCTAGCAGTGCAATCAGTAAGACTAAGTAGAAATGCTTTTTTTCGCGCGCACTTTTTCTAGCTGCAGCAACAGATTTTATTTGCATGTGCATCTTGATTATGAAACGTCCTTTGCAATGGAGGCTTCCTTTCTGTTGAAGCAAAATGCTGCATGCCCCTTATGGCACGTGGAGTTAGACGTGTGATGCAATTTGTTCTCAATGGAGCCTTTACGATATACCAGTCTGACTGCGCATTTTGTTAGCAGAAACAATCTTAAAATAAAAGCACTCCAAACACTGTCTTTATTTCGCCTATAGTAGATATTTTCTTGGTTGGGGACACCAGACAGAAAAAAAAATTGGCAGAGGCTTAGCTTGGCTAAGCCTAGTGGATAGCGAAAGCAATCTTCTGTTCAGGTTGTAGAGCTCCATACTGCTCATCGAACGTGTAGATGCAGTATCGTCGCCATTTAAACCATCCATAAGGCTTGCTGTCGAACGATCAGGTGTCGCCAAAGCCACGTCAGCATTGAGAGCATGCATGATACTTTTAGATGCACCCAGATCAAGAGATGTTGAACGCATTCGCCTGGCTGCATAATATGCACGCCATTTAGCTAAACGTTGTTTTCGCTCTTCATCCGTTTCTTCCACACGCCGCCGCTTCTTAGCTGCAGCACCTCGTTGCAGCTTCACCTTATACACATCATCCGACATACCGTGGAGACTTCGCTGGGACGACTGCGACGAGCCGAGTTGGGGGGCCGCTTTTCCACAGCTGGCATGACGTCACGTAGAGCGAGCGCCTCCCACACGGCAGGGGCGCGAGGAGGATTCGCTGGGACGATCGCGACGAGCCGAGTTCGGAGGGGGGGGGGCGCTTTTTCACAGCTGGCATGACGTCACGTACAGCGAGCGCCCCTCGCGGCAGCAGCGCGCAGCTGCAGTATGGAGGATTCGCTGGGACTATCGCGACGAGCCGAGCTGGGGCCCCACTTTTCCACAGCTGGTATGAAGTCACACATAGGTCACGCTAAAGGTCAATGGTGGGTTCTCCGGGACGACGGCCAAGAGCGGAAACCTCGAGCAGTATTGCTTTCGCAATAAAAGTGGTCATTGGGTTTGTCATTTTTGGGAGCAATACCTTTTGGTATAGCCGTGAGTGCTTTGCCTACATATTGATTTCTTGCAAAATGAATGTGTTTGTTCATTCCCTGATTATGGCTGTCGACATAGTGGCACCACATACTACGGGCAAGTCATCTTGCTTTGACAAACATTAAAATGGCCCTCATAACCATTATGTTGCTTTGGGACGTCCAAGCGCCATCAACGAGAAAGTAGGGTGTTGCTTCGAACACGAAGCTTTACTACCTTTCTTAGAGGACCCAATGTGAGGAGGGGCAGCAGATCAAAAGGATTTTATATACGTGAAGATTCGCTAACAATATTAGGATGGTTAATATGGACATTTTCTTTTAGCAAAAAGAGATTCAAGTCAAAAGATACAGCGCAATTGGCTTATCCTTGTCCCAGCAACTTTGTGAAATATTAGTACATTCTCAATAGAGTCATGCACTGTCCTATCATGAGGGTAGAAAAGCGAATATGCACATATAGCTACACAAGAACACGTGAACTTTTTTTACGTGTACAAGTCTTGTTATGCTGGGCCAGTGGTGTTCAAGCAATCGGGGCCTCAGCATTTTGATATCTGAAGATAAAGGTCCATAGAAAGCCAAGACTGGTTACACCACATTAAATGCCCGAAGCCTGCGATGAATAACCTGCAGCGGACAGCATTTAGACAAACGTAACCGAACATCAGGGCAAATCGTTCGACCGTTGTCTGGTGTTGCGAATCATTGAGTAAAAACCAACAAACCCGAAGGTATATTTTCTTAGACTTCACTTATATATCGCTTCCAGATTAGCAACAGTATATATTGCAAAGAGCGGCATTCTACACAGGTACGTCTGTGAATCTATGTACTTATTCATTCTGCATCCTTACCTCATCTATTCTTTAGATACCCGTTACGAACGAAGTAAGTACCGAGCATGTCTTTTCCTTTTCTTCACTGATTACGCATAAAACAAAACGGTCTCTAGAGATTTACGCAACAAAAACGAAAAGAAGAACGTCTTTATTTTTTCAAACCCATTGCGCTGCAAAAACTGCTAGAATACAAAAACCGCGTTTGTCTTTGTAAAAAGGCTTCTTTGAAGGTGTTTCTAGTCCACAGTATTCAAGGGCCAGGACCATGCATATTGAAGGGCAGATTTATCCATAGCGATGAGTTTTCTTCAAGCTTCAATTTCAACTTGAAGATTAAATTCAAAAGCTTTTTCATCCAACGTTGAGTCAAACGACATCTATGTTAAATTTCCTATGCTTGAATAAGATATGTAGCGCAGGCTAACAAGCTAACGACCAGTTCAGAGGCCTGCAAGCCGGCAGAGTTGCTTAACTACTGACAAATGACTTTCATTGCTACAGTAGCATGGCGCACTCGCCTCGCTCGTGCCATTAGCCTACCAGACCATATGTAGCATTCAATAACGACGCCGCGAACTACTACTCTGTATGAAAAAAAAACACCTTCCACGCATTATATACGCCATGGTGAACATCTCAGTCAAATATATTGCGGTCGTACGCAGTGCGTGGAGTTCACAAGCGGGATGCGAAACACGTTGTTTTGAAAGAGACATATCAGCCGTGACGAAGCTGCCGGTGACTGGCACACGTTGACGTGCGCATGGTTTCCTTAGACGGATACGTTGGAATAAAGGACGCTCAGAAACATTAGAAAAGTAAATACGGCGCTTGTGGTATTTTCGCTCCGGTTAGGTGTTTCAGAATGAAAATTATTTTGGAAACAAATTCCCGTGAGGCAGAACACTCTTTAGAAGGTGTTTTAATCTTTAGTATATTTAGGCTACCTGACGCTTTTTCAGTGGGCTAATTGTCTGTCTGTGTATCTATGACTCTAACCGTTTTCCCGCCTTCCTGGGTCACTGGGTAGTGCATGACAAAAAGGGTAAAGCATGGGGCTGCTGTGCTGAGCGAACACAGTTCGAAAGTAACCAACGACCGGTCAAAGTGCCAGCGTGTGCCGCTTTTCAACGAGTCTCTTTCACACTGACATGGACCGCTGTACATAGATGTGGGACTGGTATATACCGCTCTTCAATGAAACGTTCAAGGCGGAAGCCTTAAGTGGTTTATATCCCCAATGGTCTGGAAAGCGCGGCGTGTGGTACAGAAATTCGTGTGACGCCGGCTCGTGCAAACACGCGCTCGTGCCACTGCTCGCGGATTCGTCGTCATCTTCCCCACCTGGCTCCGGTGCCGCTCATCACGCCTAAAAAGGTAAAGTTAATTAGGATGGAGGTAATCTAGGCATTCAAACCCACGTCCTTCGGCGGGAGTCGATCCCTCGAGCTTATGTGGAAGTCGAGCCCACGACCTTTGGTGTTAAGGCGAAGCTCTTAAGGTACACATAATTAAGACAGAGTAAACTAAGGTACTCGAACCCACGACCTTTGGTGCGAGCAAACAATAAGTAAGAACGCACTCGAATGACATTGTCAAGCAATTTAATGACTGTCTGTTGAGCGCGCACGCTTTCGCCTTCATCCTGTTTCGAGCACGCTGAAGTGACTGTCGCTTTATTTTGCTTGATGCCAATTGGAGCAATTGATACGTTCCGCATGGTTTGAGGTGTGCTTCAATGAACCTTTCTGATTCCAATTTTTGGCACTGGCTGCGTGGCAGTAGGTGTGTGCCGTTCTTCAACGAACATCTTTGACTTCCATTTGGGTAATTAAGCATGTGCCACTAATATCCTGCCCCTTTGCAATGGAAAAAGAAGGTTCTTTCAATTTCTTTGTTGCTGAGCGGAATCGAAACCACGTTACACGGGTTCCTCAAGGACCGTAACCTTGCGCTTTAGCAGGCAGCCAACAAATGCAATGTGTATGTGCCGCTTTTCAATGAACTTTTTTCCCGTCAGCGCATTCTCGAGCGGGGCCATGAATGCATTGAGTATGTGTCACTTTTTAGTAGACGTCTCGCCAACTCGGCTCTCTGAGTATGCGCCATAGGGCGTGTGACAAGCGAGAGTGCAAACCTCAGCGCTCGCATGCACCGGCGTGCCTCGCATCTTCGCTCGGAGGCCCCGCACGGACTTCTCGTCAGCGGCACTAGATGGCGCAGCGTGTCCAGCAAGAAACGCGAGAGGCGAGCCCAGGGCTAGCGGATGATGCGATTTTCAGCATTCGCGCGCCCCAGCGTGCCATGCATTTCGGAGGTCATGCGCTCGCTGCACGGCGACGCCGCTAGATGGTGCCAAATGTTCCTAATGAAGCGTGAAAGAGGAGTGGCGCTGCACCACACGCCTCATACATAACTCGTTTCGATGGTGGCAGTACAATGTATCGCTATATTGATCGAATGCTAAATGAATTAGTGTTTACAGTCATACTGAGATGATTGTAGCATTTTTTGGTGCTTCAAAAAAGTTGTTTTACGGCTTCTTAAAGGCCGAAGCAGGCACGAATGATGGCGAGACAAGGTAGTGCGAAGCAGCCTAAGGAAGCTAAGTTTGGCTAGGCAAGGCGGGGATAGGCGGGCACAGGTGCAAGGCAAGGCATGTATATATGGAATGTTTGCGCGCAATGGACCAGAGGTGTACAGCGTAACAGATCAGTCAGGTCAAGAAAAGGTAGTCAATAACCTCGGCAGCCAGGAAGGTTGCAAAGGTAATCACGGCCGAGCAAAACGGGACCGATTTCGCAGGGCAGGCAACGCAGGTTCAATCAATCAATCAATCAATCAATCAATCAATCAATCAATCAATCAATCAATCAATCAATCAATCAATCAATCAATCAATCAATCAATCAATCAATCAATCAATCAATCAATCAATCAATCTTTTCAGTATCAAAGACACTTTGTGGGCACAGACAAAAAGCCACCCATCAGGCTTGACGAGGTCTGCACCCCCGAGTACTGGCAGACAAGGCGCATAACAAATACAGCGCGCCAACAAAAATAAACCGAACAGCGTACAGAAGTCAGGTGTATTTTGTACGGTCTTAAATCAGCTGCTACTGTCATAAATATTAGTAAAAAAGCATAATAACAAACCATTGTGTAAAAAAAATAAAATAAACGAAATACGTTTGAACACACGATAGGTTCACACGAGTACATGAAATACTGCATGAGATTACACATTATGTTGCGAAAGCAAAAGACACTGAAAAATAGAACATCACAGCAAGGAAAATCAGACAATTAGTTGTGGAATTCTATTATATTTGAAACGCAGGATTATTAAGCAGCGCAGGTATCTGGTATTTTAACATGTGAGTGCCGTACTTGTTATAAGCACTTAGCAAAGTTCATATATTCTCAATGTACGGACATTCTCAAGCCGGCCTGGTCCGAACAATTCAGTAAGAAATGAATTGTTATTTTTCAATTCCAATTTATAGCGTTTATTTAACATTACAAGGTAAAGCTCATTCACTGGTAATATAGATTTAGAGCCTTAAAGATTGGTTCCGTGCGTGCATCGTATGCAGCATTAACGATGTTGCGAAGGGCTTTCTTTTGAAGTTTCTGTATTTTCTGAGTGTTTGTGTTATCGTGCCCCCATACTAAGTAGCACTACGATAATTCTGACAAAAACAGGGATTTGTAAATTAACAATTTTATATTCTGAGGCAGGATGTAGCGATATTTACGCAAAAGCCCTACAGTTTTTGAAACTTTATCTAATGTTTCATTTACTAGGGGAGGGGGGGGGAATGTCCACGTCATGTGTTCTTCAAGAACGACGCCAAGACTTTTAGCTTCGTGCGATATTGGTACATATGTTGACCCAATTTTTAGACTGCTGGTTATGTTGAGTGCTTTAGGTTGAGGGCAAAATAAAACTGCTTTCGTCTTTGCAGCATTTCAGTTTGGTGAGTTAGCGACACTCCAAGCGTGAAGTTTAGCTCATGCCACGTTGCCTTTTTCTATGAGGCTAGAAGGATCATACTCTCTTATGGAAATACTTGTACTGTCTGGGTATACTATAAATTTTGTTTTAGTGTCTATGTTTAATATCATTCACATATTTGTTGAAGAGTAATGGGCCTAAGATACTGCCCTGAGGCATACCAGCATCAATTAGTTTTACTTCAGATAGAAAACCGTTGACATTGGCTTGCTGCCGATGATGGTGAAAGTACGATGTGAGAAGTGTTAGAAAAGTGCCTCTAAAGCAGTTTCTCAAGTAAGGGCTGTTGATGAATGGAGTCAAATGCTTTAGAGTAAATAACGTGTGCCTAGTGTGCATAATCGATTTTCAAAGGACGGCAAAATGTGTTATACCCGTGTCACACGGGCGTTTGGAAGGCCTTCCAACCGATAGTCAGTTAACCCAAAGGTCAAATTCAAGCTGCCACACGGGCCGTTTCGAAGGCCATCGAGTCAACAGTCTATCGAGTCAACGGAGCACCTTACAACTCTATCGAAATCACCCGCCGTGGTTGCTCAGTGGCTATGGTGTTAGGCTGCTGAGCACGAGGTCGCGGGATCGAATCCCGGCCACGGCGGCCGCATTTCGATGGGGGCGATATGCGAAAACACCCGTGTGCTTAGATTTAGGTGCACGTTAAAGAACCCCAGGTGGTCGAAATTTCCGGAGTCCCCCACTACGGCGTGCCTCATAATCAGAAAGTGGTTTTGGCACGTAAAACCCCATAATTAACTCTATCGAAATCTCGACGGCCTTTGAGCAACGGAAGCGGAAACAGCGCGTACATGCCCTCTCGTTCACAGTGTGCTCGTACTCACGGTTAGAAAAAAACATCAAACCAAAATGCTCTAAAAATACTATATATGAGTGTTATTAATTATTCAATAAAGTATTTTTGCCACTTGACATGTGCGAACACACACCAAAACGGCGGCCGCATCGAGCGGCGCAAGCGTTGCCGCAGTTTCGCTACTCAACAACTTGAAAACTAAAAATATATGTATGGCGATGTATAAACAAATGTTTGTGCATAAACAAACAAAAGAAATTATAGGGTTTTTAAGATGTTTTATAGTTGTTTAACTTTCGTGACATGAAAACGAAAATAAAGATCCGCAGCGCCACACAATTTTGCGAGAAACGCCTGAACCGCTCAACGGCCTTTCAAAAGTGCCGTGTAGCAGCGCGACAACTCGTTTGAGTCGATAGAGTTGTGGCGTTTCGAAGGCCGTCGACTGGAAGGCCTTCCAAATGTGCCCGTGTGACACAGGTATTATTTTTGGCAGAGAAGGGCCTTTCGGTTGAGCAACCTCTTCTGTAACCGTACTGACATGGCGTGATAATGCTGTGCTTTATTGAAAAGCTGGACATGCGTTCATATATCAGCCTTTCAATGCATTTTGAAAACACCGGAATAATTGAAACTGGCCTGTAATTAGAGAAGTCGTTGATGTCACCACCCTTAAATATCACTGATACTTTTGATGTCTGAAGTTCTACATGTCTGAAGACAGGTAACAAGGGCAGGACAAGGTCATGCAAGATGAAACAGCACATGGAACTATGTAGCTAAGTAGAGACTAAATGAATGTCTAAGGCAGGGCAGCGCAGGCAGGCAGGCAGTTAGGGAGGGAAGGAGAAGGAAGACGGTATGAGGCTTGGGACAACAATGCAGAGCAAGGCAGTGCGAGAAAGTGTCGGTGAGAACGAGGCGCGGAGGCAGGCAGCCAGGCTTGAATGGAAAAACCCAACGCTTACTGCCTCATGTGTGCGCTGACGCACTCTGCAATAATTTCAAAGGCGTGAGATAAGTGACGAGGCATGTGTAGACGCATGAACGGTATTGTGAGCAGGTGAGGTTTAGTAGACATGAGTAAACACAGGGGTGCCGGTTAAGGTGAGTACGAATGAAAGTCTGAGACATTGAGTTTGAGTGTACACGAGTATATGTAGCTGACAGAGTGCTTGGTAGCAATAGCAGAGGCGAATATGATCGTGAGCCGGAGCTGTTAAGTCGGAATGGAAGTGAGTATGGACGTGAGAGAGTGCTGGTGAATATGAATGGCCGTAAGTAGAAATGTGAGTGAGTGCCGACGAGTGCGAGTATACGTGATTGTGAATGAGTATATAGGCGACGAAAATATTGTTGAGTGAGTATCAGTGAGTGCAGCCTTATTAGGCCGACCTATGAGATGAGGTAAGGCAGGTTAAGGCGCAAGACACACGGGCGATACAATGCGGAAGCGAAGGCGTAGGAAGTGCGCAGGGCAGGGTAACGTAGGGTATGGTGTGGCACAACGAACAAGTTTGATCAAGACAGTGGAGATATGCAAAACTTGGTAGGGTAAGGAACTACGGTATGGGGTGAGGCAAAGCAGCGGAGGGAGTGCAAGCAATTAGTCACGGTGGGCAAGGCACGGCTGGCAAATAAAAGTCTAAACAAGGCAAGGCAGAGCACGGAAGTACCAGGCAGACAGGAAGGGCAAAGCAATACCGAACAATGCAGGACTAGACAAGGCAGTTCAGTGTTGAGCAAGCAGATAGGCGGGCAAGCAAGTAGGGCAAGCAAACACTGTTGCAGCATGCAAGGCAGAACGAGGTAACGCCAGCTAGCGCAAAACTGGCATATACAGGAATACTAGGCAGTGCAGACAAGAATCAGACAGACATGTAGGCCAGGAAAGAGAAAGAAGCAACGTAAATCAAAGCACAGATGGGCAAGGCAAGGCGAGGTGTAGGGTAAGGACAGAGTGGAATGCAAAAGGCACAGCAGTCTAGGTGGGTATGGCTAGGCTGGGTAGTTCAATGTGGCACATAACAAGGCAGTGAAATCAAGGCAGATGATTGATATGCTGGGATAGCCAAAAGGCCAAAAATGTGTGCTTTACTGGCTGCTTTCACAGTAAAAGGCTCTCCGATACCTGCCATACGTACTCTCTCGCGGTATGCGTTGGAAAGTATGGGCACTGATTACATCCCCAAAAGCAGTTGCTAGCTTATTCTTTGGGGTTTACGGAAGGAAGACATCTAATCCGAGCGAAGTAGGTTTGGCGCCCGAAGTAAGAATAGCATTGTTTGGTAATTTCACGCCACCTACAGTATTTATTTACACATTTTGACATACTTGGCTACCAAAGCTATCTACAAACTTGGACGTCGACATCCAGCAAGAAACATGAGACGAAATTCTCCGGTTATTCACACTTGTGTGTAATACCACAACGCCAAAAAGTTTGGCTGCGGCTTAGCTCAGCTAACCCTGGATATGCAAGGCGAACGCTTGGTTCACCCTGGTTGAGTCTCGATTTCACTTGGTTAACCTTTGATTTAGCTGTAATTATATTACTTAAGTATACAATCATCGTTAAGCCAGGTATGATGGCTGTGCTTAGATCGGTGGCTAGACATGACTGTGATTAGGCTTCGGCAGACACCCATCGCTCGACGGTGTAACGCCTGTTGGGCAACAGGGAAAGCACAAGTGCTAGGCATGCAAAGAGACGCCACGATCATGCACAGCGTATAAGCACAAACGTACAGGGCGCGAACACGGTCGCTACACTGTTCTCGATGGTGCGACTCCTGTTCCATTCCGGACCCTCTCCAGTAAAGGAGTTCGCCAGGCGATATCTTCAAGGTGGTCAGACGCTGCTCTGGGACGACGGCTCAAAGCATCCCGCTCCCGCGCAACGCTCAGAAAAGACAGCCCGGCCTCGCTGTCATCCATGGCCAAGCTCGCTCTCACTAGGCGAGTGCAACGTTCCTCTTAGCCAGTCGAGCAGCGACTTACGTGGTCAGACGGCGACACAGCTGCGAAGAGTGCTTGCGCGAAGGTGGAGGGGGCATGGAGCTCGGCGCGGCGAGTCACGTGATGCGCTTCCAAGGCTACAGCGCAAAGGTGGTCAAATGAAGACCAGATTCCTGTTGACGGCGAAACTCGGCTCGACGCGGTTAGTAAAGCTCTCGATCTAAAACAACTCGCTTGACCCGGTTCAGGCTTGTTTACGGACGCAATGCACAAACCATGCTCGACGCCACGCTTCCGTGTAGTTTGCTCAACACGCCGAAGAGTCCCTTATGTAAGTGCTAGTGCAAATCAGCAAGCTACATAATTCAGAGGCTAGCCGCTACAAGCTGTGCCACAGAGTGATGACTTTCCAAATTTGCGATCGACTTCTAATGCGGATCCCCGACCACCGGCCAAACCTGTCCTAGAAAATGCTAAGCCGTTAGTAACGTTGAGTACGAGGTCCTTTTCGGATGGTGTCGCGACAACGTAGCCCCATCTTGAAACTGTACACATCCTACACTTTAAGCCGTACTAAATTTACACAGCTGCGCACGGTCTCCCTTTTGTGTGGCTATTTGCCTTCTTTCCATCAGTCAGTGGGATTGTTATTACCCTTTTCCTTCTGATTGTGTAGGTGTCAGTATGTGGGCGTACCTGGCCGTTTTGTTTCCCTCCCCAACTTCTCGTGTGGATAGTTCGAACACTTGTGTATACGGTTTCCCTGAACACTTCTCGAAGCAGGTGGATGTTTTTCGAGCAGTCAGTCAATGCTTCCTAAGGAGAGGCTAATGTTGCCTGGTGTCATATGAGGCAACGAATAATGAACAAAGTAGGAAGACCTACGGTCTGTTTTCCGAGGCCTACGAGCCATCGGCATATTGCAACGCTGCTTAAAAACGCATCATTTTGCCGTCCATCTACATACCAATAAAAAATATTGATGATGCATGAACGTTGTCATTCATCTGCAACGGATGCATGTGCCACCATTTTCTACATGAATGCTTCACAAACAAAGCGATTAAGCTCCAATAAAGAGGAAATGCAGTGCTAGTTTGGTAATAACAATCTTCTTGAAAGTTAACTGCTACTGAAACGGAAAGCGAAGTGGTCACATACAATCGACGTTGCCCTAAGGAGTCTTTTGATATTACCGCGGCCTATGGAGACAACTTCCAGGAATTGCTAAACAGAGTACAACGGAAAAATGAGAACGCTTGTTTTCTAGCACCGCTTCACTTGGGCTTCGCACTGTTGAAATTTTGTGCGGTTGTTTGATTTTTTTCTTACAGATACGTTGGAAGATGACGTGGCAACTCACTACGGTACGCTTCATAATATCTAACATACTGGCACATACGTGTGCTATTAGACATACTCTTAGGTTACCGTTCTCGGAGATATTCAGTTGCGGTACTGTGCATATCAATTAACACCAAAATAGCAACCCAGTTAAAAAGTGCTGTTGAGATTCGGTGAAGGCGTTCTGCGTGTCGCCAGCCCGCTAAAGTTTAAAATGATTACATTAAGACACTGTCTTCATTAGGCTTACCAAAACCATAATAAGTGTGTACGAAGTTAATACGAAAAAGCAGACTTTCGCTGCCTTAAATTATATCTGAGGTAAATTTACCCACTCTCACACCACGCGGCGCGCAACAGCCGTCATTGCCTTTCTTAAGGCTCGAAAGTTTGATGTGACCGCAGCGATGCAGACGCTCTCGGGGACCTCTGCTCTGTTAACGGATGACTTCATCGGAGCACTGGCGAAAGCATGATTAGCCGGAAATAAGCTAGTGAATTCACGTTTACTTTGCAGCACAGCTGAAACTTGCTAGAAAAGCACTTGCTTAGAGCAGGCGTAGTATTCATGGTTATTATGTAAGGAAATCAGGCAACGTGTCCGTATGTATAGCCCTGAGAAAACGTGAGGGGACCAACGCAAGTCCGAGCTGAAAATGGATGGCAACGCCGCCTTACGCCTCGCCGCTGGAGCTCGTGTGACGTCGATTCCCGCGTAGTGCGAATGTTAGCACAAAAGTGAATATTAAAGAAAACGATAGTTTCTGAAGCAGTTTGATTCTCTTCTAGGGCATTCTGGTTTCTCCATATTCGCCTAAATTTACCTACATAAAAAAAGCCATTTGAAAACCCGCAAGAGAGGTATCTGCCACAGGCGATATTTAGAAAATCTGCAGGAACCAAAATAAGAAAAAAAAACAATTGACCTATGTTCACTTCAGATTTCATGGAGAGGATCACTCTCCTCAATCCTGCTACCGCAAGTGCAATCAGCTGAGAAAAATCAGCTGTAAGAATTAATCGATGCGTGAATATGCCGCTGAGTGCAATTTTCTTATGAAACGCTAATCTAGCTTTGCAAAGTTAACTATGTTCTTTGTGTTTCTTTAACATACCTGCCCTCCGAAGTCTTGAAGGTGATTAAAGAAATCCCCAGTAAGTGTCATGATTTCATTCATAAAGACTTTTAGCCGTAGTCGGTGCTACCCAGTGTGCCAATTAACGCCGTTTTATTGGAAACACTTACATCAATTGCAATACCGCGAATGGCAGTGTCTGTCATGATTTGACAGATGGACGCGTAACTTTAATAGGACTTACCTTTTACGCCAAGTATTCTTTAAATTTAGAAAAGGTTGTCTTAACCAAGGAAGCAAGTCAACCAATGAGGAACGCAAAAAAGTGCAACTCCAAGATTCGGCAGATTGACAGCAAACAACGAGAGAGCTGTACTTTTGTCAACATTCTCGGAGAGATACCATTTTATCTCGCAATTACGACTGCAATCGAACACTCCTAAAACAACGCAGTATTTCGAAGTGTCCTTTATAATAGATTAAAAGCATTGGCAAGGGAGATATCTATTTAGTGCGTACTCTATATGCTATCGCAACTGATAGTGTTGCAAGGAATCAGCAAGTCATTTATGACAGTCCGACCATACTTTCCTGCTTTATCGCACACATACATAAAAACACTGGTGCATTCAGTTCGCTGTAAGCAAGCTTTGCAACTGCGGCACGTGAACAATCTCGCTTATAAGTTGACTATGGCCACGTTCGACTTCAAGACATGCAGTTTTGTTCACGGGTGGGCAAAAAATAATCTTCACCTCAAGCTGTGCCTGGTTATAAGTAATGTCTATCACTCGGGGCCAAGTAGAGCCTAGACGTGTTCATAGAACGGTTGCTTTCGATACGCTTAAGGCCACTTCGCACAGAATCACTGCCGCAGTTTGCTGTTGTCACACTTCATCTCGGCCCTGTAACAGCTGCCGTAATAGACAGGAAGATGATACGCACAGTCTAGCGGAATGCCGTTTGGTAATTTCACCATTTTGAGCGCACGTGTCTTGTGGCCCACTGCAGTATGTGACTTGTCGTCTCGCAGTGTGCACAACTATCCGAGAAGTTGTCCGTACGCCGGCGCTATATAGCCGAAATCAGAGCCTCGGGCAGTTCAGCACAGGAAATCAACCGTAATGATTTCGGATTGTTCAGGCCCTTCTAGGCAGTGGGCCGTTTACACTGTAGGTAAAGCTCGAAACTGTAGGTGCTGTTGACGGTTATCACAGACTTGAGGGATTTTTGTTGACGCACTCAACAAATTCGCAGGGGCTGCGACATCGGACGTTGCCTATAAGGACATCCCGACAGCTTCGTCCGAGCATCCTGGTTAGTAAGACGTTTCCACTGCATGTGATTCCTATCTTAAACACGCTTGCTTACTCAAAGGCGCTGAGACAGCCGAGAAGGAGAGGACAAGGCAAAAGAAAAGCACTCATTGGACTCAATTTTACAACCACTATTACTATCACTGACGCAGTGCTTGAATCAATATGAATTTTTCATTGATTATTCATTATAGAGCAGCGCGAATATCAAGTTATCTGCACAAGGATCAAATACGAATGGTTAGAATTGAATATCGCATAGGCAACGGCAGTTGCATATATTAAAGCGGCAATCTTTCTACAGGTATAATTATGTAGCATTTCGACGGGGAGGAAATGCGAAAACACCCGTGTACTTAGATTTAGGTGTACGTTAAAGAACCCGTGGTGGTCCAAATTTTCGGAGTCTCCTACTACGGCGTGCCTCATAATCCGAAAGTGGTTTTGGCATGTAATACCCCAAAATTTAATTTAATTATGCAGCACACTGCTAACTACTAGTACAAAAATGGACAGCTAAGTATATGAATTACAAAAGATCCGTTCCAAATCCAAGACCTATATTTTGTCATTAAAATCTGCACATATATCCACTTCAGCACTTTCAGGACCTGGTTGCGAACAAGCTTTCTAATAAACGATTGGCTGCTGCTGTTAAGCTCTACAAAGCGACAAATAAGTGGTTGCTGAAAAAAGATGAGAAGTTGGCGGGGAAAAAAAAAACAAGTGTTGGAGGACTTGTCTGATGTATACGTGTGAAAAATCCCATTACAAGAAAAAGATCAGTGATTGCAACATAAAAGATAAATGTGCTACCTAAGTAGACTACAAAAAAAAAACAGAACAAAATGACAGAATGCAATAAAAAAACGAAGGTTGTCATGTAGGCTGCCGCCACAAAACCTAAAACGAGGATTGCTTTACCCCCTTTCTTTCTGCGTTGCTTCAGCAAATTTGATCATGGTTTCCCTTCTGGCGATCTGCAATACTTTATTTGGCAGACAGAGAACAGCAGCAAGATTTTACCAGCAGTAAGTTGTTGAGAACTATCTGGGTAATTTTCCGCTATGTCAAAATACCGAACAATTCCTCTTCAAATACGAATGCAGAATGTTAGCGTGACATATTTGATTCCTATTTAGAACTTCTAATATTCACCCACATCTAATTATTTTTATTATATTTTATTATAAACGTCACCGACGCTCCATTGACGGATATTACAGAAAGATAAATATACACAACAGAAGGGCATCAATACTAAGACGCAACCAAAACAGATTATCTAGCAAATTCACGGAAGTGAGCATTAAAGAACCGCTCTAATTCACGAACATCATTTGTGGGAACAACATATTTTAGAACTCCATTCCATATTTAATTCTGATTCTTGAAAGAACGAACGTTTCCCCTTGAAAGAGATGTGGCTGAATAACGTAACAGTAATCCGTTTGAAGCGTTCATATCTTTAGAGCTTGCATTCATCTTCGCCATAATATAAAGTCAGTACTGAAGTATTTGAGACAAAATCGAAATCAGTAATGCCCATGGTACTTACTTCTGAGTCGTCCTCAACAACAATCCGTCACAGCAGCAGCCCAGAGATCATAGTGTAGCTGTTCTGAGCTGAAGGTTTCTCGTGGATTCCCGGGGGTGGCAGACGCACTCAGTAGAGGGCGGAATGCAAAAACGTCCGGTGACCATGCATTGGGTGCGCTTCAAAGAATCCAAGGTGTTAGAGGTTATTCTGTAACCCCGCACTGCGGCGCCTATCAAAATCAAATTGCAGTTGTGGCACATAGAACCTCGGAATTTAGTTTTACTTCCTTTGCAAACGCAATTTGCGCTTTCAAACCGCTATTGCATGTCTCGTCCAGTTGTAGGATGAACAGTTTTTACTGTCCGAATCCAGAAGGGGGAGTAGCAATTTGTAAAAACGCTGGGGGCACGTTGGTGCACACTGCAGAGACGCGCGCGCCACCCCGCCGGCAGCGGCGGTCAGCGAGAGCAGAGCCAGGATAATGTGACGATTCTATTCCAACTCTATTCCTTTTGGACTTCGTCTGTGGTCTGAGTGATACTTCGACCATGGCACCACCGGCATCGGCCGGTCCTTAACCATGGCTTATAAGAAATGAATAGAATCGAGCGAAATGAATCCTTACGTTTCGCCAGCCCAGGATTCCTGAAGAGGCCATCCGATCTCGGAACTTGTGTTCACACCGTTTATGTTCTCAATCCCGTACCTCTCCCCCCGCAGCATCAACTGATTGATCTTGTTTCAATTTAATTTTTTTCTCTCTCGCTTTTCTTGCTGAAGAGATAGGTGCGGGTGCCAATTGCGCACTGCTTAGAGTCTTACTCCCCATTTCCTTTCAAGACCCGTGTTCAAGAAACGGTTCTTGTTCTAGAACAGTTCCTAATACAAACTGTGAGTTAATCATACCTCTGTGTATATATTTGCCCAAAGCGGATGGCGAATTTGGCAAACAGTGCTTCAAAACGAAGAGCTTCATGAATACAGCCCAAGTAACGCGGCCTATCACGACGGATATTTGCTAGATTTCGTTACAAGGCTCACAAAGTGGAATCGCAGAGTCATGCACCGCACACATGGAACAGTGTAGGCTTTCACATGACAGCATCACGTTCAGCTGGAAGTAGGTATAACAAACGGCGGTTATTTTATAGTGTCAAGTTGCACCATCTCGTGTAAACGGAAAACTTGTAATGAAAAGGTATCTGGAAAGCGCACCAAAACAAGGACGCAAGAAACGAAGACCAAGAAAAGCGCTGTCACCCACTTCTAGCAGATACCACTATTATAGATATGGATAAGTGCGAGTGTGTAAGATTATTAATAGAAACGGAGAAAATCATCTTGGCCTCTGACCAATTCATCAGGAAAGCGTCACTATTATTGTCCGCGAGAGCGTTAGATTATTGGCGCTTGCATGAAAGCTGACCGCATTTGCAATATGTGATTTAGATTGTCTTGTGTTTTCCTGATGTACCGGTTTTAGACTGTTTCCATGCCGTTATGTAAGTGTATCTTCATGGTTGATATCGCTGTGCGCATGGTTGTTTGGGGGATCCCGGAGGCGAATTTTCCTTGTCGATAGTTAGTGTTTGTCTTCGTTCTTGTTTATTCTTGTGTCCTGTTTTGTTGCGCTATCCAGATACTTTTCCATGATGACTGGCCAACATGTCCGTTTTGCCACCCTCGTCTTGTAATGAAGCATGGAAATTGAAAGAGGAATGTCGCTAATTCATGCAAGCAAGGGTAACTTCACTCGGGACATGCTAATGTTAGTTGCTCAAAAATAAGCAGTACGAATAGGTACCGAGTATAGCAGACGCTTACAAAAATGAACATCGCGTGTACCGAGTACACTAATTGCTTTCGTTTGCATACTTGTGCGCCATTATCTTTGATTATTGCAACCTGCTTATGTTCGTTTTGCAGAGGATCATAACGCAAAACAAGGCAAATTATTTCTTATTCCTAGGTAAAAGCGTCACACCCAGCCCATGGAAGGACGATGTAACGAATGTTGGAGGGGCAACGATCAATTCCACGATGACGAATAGTACAACTACACCGTCTACTACGAAGATCATTGCTGCAAATGCATCTTCCAAGACAACTAGCGCTACAACAGCTACGTCGACCCCAACTACTATGACTACTACACCGACCACTACTACTACTACGACTACTACGTCGACCACTACTACATCTACGACTACTACGTCGACCACAACTACTTCTACGACTACTACGTCGACCACAACTACTACGACTACTACGTCGACCACTACTACTTCTACGACTACTACATCCACAACGACTACTACCACTACTACATCTACTACGACAACTACTACCACTACTACAACAACTACAACGACTACTACTACTACTACCACCACTACTACTACTACTACAACTACTACTACTACTACTACTACTACTACTACTACTACTACTACTACTACTACTACGTCTACAACGACTACTACGACTACTACCACTACCAGTACCACTACAACCACGACAACTACTACGACAACATGTAAGTGTTCTCTATTGTGCTGCCATCGCTTTTAAGGCGTTGATTTTATTCACCAGTACCTTACCGTGCTGATTGCGCATTTCATTTAGCGGTACTATCGGGCATTAATTAACTATTTTTCAACAACACCGCGCAATATGTACCGCGGCACTGTTCAAAATGCAACGCGCATGTTTGCTTCAGTTCAGTCTCGGACGCTCAGGAGGCCGTCTCTGAACGTACGTGTGAAGTGAGAAAGGGTAGCCCACTGCAGAGTTATGAGAGAATATTTCTAATAATAACGTTTCCATGGTAAACGCGAGGATTTGTGGGATATGGTATGAATCTGAATGCGAAAGATAGTTTTTAAGATTCACATTTGCTGTTTTTTTTTCGTTCCTGGTGAAATTCATCTTTTCCTATTGCTTAGTTTTCTATCCATTCGCACTTATTATATGTCGACGAGGGTCTATACAGGGAGGGAACAAGAATCCTTGATTCCTATTGAACCTCCTCGAACCCATTAAGCAGTGAAGGAGTGCATTTGTCAGATAGGCACAATGGCATTACCATTCAAACCGTTGAAAGAGAAAAAAAAAAGAGTCGAAGGGTGCATGGGAGGCACTGCTCAGTCACAATTAATGGCATACCGGTGCACAATAAAAAAGATATATTAATGTATACCGTTCGCAATAACAGTTGTGGGCACAAGTTTTGAATAAGGCAATTATAAAAATTACGCCAGAACTCATGTCATGATAACTGTCGACGGTAATGCGAATAGCATTCGAGGAATGTAGCGACAGACCGTATTCCCGATGTCATGTTTATTTTCGCACTATGACCTAGTAGTCATGGTGAGCAAATTTTGCCGAAGTGAAGCTTGAGTTTTGTAGTGAAGAAGATGCTGTAGGGACTTGCCTACTGTGCCCATGTTTCGACACACCTGTAAACATCTAGTAATTAGATTTTCTTGGTTGCTTACAAACCAGGCAGCATTAAGCGGAATGTAAATGGGTAATAATGCTGCGGTCATTTTGTCGTCTATATCTAGAAAGGGTTGGCAATATAGGTTCCTATTAAATTTTTTTTTAGATCGACCGATGGACCCGACTTACGTTCGAAGGGGTAAGTCAAGCTTCTGTAAATTTTATTGAGGTAAGAATGTTTGCTTCATAAAAAATGGGATCTAATTGAAGCTGTGAAAATAGTTGCCCAACGAAACTGTGATACCACCTGATCCGATAGACCAATGAGGAATAGCCTAGAACTTGGTCCTGCTGAGCCTGAGCTCGGCGCCGTTGTGCCCACCGACATTGCTGTTCCCGTCGCTGTTCGTCGTGTTCACGCGGCTCTTCGGGAGTCCTAATTATGCTTGACCTTTCCTAGCGCTATCTGAAAACAAATAAAATTACTTGCTAGGTGGATTTTTCTTTTACATATGAAAGTGTACTGAGGTCACTCCCTCATTCGTATCGTAGAGTGGCCACTTACCGGCAGCTACAGCTTATGCAACCGCAATCTTTACCGCGAAACGCTTGCAGCTAACGCTATGCGCGAAGGCGAGCTTCCGGGTTGTTTTTTTTCTGTCCCGCGCACGGCCGCGAATGCGCGGAGGGAAGCGCTGTCTGGTGACACTGTAAGGAACCGAGCGCCTTCCGCTGTGATTGGTTGAATTTTTGCCTACAGAGACGAAGAAATTCCGGCAACGTTGTCGTTTACCGCTTCGCTGTAAACTGTGGTTAACACCTAGTACGTTAGCAAGAATAAAAAAAATACAAGTTCATGCGAGATATTCCGAGCGCCGATTCGCAATCTGCAGGACGTAATTTTTTGCTTCAGCGCTACTTTATGTGCAATGGGTAGCATTACAATTGCTCCCCATTAACATGCACACTCAATAAAAAAGTAGGCAGTAAAAAATTGTTGGTAAGCTTATAGCAGAATAAGTGGAATAGGTAAGACATTGGCAATGGCAGAAGACACAACGCGTAATCGTCGTTAAAGGGCACGCGAACTATTTGGATATAGGGAACGCTCATCTCTAGCGCATGTACAATCCATGAAGGAAAAGACACACACACACAAAACCATACAAAAATAAAAAGCAAGAAAGCTTTGCAATCATCGGCTTCCATACTGGAGCACTGCACTCTTGGTGCCCAAGCCCCACGGTAATAATCGCATATACAAAGTGTTGTGCACTATCTGTGTTACGAAAACACCCGCAAATTCCAACGACTGCCCACGAGCCCCTTTTCTCAGGGCATTCAGTTTCCCCGCGAGCAAAGAGTGTGGCAAAAGCCAGTTAAGCGGCGTTGCTGGGAATGCTCAACGGTGCAATTTTCGTTATCGTTTTCATAACGTTCTAGGAATTACTGATTTGCTTGACATCGAAGCGCAATGTCCTGCAAACTGCGTCTCAGCCCGAATCACTTGAGAAACTAGAACGGTAATGACTGGTGGCCGCGGAGAAACAAGGGTAATTCACTTTGATGCATGACTCATCGAGAAAAAGCAATGGAAGCTTTTTTTAATTTTTATTTTTGCACAGTGCACGTCCTTTAGGACCAGAGTGACAGTGAGGACTAGTGAACACGACAAAAAACATAGATGTTAGAATTTGGAATTCAACTTTGTACTAGCTATCGCGAGGCAGAGGCAATCGGAGTTATTTGGTGGAGCCCTAGGTCCTGCACTCGACATAAACACAAGAGGATGATATTAATGTTGATAATCATAAATGTAAATACATTCCTACATGAATAAAAACGGCTCTGAGGGGCAAATAACACTCAACTGTTCATAGGCTCATTTGCGGCAGTCTAGATGGCGCTGCATGCTGGTTTCTTGGAACCTGAGTGCAAAAAGCCTTGGCCATTGCTTTGTGAAAGCGCCTTGAACAAAAGCATGGTTTCATAAACAGAAGCAAGCAGACCCTCTAATCAATGAAAAATAGGCGCTCTGTGTTATTCGTCGTGTGTTCTCATGCTACACAAATTGAGAGAAATGTTTTATCAGGTAGCACCATAAATGACGGAGTAATATTTCAACTTCACTTTCCGCATACACCACGTAAAACGCTATCAGAGGAAACATGGCACAGTCGTTGAAAATTTTTTGCTGACGGGCATCAACACATTCCTTTGTCGGTTAAATAGAGCTTCCTATACTCTTTTTAATATTTAAAGGAAATGCTGCAGGCGCTACGTATGTAGTGCGGTCATAGGAGTCTCGCTGGGCGCGTTTTGCGGTGCAGAACTTTTTGAATGGCGACGCATTATGCGGTATATCTGTTTGATGTATTAAAAATGGCAACTTGCGAAAACATATTCTAGTCAAACAGCGTATTATGCGTGCACCTTTTTTTACTTGCAGTGTGCGGCGTGCTGCATTTATTGTGTGCACAAAGGATGCAAATTGGCCGCTGGCTGAAGGGACGTTTCACTCCGGTCGTTCGGTCGTAAATAATTTCAGATTTCCGAAGTGTTTTGTGAAAAGAATACGCCATATTTTCTAACATGCCAGTATAAAGCCTAATTTTAGATCATTACGTGACGCTTATCTACAACCTTCTTCTCGCCGTGACGCACTAATTCGCGGTTGCGAATGCGAGCCACGAGAGGGGTCTCTTTAACCTCCTTAGCGTTTCCGCCTATGAATGAAACGGAGCGCAGGGATGAATGTTATGCAGGCTAAGATTTAATTCTGCCTTACATTCTGCTTCTATTCCGTAGATCTGCGTGGCCTCTTGTGCCACACTTACGCCGAGGCCTTCCTCGGAGCCGCGATACCGGGCAGCTGCGATTTCGTCATGGTCGACGTACCAGTGTCCTCACCTGAGCGGCACCCCGTGTACTCGTACATGGCGACCATCAAAATAAATCCAGGTATTCATTATCAGGGGCCGTGGCACAGATATTGTCATTCGTTAAGCGCGTACGACACTCGAAAGAATACACAGATGAAGTATTGAACAGCTGAAACCTGATCTTTCCGCATTCGGCACCCTGAACCTACTCGGATTGAATTCTTTTGCAACAAGTAACACTTAGTCGTCGTCACCAGGTGAAATATTTTCAAGCATAGCTAATTTGAGGCGGAGAAACCGGAAAAAGACATCAGTAGATCATCGCGGTGACGCAGTCGCTGTGGTGTTGCACTGCTGGGCGCGGTGAGGTCGCGCGTTCATTTGCTGGATACAACATCCACGTTTCGATAGAATGGAAATGCAAGAGGGTGCCTTATTTAGGCTCGTTAAAATAGCCATATACTCAACACAATCCAGAGCCATCCGCTACGGCGTGTATGTACGCATCTGTTATGAACATGCTTAACATGAAGCCATAAAGACGAAGGAGCATGAGGCAGGTTTCCGCGATCAACCAATATTTTCTAATGAGAATGACTGCATTTCTTCGCGAGCCTGGTACTACGCGTTGTTTAATTTTGCTTTTCATAAGTAAACTCTAAGCTATTGCATCCGCAGATGTAGAAAGTGCGCTGCATTATCATTAACATATAACCCAAGTAATTAGCATTAGGACTGCATCAAAAATGGGGGAACAGGCCCATCACCTAATATACCACTTACAATATGCTGGTCATGCAGGGCGTTTTGGTGGTGCCCATTAATTTCTCGATCCGTGTGTGGGTAATTCATAAAATGACGCTACCGAGAATGTTTTCAACCAGGACTAGGTTTTCGGTGGTTCTCGCAACATGGTGACGATGCGTCGTTTACCTTCAGTCATGGAGGAAGGAAAGAAGAGGAGGGAGCACACTGCAACGCGATTGAAGCCAAAATCTTCTGGGCCAGTGGTGGCCCAACATGTGGTCTCACATCAGTGTGCTCGGGTGATGTTTAGCGTTCCCGCTCTTTAGGCAGAGACACGGCAGGGCAGCTCAGCAAGCACGCACCGAATAAAAACTATTGGCATAGCTGCTGAGAACCAAACGTCTCAGCAAATCTCGGTTCTTGCTCCGTTATCTCGACGCGACAGGTCACGTGTTGGGCCATCACTGTGGCTTCACGGAACATTCGCTTGCCAAGGCTGGCTGCGTGACGTCATGCTCCCTGCTGTATTTTTCCTTCCTCCATGCGTTAAGCTTAACAAACGCGCGCATTCACAGTCGTTCATCCGCCGGCATTTCAGCTGGGCTCGAGGAGCGCATATTGAAGCACATGAGAAGCGTACAAGACACTCAGCTTCTGCTGGTGGTCAAACGAAGCACACTTCGAGGCAGCCATTTCGAGCCGCAAGCCGTGGTGAGAGGCCTTGTCCAAAAGGTCGTCGATATGAAGGCACACGGCATTGCACTGAGCGATCATCAGATCACGGACGCCAACACGGCAGTCGTCTTGCAAGACGCCAAGGTACGCTGAGAGGGCTGTGGCAATGGACGCTACAGAAAATGTTTTGCAGCTAGTTGGCTATCCAGCATTGTTCACGGTTCCGGAAAGAGTTACCAGGCAGATCGACGCATTTGTGTGGCGAGTAGCTGTGCGTTCCGCCAAGTGTATCTGTGAAGGCAGCAGCAAGATGACGACTGCGGGGTCGGCGATCTATGGACGGGTGACGGCATCAATTTTACACCAATCCTTCAACGCGAGTTTACTACTATTGTTGGTTTCTTACATGGTTGTAGATACTTGACAGGCGTATGGTGGCTGTGCTATGGAAAGTAGAAAAAAGGAAGACTGAAAAATAAATAGTTGATATCGCCTCAATATAGGGTCAGCAGCACCCACACGGTCATCGGAATTGCGTGTGATCGCTCTGTACGCTGTTGCCAGTGCGGTTATATGCTACGAATAGCCTCAATATCACCTTCTACGGCAGCCGCTACCGCCTAAAGTGCTGGACAACGATGTAGTCGACCGCCAACCAACGACGAAACGTTGGCTTCTTTTACATATGTTCCCTGTCTAAGGGACGGATAGCTGTGGAAGGAGCCATGAAAAAAAAAATGCCTAAAGACGCCACGCATACTGAGACCACCCAATAAAGAATTTGGCTTCTGCAGAACCTTGCGACAGTGCCAAAAACTGTTTCGAAGGTCCTACAGGAACACTGACAACGTTCCCAGTTGCTCTCAAGGACTCCACAGGAAGGCATAGGCCGACAATGCTCGATGTTATGGATGCGACGGCAATCGATCGTATCGATATTCTAAGCGAATGTTCGCCCTCGTCGTCGCCGTGAGACTGCGTGTATATGAAGGTAAATGTCTGTTATGCGCCATGTCGTGTTAGTAAATGCGATATGTGCACGTTGTACTGCCCCACCATTCTATCACTAAAGTTGCTCATACCTGGTCTAACATTCTTCACGAACTTATTCCTCAGAATTTTGAGAATAACAGCCCCAAAAACAAATTTCTCGAAACAAAAGACCAAAGTTCGCTTTAATTATGAGACATCAACGGAGCTGTACGATAGCAGAATTCAAACACAGTATCCCGAGCACATCATCATCATCATCAGCCTTGTTACGCCCACTGCAGGGTAAAGGCTTCTTCCATTCTTCTCCGACTACCCCGGTCATGTACTGATTGTGGCCATGTTATCCCTGCAAACTTCATAATGTCATGCGCCCATCTAACTTTCTGCTGCCCCCTGCTACGCTTCCCTTCCCTTGGAAATCAGTCCCTAACCCTTAATCACCATCGGTTATCTTCCCTCCTCATTACTTGTCCTGCCCATGCCCATTTCTTTTTCTTGATTTCAACTAAGAGGTGATTAACTCGCGTTCGTTCCCTCACCCAATCTGCTCTTTTCTTATCCCTTAACGCTACACTTATCATTCTTCTTTCCATAGCTCGTTGCGTCGTCCTCAGTTTAAGTAGGACCCTTTCGTAAGCCTCCAGGTTTCTGCGCCGTATGTGAGTACTGGTAAGACACAGCTGTTATACGCTTTTCTCTTGAGGGATAATGGCAACCTGCTGTTAATAATCTGAGAAGGCCTGCCAAACGCTCCCCAGCCCATTCTTATTCTTCTGATTATTTCAGTCTCATGATCCGGATCCGCGGTCACTACCTGCCCTACGTAGATGTATTCCCTTCCACTTCCAGTGCCTCGCTACCTATGTAAACTGCTGTTCTCTTCTGAGACTGTTAAACATTACTTTAGTTTTCTGCAGATTAATTTGTAGTCCCACCCTTTTGCTCTGCCTCTCCAGGTCAGCGAGCATGCATTGCAGATGGTCCCCTGAGTTACTAAGCAAGGCAAAAACATCATCAGCGAATCGCAAGTTACTTAAGTAACTTGCGATTCCATTAACTCTTATCCCCAATGTTTAACAATCCAGGTCCTGAATACCTCGTATAAACACGGTGTGAATAGCAATGGAGCGATCGTATCTCCCTGCCAGACGCCTTTCTTTATTGGGGTTTTGTTGCTTTATTTATGGAGGACTACGGTGGCTGCGGAGCCACTATAGACATCTTTCAGTATTTTTACATACGGCTCATCTCCACCTTGATTCCGTTATGCATCCATGGCCACTGAGGTTTCGACTGAATCAAACGCTTTCTCGTAATCAATGAAAGCAATATATAAGGGTTGGCTATATTCCGCACATTTCTCTGTCACCTGATCGATAGTGTGGATATGGTCTATTGTTGAGCAGCCTTTATGGAATCCTGCCTGGTCCTTTCGTTGACAGAAGTCTAAGGCGTTCGTGACTATATGTGCGATTACCTTGGTAAATACTTTGTAGGCAACGGACAGTAAGCGAATTGGTCTATAATTTCTCAAGTCTTTCACGTCCCCTTTCTTATGGATTAGCATTATGTTAGCATTCTTCTAAGATTCCGGTACGCTCGAAGTCATGAGGCATTGTGTATACAGGGTGGCCAGTTTTTCTAGAACAATCTGCCCGCCATCCTTCAACAAATCTGCTGTTACCTGATCCTCCCCAGCTGCCTTCCCCCTTTACTTAGCTCCCAAGGGTTTCTTTACTTCTTCCGGCGTTACTTGTGGGAATTCAAATTTCATTAGACTATTCTCTCTTTCATTATCGTCGTGGGTGCCACTGCTACTGTATAAATCTCTATAGAACTCCTCAGCTACTTGAACTATCTCATCCATAGTAATGATATTGCCGGCTTTGTCTCTTAACGCATACATCTGATTCTTGCCTGTTCCTAGTTTCTTCTTCACTGCTTTTAGGCTTCCTCCGTTCCTGAAAGGATATTCAATTCTATCCATGTTATACTTCCTTATGCCAGCTGTCTTACGCTTGTTGATTAACTTGTGAAGTCCTGCCAGTTCTATTCTAGCTGTAGGGTTAGATGCGTTCATACATTGGCGTTTCTTGATCAGATCTTTCGTCTCCTGAGTTACCTTACTGGTATCCTGTCTAGCGGAGCTACCAGGGACTTCCATTGCACACTCCTTATTGATGCTCATAAGATTGTCTTTCAGTGCTTCAACACTAAGGTCCTCTTCCTGAGTTAAAGCCGAATACCTGTTTTGTAGCTTGATCCGGAATTCCTCTATTTTCCCTCTTAGCGCTAACTTATTGATCGGCTTATTTACCAGTTTCTTCCGTTCCCTCCTCAAGTCCCGATCACAGTAGCTCGTTTTTGTTTTGTCAGCTGACGTTTGCCTAAATTCATACTGCCACTTACGCTGCTACGAGTCTTATACATGGTGTAATAATCCAACATGTTGCTATCGTATTCTTTGCTTGGCCCTTATGGAGAAACTGTCCAATTGCTTGTACAGCGAAGCTGTATATAGCTACCCTGCCGCGACAGTCGATGTTCATCCGTCTACGCGACGCGTAGACGGACGATCTCACAACCTCCGCAGGTGGGGATCGTTCTTCACCTGCAGCAAGTTCTTTTTTCATCCACTTCATTTTCCATTATCTGCTTCCATTAGTACTTACGGCAGACATTACCTAACAATGATTGGAAGGTTACCGCTAACATTGAGAAGAAAAGTGTACAATCATTGCATTCTACCGGTACTTGCTTATGAGACAGAAACTTGGAGGTTAACAACGAAATTCGAGAAGTTATGGACTGTGCAAGCAGGAATGGAATGAAAGAAAATCCGCCTCGATTTCCACCTGTGAAAGGGTATGTACAGCGAAGCTGTTGCCGATGTTATACCATCACAACGGACGTTGGACGCGTACCACCACAACTGACGTCAGAGGACATCAGACAAGCACCATCACCACAAACGACGTACGTCACGCGCGCATGCACGTGTGTGGCAGTGCAGCGTACATGATCGTTCCTCTAGGCCTTCCGCAAAGGGCAAGTGCCATTTTAAACTAACTGAGTTTTTCAAATAATTTGCGTCAGAAAATTCGTCAAGTACGACATACACACAAGGTGCAGACATGATACGTTCAGTTTGTAATTTGAATATACGAGGAAATACAATTCTGTTACGTGAAAACTGAAAGGCACAGCCATTTTACAGCTGTTGTTCCAGGTCTGTCTGGGTGGCCGCGGTCGCTAGGTGGCGGTGCTATTTTTTGGTGAGCACGAACCCACGAGAGATGCCGATAAACTAGAAGCTAATAGCTTCTCTGCAAAATGGTAGGCGTAACGTTATGAAACAGGAAGACATCGGTGCGGATTGTGGAGTAGCCAGTTTAGTTGGCAATAAAAGAAAGCCGATCTGGGCAAAGATGCACTTATCCACAACCCCATCCACAACTCAATAGAATGCAAGCTGTCAAGCGTCAACAATTACAAACGAAATCATACAAGAGCCCAATACTAATGCACGCTATTTATCCAGACATATATACAACAGATACATACAAAATGCGTGGCACCAGAGCCACACTAGAACACATGCGCCCAGGAACTAAGACAGCACAATGCGAGCGAAACCTCCAGCGACAGCCCCCGCGCGCGATGTGAAGCCGCGCTGCTCAGCTCGAACCTAGAAGGCCAATTCTGGGCAGTCCAGTGGACCAAGGAAGCCGCCGAGAGACGAGAACTCTTGACCGTGACCTCGGCGTGTGCTGCAGCCCACTAACTCGCCTGACGCGAATCGTTGTGATTCTAAATAAAGTTTTCTCACTCACTCACTCGGCAGACCATGCATTGCTGCAACCTTGAAAATATATTCATAATATGGGTGCCAAGAAAAGACAAGCGAGTGTTAGGATGGCAGAAATTTAGGTCATGCGATGAAGTTAGAAAATCTGAAGGCATAAGTCGGAATCACTTTCGCAAGACAACAGTAATCGGAGATCGCTGGGAGAGGCCTTCGTCGTGCGGTGAACAGAAACAATACGCTCATAATGAAAGCTTTCTCGAAACGATCGGTGGTGTTTGTGTTCTACATAACGCTGACGTGGCGCATTCGAGAGCTCCTGCCGAAGCATTCCCGATGAAAGATGTGCACCCAACGTGCATGTTTTCAACTTCATGGCACCCGCCGTGGTTGCTCAGTGGCTATGGTGTTAGGCTGCTGAGCACGAGGTCGCGGGATTGAATCCCGGCCACGGTGGCCGCATTTCGATGGGGGCGAAATGCGAAAACACCCGTGTACTTAGATTTAGGTGCACGTTAAAGAACCCCAGGTGGTCTAAATTTCCGGAGTCCTCCACTACGGCGTGCCTCATAATCAGAAAGTGGTTTTGGCACGTAAAACCCCATATATTATTAACTTCATGGCACGCTTTGTACTAATGGGTACGCATTCTATGGCGAGCTCTCCTGACATGTCACGGAAAAAATGTAATGCCTTGTATATGCACCAAGTTGCGTAATCTGAAAATTTAAAACATTTCATCGTTATTGTAGTTTATATGTTCACGATTGGTAGCTTTTAAGCGATAAGGAAGAATTTATGGCAAAAAAATCGCTGAAAAGAGAATACCCGTAGAGATACACAGATCTACTTAAAAAAATGCATAGCGGTGGTTACAGTAGGGGTGGGCTAAATTAAATTTGGGAATGGACCAACTTGAAATGTGGAGGTGGGGCAAGTTGAAATGTGGGGTTGAGCCAAATGAGACCTGGGGGTGGGCCAATGCGAAATTTGGAGGTGGCCGAGGTAAATTTCGGCTGGGCCAACTTGAAATTTGGGGGTGGGCCAATTTGGGTTTGGACGAAGTTGAAATATGGGCGTGGGCCAACTGAAATTTGGGGGTGAGCTAACTTAAATACGTGAGTGGGCCAACTTGAAATTTGGGTGTAGGCCAACTTGGGATTTTGGGGTGGCCCAATGTCCAAATGAACTTTGCTGAGGGTCCTTCGAGTTGTGAACACCTCGTGGGCAAGCGAGCGCGTATAGACGCTTAGCGTGTTTTCATTGGCCCTTACCGAGGCGCAGTCAGGACGCAGGCGAGAGCCTGCGTTGACAAGGGGCGCGAATAACACAGGCTTGCGAGAGCGACAGCGAGAGTGACAAATCATCGCGGCGATGCATTCTCCACTCACGTAACGCATCACGTGCTACTGCTGAAGCTGGTGCGCCCTTTAGACCGCTCCGCTCTGTCGAGGCGCGCTCGTGCCCGGTGTTCCTGCTTGACTGGTACGAATGCATTCAAGGGGCCGGAGGCGGCGAGAAAACCTGACAGTTGTCTGCTACAAAGTAAGCATTCTTTGCCACTGGAAAGGCCATAGGAAGACGCGCATAAGGTGAGAAAAGAAAGTAAGCGAAAATAAGGAACAGTGATGACACAGCCGAACCAAGCAAGCAATACTGGACAATTCTCAGAATTTATGCAGCTTTTATTAGTGTGTCATATCTAGTAGCGCATCGGCACAAGAAAAAAAAAAGACGTATGGCAACAGTGCTGGCTTTTAATTTTGTATTCGCACGCTTAATTAGAGCCAGAGAGCTGTTCTCATGGGTTTTTTTTTCCGCGCCGTTCTCCGCGCTGTTGTGTTCAAAGCACTACCGCCTAAAGCGTGGCAGTCTGAGGAAGTTGTTGTTTCATAACATTTGGTGAATCTGCGAAAATCAGAAAACGTGCTGCTGCTGCTTCTTCTGAAGCTTAGTCTTCGTGAAATATTTGCGAAAATCAGAAAAGGTGAAAGAAACAAGACAAACAAGGCATCCCTTGACTCCCGTTTTGTCGTGTTCATATTGTTTGCTCTCTTTCTTAATTTTCGCTTCTACTAGCTAGCCAACTTGAGTTTACTTCTAAAGCTTAGTCAGGTGTAAGTAGGATACTCTCAACAACTGTGCCTATAGCATTCATTTGAAAGGTCTATGTTGTGTGATACGACCACAAGCAGCATGATGTGACAGTGAGATAGTGCAAACAATATTGC
Organism: Dermacentor albipictus; assembly: GCF_038994185.2. Taxonomy (NCBI): domain Eukaryota; kingdom Metazoa; phylum Arthropoda; class Arachnida; order Ixodida; family Ixodidae; genus Dermacentor; species Dermacentor albipictus. The sequence goes on along the minus strand of NC_091821.1, from coordinate 465,393,098 downwards.
TTAGCCAATTATTTATGTGTCTCAAACGCAGATCCTATCCGATGAAGTTCAGTCGTACCACGGCATGATAAGGTACGACGTCTTCACTGGAAATCGTTCAGCTTTCAGGGCCATGATGCTCGATGTGGCCAGGTAGGTAGAGCATGTTCAAATTGATCCTCTCCGCTTCAGTATACGGCGTGTAAACTACGAAAACTAATCAGTAATGTGATTAACACCACGGCTTTTGCCATTTACTGTCACTAGCCCAATTCACAAGTCTATTACGTCATTGCGAATAACTGCTGCGAGCGTAAGAGTGAAAATGTTTACCTGAGTTTAGCCTCTTTTCATATGAGGGCGTTCACTATCGTGCATTGCGAGCCGCATGAGTCGTTGTGAAATCAGGGGGAAGTCGTAACCCCACATAAATTTTATGCTAAATGCATGAATAGCAAAGCGTAAAATTTGCTCTAGGCTGTGGTGCTGTAGGTACATTGCTGCATACAACAATGCAGCAGTTGTGACTTCCACTGGGACCCGTTACAGTATAGACAACTCCTTAATAACACTGCGCGTAGCTATACGTATACCACTAAGCTGAGCATTGTCAACGCTGTGAGAGCGGCCGCTCATCTGACACAGACACGCTCACCGTTACTAGAAGTGTTCACACCAACGCGCAGTTAAATGTGCAGTGTTCCTAAGTATGCTCTGTTAATTTCCTAAAAGGGGAATGTGCTAAGGAGGTGTGCAAGACAACATTATGTATTTTTATTCATCCTTTGGCGAGTCCCCCAGCCTCAGTCGCGCGAGAAGTGTAATGCCTTGTATCTCCACAAATATTCATAATTTGCCAAGAGATCTAGTCATTAAATTGTGCAAGCAATTTAAGCAAAAGTAATTATTACAAAAGGAGAAAATTTATAAATAGGCCTCCCTTTCAAATGCACGGGGAAGCTTATAGTAGGAATGGGCCAATTCAAACTTGATGGTGTGCCAAATTGAAATTTGGAGGTGGGCCAACATTAATTTTGGGGTGGGCCATCGTGAAATTTGAGGGTGGGCCAACTTGAAATGTGGGATGGGCGAACTAAAGCTTCGGAGTGCGTGAACATAAATTTGGTGATGGGGAGCTTGAAAAATTGGGTGAGCCAGTTCAAATTTGTGGGTGGGTCAACTTGAAATTTGAGCGTAGGCCAACATAAGATTTTGGACTAGCCGATCTGATATCTGGGGGTTGGCCAAATGAAGATTGAGTATGCGGTAAATTATTTTGGGGGCACGCCAACTGAACATTGGGGGCATGCTTTCGCATAATTAGACAACTCCATTGGGGTTTCTGTTCTCCTCTTAGACATGATAGCGAGTCCCTTTTATTTGACGTAGCCTTTTGCACCAACAGCAAACCCTCGATCACCTTCGTGTACCGAGTGTCAGGAATCAGCCGCACGTTTACACACCTGTACTTCGACAACTTCTATTCGAAGAAAATGAGCGAAGAGAACTTGGTGAGTTTTTACTGTGCGTATTTACCATTTCTTTTTTTATATGTCTCAAGCTAGAACTGCAGTAAACGGTCTGCTGCGATAAAGTAAACAAAACAGCTATACCTTATCAAGCATCAACACATATGTATTAGATTTCGCACTAATCTGTCACCCAAGTTATTTTGAATAAAGGAAGAGTCGTTGTTTCTAGCATTTACTATTACACGCATTGAGAATTTTCAGGGAAAATGAAATGCCGTCGCGTTTGCTTAAAAAGACGAGCATCACTGTATTGTGACTTCTTTTTCTTTTCGAGCAAAGTCAGGTGAAATGAGGTGACCAGAAATGTTTTATCCTTGCTCGTGAAACACGCTTTTGATGGTCTGCAGGAAGCAGTCGCGCAACAGGTCCCACGTAGTCAGGGTTGATTCCCGGTTCCGAAACCAGGTCCTGGCGGCGTCTCCTCAGGCGCAGTACACATGCCGGAGCTTGCCATCCGTGTTCCAGTTGTTGAATGCGGCGACCCTTACATATGTTTCCAGCCAGTTATCAGGTTATTCAAATGATGATCCACGGAAGGTCGGTGGCTCTGTGGGCTGTTGCAGCGCGATGGGGGACGCTTGGGCTGCCAGTGGGGTTGACTTGGCGATGAATGCCCTGGTCATCTGAGGCAAAAGTCCATGCTCCAGGGGAGCCCTTGCAGCCTGCGGCTACCTGGCTGGTTCTTGGCGACGTTGGTGTTGTCTTCCACGTTCGGGCTTAGGTCACGGCTTTTTGGGGGCTTCCGGTAGATGAACGCAAAGCACCTCCACCAAGTGTCACGTAGTAAAGACGGCAAAGAACACAGTAACAATACACTGAATGACGATACTAACTTTTATTGGGCAAACCTGTGCTCACAAAAATAGGCTACACTTAAAGCACAACGATAGCGGTCAGCGCAGTCGGCGACCGTCGAAATCTCACCAGTGGGTCAAGCGCGTCAGCTTTTATACATCAGCCATCGAATGTTCGAGAGTAACCGCTGGTGCCCGCGTGTCTTCCAGAAAGTTATACACTGTTAGAGTCGCGCATGCATGCAATCGAATTACACAAGGCTCAGCGAAAACAGACAACGGATAGAGCGATGGACGACAAAATTCGATAAAATTACGACACACATGGGCACGTCCCGCCCTGAGCGATAATATTTCTTTGACGGTGAAAAGCAGTAATGCGAAAAAGATAAACAAGTACACGAGTCAATGTTTATGACAGATTTTGTACTAGTCTGTCGCCAGAGTTTTTTAATATAAGAAAAGTCATCATTTCTAGGATTTATTGTTGCACGCGTTGATACTTTTCTTGGAATATAAAAAGGAGTCTCGTTTGCTTAAACAGATGAGCATCAGTATATTGTTACCTCTTTTTCTACTCGGGTAGGGTGAAGCGAAATGATTGCACCAGACACGTTTTATTCGAAACATGCCAATAGCCTCGCAACATACCCTAAGAAGGTGCATGGAACTACTTACACAACTGTGAACCATTTATCAACAAGCCCATTTATTATTGTCTTGAGGTTTACCCGCTCTTTGGCCATAATCTTTCATATATGTATAAAAAAAACATGATTTAGCTCTCTGTAACCTTGGTTGGGCGTCATTTCAAACAAGCTTCCTACAACATGATCCTTGCCATAATACAAATTTCATTTTTCTATAACACACCGTTCATTAGTTCTGTGCGTCTTCGTTTACGAAAGAGTCAACTCGCGGTTGTAATATGCATAAGCCTCCATGCAAATTAGGCCTCAAACTGGAAGAAGCAACAGATGGAACTTACGAACCACTTGAGTTTGCTTGTTCTGTAATAAATAACGATGTCTAGTTTTTTCCCTCATGGTTGTTACAGCATATAAGGGCGTCTTTTTAGGTGAAATAAGGGATAGAGAAGATTATAGTAACTGAAAAATAGAATACAGTAGTCGCATGTTGCATCATGCGCTTGATTTTAATAAAAGCGCGTTTACGAAGTATTATTATTGTTTTCGTCAATATGCCGCAAGCACAGAGGTGCGTTTTCTTTTACAGAGTGCAGTCATAGACCGTGATTTGATACAACCTATGAGCACACAGGTCGGCAACAAATCAGTGGCACTATCGATGACCCTGATGGCAAAGGAGTGCCCGAAAAACACCGTGATAACTTTCCAGACTCGAGCCAGCTGCGTCGACATTCCTCTGAACCTGACGCATGTAAGTGTGCTATGCAGTTGTTATCCGATGCGCTGGTCAGCCTTCTTTCAGCAAGAAACTGTGGCTGTTGGATGTTAAACCTAAGGCAAGTGTAACTCCTACGTGTTTCACGCGACAGTTGCGCTCATGGTAAATCTATGAACATCCGCGAAATGCTGCAAGCTTATGAATCAGTCAGCTTTTATTTCGAACAGGCTCATGGGAGACTTTCTGTCGAAACTACTGCACGGAGTAATAGTAATAGAGGATTCTCGGCGAGGTCTTGCTGCCTGCCAATGGGATAGTACAGTGCAAACGCTATTACAAAAATTGCGCGTATTCTCAATGATCAAGTAAAGCTTGAGAATACTGAATTGCCTGCCGTCATAACTAGTCTTTTTCCTACCAAAATGTAGAAATGTGTGAAATGGGTACAAATATGTTGCACAATACAGATGTGTTCTTGGCCATGGTCTGTATGGAAACTTCTAGAGCCATTATATACTTGACTAAACAGGAGTAACTAGAGAAATTGTAATTGGAGCAAAGCCTCTTACAAAAATAGGCTTCCTCAAACAAGTTCTGACGAGTAGAAACCAAGTAATTCAACAAAAGATTGAACTGATGTGCTAAGGCCTTCCTAAAGGTTGCTTGTTCGTTATGTGCAATATGTTTTATAAGCGTCACCAACTGAAACAAATAATGGCTTTCAGTAAACTGTCTGGTATAAAACGCGCTTCCGTTTTCAGGATTTTGCCTTGTTTACCCAGTGAGGGTCAATCAGTTCACTCAGCTATTTATATTTCGTCACCTTCGTATGCGTAGTAAAAGGTGCAGAAAGAATGGAATGTCTAACTGCCTAAATGCGGGTGACACGTGGATATCGCTAGTAAAAGCGCACCATATCGTAAACTACATAACTGTATTATTCTTGTTATTCTTGGAGTATCGCCAACACTGGCTTTCGCCATGAAACGGTGGTACTTCCGGAAATGTACCATCAAAGTTCAAAGGCAGGATTGTGTACTTGGTCTCATTTTCCCTTTGTTCAAAGTTCCTGTGGAATCATCAATTCTAGAGGTACTGTTAATTCCTAAGCGCAGAAGTTATTAATAGTTGGTAGTATAATGCTTGCATTTACCACGCGTATTACTGTGATGAGCGACCAGCTTCTGAATGGCCTTGAGCCATTGAGAAGCTGATCGTTGGCGAACAGTCCAACAAAAAGAAGCGAAGTCATTTGCATTTGTTACTTGTAATAGTATAGAATAATCTAGGAATTTATGGTTCAACAAATAGGTGTTCACGTTAAGCTTATTCGATGCCAATACCATTTTTTCACTCTGTGGCTGAAACAAAGTAAAACTGAAACGTTCCGCCGATTCCTCGTAACTTCTGCTGGCAACGGCGCCTGCTTAGCATGTTCTGAAAATGCTTCTCGAAACTTGGCAGGATTGTGTACTTGGTCGGCGAACAGATTGCTCTGCTTGAGTTATGTTATGCACGGAAGTTCTTTTTTCTCGCTTACCAAGCCCGTAACGTAAGTCTTTATGCTTGTTTTTGCATTCGTGCCATTTGAATAAAATGCAAATTGGTTGCGACTTGCGTTCTACATGAAAGAAAAGTGACCGACTGCAGAAATTTGCATCCTCATGCGCTCGCAGTTATGCACAATACCTGCTGGCTATATCCAATGTCATCACTACTCAGCCATGACGAGGCGCTATGCAGGCGGCAATGCCCTGACGGAAGACATTTTCTTCGAAGTGGAGCAAACCTTCGCAGCCAAGGTGGGTGAAAGCGGCGCTTCTCAGTTTAAGCCCACCGGAGCTAGGCACGATTCAAACGCAATGTGCTAGCAATTAAGTATTTTTTTTCAAAGCTGGTGTAGTAGTCACGACAAATACATTTTCCTTACAATACAATGTCGACAACGGCTAGATCTGTTTTTATTTCCTACACGGCGGCTCGTGGTTGGAGTTACCGAGGCTTTTTGTACAAGCAGCGTGTTACGCCCTGCACCAGTTTTAAACATCGCAGACCTTTTAAAAAAAGCCAGATCATGACGAAATGTCATCGATTAACTTTAGCGAAGAATATTATTACACAAATATCAGCGTTATATCTAGAAGCAAAATGCGCTATAATATAAAGGAAGGCGAAGTGCACCAGTCGGAAAGTACTAAGAAATAGTTGAAAGTAGAAGGGCAAGAAACATCGAGTGCGTCGTGCCAATTTCATTCCAAGTCCTTCTCTCTAGCATTACATTCGTCTGAGCCACATAAGCGATTGGAATGTCTGAGCAAGCTTTAGCATGAAGCAAACTTCATCGCTATGTTCGAATGTAATTTTATTGAACAAGTTGCAAATGTGACCACGTTTAACAAACGCAACATGAAGTCGAGCGGATATTCGTTTCTGCTGAAAAGTCCTTCCATACTGTACAGCTTGTGATACGGCGCGCGAAGTGAGAGAACTGATGCGTGAAAAAAAGCTTGAGGATCTTTCGAATCTAGTATTTTACTCAAATTTAGTCGAGCTTCTGGTAATCCGCTTTTCACAGCCATTTCTGCAATATTTTCCCACTCTGCAGTGTCGTCACGTTTGTGCGCGCACAAAGTGCTGTCATCGTGTTATGGTAACGGCTGCATCAAATGTACTTACCACTAGAAGGCAGCAGTCACCATGCACTCAGAAATACCAGTGACATCTGAACGAATACACATGAAGGGCTCAGACAGCGAAACAAATTTGACTGAGCTACAATTTTATCAGTAAAGCGCAATCAAAGTGGCCGCAAGACTTATCAGAAATCTGCATGTGGATTCGTTTTAAGGCATTTACAGTCACCTTCTGCAAAAAAAAAAGAGAAACAATTTTGTACGTATATAACCGCCGACGCCTTTCAAGGAACGTTTTTTTTTGCCTTGTTGAAAATTATCCAAATTAACAGTCACGCACGTCAAATTTCTAGAATCAAGAGTCAATGAAACCTATAAAGTTAGAGGTGAAACCCAGCTCATTTAACAGCCATACCCAGGGATCTCGGTCACGGCCCCTGCGGCCATTTCGAGAACTTCACTGCAATGTACCACCGTAACTCAATTGGCAAAATTTTTGAAAATGATATTTCAAATGGCCGCCGTAATTTCATCAACTTTCGGTCAGTAACGGCGAGGTGATGCACCTTCCTAAGAACGTGCGAATTTACCGCACGTAGTCGCAACTTCCCTGCCTCGTTATAGCGCCGCTCTAATCATGATCAAAATTCTGTTGCAACTCAGGAATTACGTTACAAAAAAGCGCCGTAAATGCGCATGGTAATCAAGGCGTACCTTATCGAGGCTATGAACTGAAAGTTTCTGAAATTTCAGCGGCCTTCTGAAATATTTTTTTTTATCTGCTGCCAACTACACTTCTCTGGTGCACTGCGGTGAAGTTTGACTGATGTCTGAAGGGACAATTTCCGAAATCCTGGGCATCAGCACACCCGCAAGTGACTCCCTGGAGAGGCGAAAATGACTCCACAAGGCATGAAAAAACTTTTGGTTGCGGTTAGTTGCTACGTATCTTTCAACATCATTATAATTTTGACAAAAAGATCGCCTTTTCTTTAATTTTTTTTCCCTCTACGGCGAGCGATGGCCGAGGTGCGTTGTTGTAATGAAATCTTACACGCACCCATTTGCGTGTCTGCACTCACGCTGTTTCCCGATTGGTTTTCTTCATTTGCTGCAGGTGTACCTCATTCTGAGGCAACTGAAACATGCGAGGGCATCACCCGTGGCGTTTATCATGGAGCGCTACGACATGGAGTTGCAGCGCCAGATAAGCTTCTTCCACTTCAAGAAAAAGAAAAACGTTCTTTGCGCGGTCAGCCCATTTGGTTTTACAAAAGAAACAAAGGACGAACTATTAAAGTTTTCATAGCCACATTTGCAGCACACGGCAAATGTGTTTCCTAGTAGGCTTCCTATGAAGCCCTGGCTTCTGATGGTGCGTTATTGAAAGAGAACCAAGCAAGTGACCTTTCGAGAGGATGCGATCTTACTGCTTTGTCCTAACTATAAATCGAATGCACGGGCAAAATACACGGATGATTGGGCACGCCTTATCACATTCCCATTTATGTCGGACTTAAATTGGTGGACAACACTCTTGGACACTCAGGATGGCAGGTGTCCTCGCGAGTGTAGAGCATTGAACACGTACGTAGGGTGCATTTTCTGTAACTTTAAAGCTTTCAATTGATGTTAAAAATGCATACTATTTATCTCTAGGATACATAATGGCCGCAAAGAAGGGAATGGTTCATGTGAAAAACCCCGCAAACGCTTGTACTATTCGTTCTATGGTCGATGTCTACAACGAATAGGCGCCCGTCCATTCGTCTGTCTGTCTGTCTGTCTGTCTGTCTGTCTGTCTGTCTGTCTGTCTGTCTGTCTGTCTGTCTGTCTGTCTGTCTGTCTGTCTGTCTGTCTGTCTGTCTGTCTGTGCTGTGCTGTGCTGTGCTGTGCTGTGCTGTGCTGTGCTGTGTTGTGTTGTGTTGTGTTGTGTTGTGCTTTTAAGAGGATCATCCAGTGGCCCGAGTTTTCTGCCAGTTTGGGGCACTATGAGCCTGCTCTTTGTGATGCCGTCGTGGTCATTTCATCATCGTCATTCCCCCTTCGTGATCTGACCCTGGTGATGCCGTCATCGTTGCACCTTCTACGACGACCCCGTGGTTCAAGATCTATACTAGCTTGGGCCGCCAGTTATGTGCCCGTGGTCTGGATTCCATCGTTTGCGTTGCCTCGTCTTCATTACAGCTTTCTGTTTCGATTCTCGTCATGATGTTAGTGTCGTCGTCACCAACGTTGCTTGGCATACTTCAGTTTAACCATTGCGCCTGGTAGGGGGCCTAAGTAGTAGTCGCGCGAACTAGCGGCGCAGCGAAGGCGTCTCGCGTCACAATAGGCGCTTCAGCTTTCATTTCTGTATTAATTTAGGAGATATACTGCTTCGTCTGTCGCTATTGTCGTCTCGCTGTTGGTGCTGTGCGATGTTCGGCGGTTATTCTTGGTGAAAGGTTTCACGGAGAAGCGTTTCGGTGTTTCATAACAGGAAGAAGTTCCCTATGCGGTCCTACTTTGGCCATAGCTGCTCAAGCGGCCAGATGCATAGTGATGCTTGTGCTCACTATTTAGTTCGCACCGCGATGACTCAACGCGAGCTCCCAACGCGATTACCAGGCTTAAGTTTTTGCCTGTCTTAATGAACACATCTCGAAGGCGATAAATGTTATGCTCAAGCGAAGTTCGTCAAAAGAAGCCGCTCGAGTTTCGGCAGACCCTTGAACGAAAGCTTGCTGCGATGCGCTTCAGTATCAAACCAATTGGGCTTGGAATATTATTGTGCTTGGCTGCGAAGTATGCTCTACTGATTGTCTTCAGCAAGCTCGCGTCCATGACTTTGCCTTCTGCACTTTGAAAGCTTTGAATTTATTGAAGACGACGCTACACCGAAGCCATATACGGATCGTTATACATGAGGCAACTCGTAGGTAAGCGTCTTTTCTGCTATGTAAACTGTTGTCCCTGCAGAGCATTGCACGTGATTATATATATAGTTGCTACAACGGAAACCCCAAAAGGCAATTTCTAGTGACAATACTACTCTAAAAAGCGTTATTGAAATCATCTTTAGAGAAGCAAACATCTTGAAAATTAAGTATGGGTGTGCACAGTATCATGCCAAAGTAATATGGCGAAATATAAGATTATGTGTGCTCCACAAACAGTTTAGTGCGGAGTACTTACAAAATTAGGCGGACGTTTCCTCAATTTACCGGGGCAACTTAAGTTCTAGGAAGCCTACGAGCACAGCCATCAAGCAAGTACACCAGAACCATGTACGGGCAATCCGATGAACAAAAATGCCTGTGGCTTCAAATGTACGTGATTCTTCACCAAAACAAGCCTCTTCGCATCGATGAGTGTTCGTGCAAACAATCCTGAGATATTCACTCCTAATGGAAATGTACAGTATTAAAATTCATTCGTCACACACTTGAGTGAATCTTATTTTTGGCGATCTATTGTGGAACACTCTGGGTCTGATTAGAGACACCATCTGTGAGTACCTGCATTTCGATGTAATGATTTGGAAACCTTGACATGCCTAATCAAGATTTGTATGGTCATGCGCGTGCACTTAAAAAAAGGAAAGCGGTAAACGATAAGATGATCGCTTAGAGAGCACGCACGAAACCCGCCACAAAAAAAGAAAGGCAAGATTACGTTGAAAAGAATGTTACTCGACTAAAGAAAAGACGTTACAATGTTTGCTGCCATTTTTATTCGCCGAAAAGCAAATAAACTTTAATCTAAAAATGTTCAGTTTTCGAAATGGTTCTTGCCATTTCCTGCCGATCTCATGGAACGCACATCTTTCTATATCCGTGAGTGACTGTAAAAAGGCCTGCCTCAATTAGGCTTACCAGACGCGGAACACATGGCTGGCGGAGAAACTCACCGAACACATTCAGTCTCAAGATGGAGCTTCGTTTGTCACAGAAAAATTGAGGTGGGGCTAGTTTACCAGCCCTGGATTAGCATGGGTACACCTTACAATCTTGTGCTGGGCGCGATATGTTTTTAATACCGCATCTTTTGCATGGGTGCTCGTCTTCTTTGTCACACGTGTTAAGAATAGGCTGCTAGAAAAAGAAAAACATCAAGTAGGGCAATGCGGCACTTCTAATTTTGAAAAGCCGGTTGAACAGCCGAATCATCACGCACGACCGCTCATATGCGCCCCACAGCTTCAGCCTTGAGGCACAAAAAAAAAACAAGTGTCTTTCGAGGTCGGTACAGGGAAACTTTATTTGGCATCATCATTATTGGGATAAGATTTTGAGGGAACAACTAAACTACATTCACTAAAGAGCAAGTGGTACAGAGTATAGGTTGAGAAAACGACCCGTCGCAGCAGCCATATGGCAGGAGCAGACGAAGCACTGCACAAGAAGGGATACGCTACCGCTAAGACACAGAGATACACATTAGCAGTGAAGTCCCTGTTAATTGTGGCAGATTTGTTGCAAAAGCTCGAGTGTGTAGCTAAACTAAATTTAGCGATGGACAAGCGGTACAAGCCAGTTGGGGCAAACGACGTATGGGAGAACGAGCAGACGACGCATGATGCGTGACTAAAGCAGCGGCTGTAGCGCTGGTAATTCCAGCGACAGACGCTACGCCTACGGCAGACAGTGCGCGCAGCCATAGGAAGCTGTTAAAATGAATTATGTCTGAGAAAGTAGTAGTAGTAGTAGTAGTAGTAGTAGTAGTAGTAGTAGTAGTAGTAGTAGTAGTAGTAGTAGTAGTAGCGGCAGCAGATGGGCCGGTGACGGTAGTGGTGGTCGTAGTACCAGCAGCAGTAGTATAAGCAGTAGTAGTAATTATAGTAGTAATAGTAGTAGTAGTAGTAGGTGTAGAAAAGTAGAGGGAGAAGGGAGAGAAAGCTTCGATTTAATACAAACAAAACAGGCATTTCCCCTGGTTTTTCAGGTATTTTAGAATATATGAATCAACGCAGATTCATTCCGTATGAAATCTCAAGCATTCAACTCGGGAACCCTTCCGCCGTGGTGGGCCGCTGCCTTACGCAGACCCAGCCTCGGCAACCAACTCTGGGCGGTCCAGCAGGCCCGCGAGGTGGCGGCGAGGCTACACCTCGACGTCCCCACGTGGGAGACCTAAGGCCTCGTCGGCGAAAGCTCTGCAGGACAAACCAAATGATGTATGTGCCAATCGTAGGCACATTGTCGACAGCTGGTGCAACTGTGCTAATACTGATAGCTGAGCATGTCGCTTAAAATTATTAGTGCATAAACAGCATGAAGAAGCACGTACGCTTCTTCTAATTGCATGTCTTTCCTTGAGCTGTTAAGTGTCAAGAAACCCGCCCTCGCTGATAGCGGACACGTTTCAAAATAGGGTCAATTTGTAAATATTTACCCACCCGCTAGCACAGATGCCAGCAGGTCATCATGAGGGAGCAGATAATGATCTTTTACATCGGTACAAATAAAAGCAATCGCTTTGGCACGTCAATTTCCCAAATTAATTCATCACTTTTCGCGAACTCTTAAACTAAAAAGGGCAGCGATACGTAAAAAATTCAAGCTGCTCTACCATAACAACATTATGAGAATCTTTTGCGACGGGGCGTTTTCCGAGATAGAACCTGCAAAGGTCAATCACCCTTACGCCCTTTTGGCAGGGTTATGAAGAAATTTTTTTTCAATATCAGTTCGGGTTATGTTTTTCGACGACCGTTCAGATTCCGCTCCGGGACGGTAATTATAACAATTCGAACCAGTTGGATCTAACCATGCGTAACCAGTGTGTACTCCTAATACCAGTTGGGCAGTGTTCCCGGTTCTTGTGCTGTCGCTTGATAGACCAGCCAAATATGGGTTGTCCAAATAAATTTTGACCGATTGTGAAGGGCTAGTGGCAAAAGTCGCATGGAAATAGAGTGGGATATCTTTTCGTTACAGCGCCCCATGTGGCCTTTCCTATTTCGCAAGTGGGCTTCGCTTCGACAAGAATTTCTAGTTGAATTTCGTGTCAGCGAGCCATGGCCAATGGAAGATCACGCACAAAATCCTTAAGTAATGAGCCTTTTTTTTCTACATCAGCTGAGGTGAAACTCATGTTTATTCCTGGCGCAGTCAAACAACCTGGGCATCACCTTCCAAGTACGGCTACCTATCCTAAAAATAACGGAGAGTTTCGCCCCAGGGCGAAGCATTGCAAGCGACAACAACGTTTAGCGCTGTGTGCTAGATCTTTGGATGGTGCCCTAATTGTCAGGGGCGACATGGCGAAGCGATGCAACACGCGAGCTGATAGCTGCCGTGCAGCAGGATCTGATTCCATGCTCCGAACAGCAACACTTGTATCTGTAGCGGTATACACTTGGTTGCTTCACCGCTAAATATTCATAACTGTGGGCTTATAGCTCCGGGAGGTCATTTCGAGGATTATGACCTAATCGTAGATTGGATATCTGCCGAAAAAGAAGTGACGGGAGAGCGCTTCTCGGTTGAAGTGCAGATATCGTTGCCTTTATGCGCGATACGTGAATTTAACATGCGTACTGACCAACCAATGAATTAAGACTGCTTGAGACCATGAAAGACGTATGCCTGAGAATAGCAGGAATAACCTTTTACCCTAATTGCAATAGACCCTTGGCTGAAGCCACCTGTCTGGGCTCTTGATCGGACTTAACGAAACCATTGATTTGTGCGCTCCTTAAACTTTTGAGCAACAAAGATTTAGTATCGTGGTCACATATATTTCCTGAAGTCTAAATCCTTGCTGCTTATCCTTATGATCGCTCTTCATATCTCCTTTTCTTTTCCTCCGTACTCTCACCAGCGTAGGAGGCTTGAAAAACCTGCCCTCAGGCCGACCTCTAGCGTTTCCTTCCTTCAAATATATTTGGATTTATCTTTCCCTTAATACACCCTAAGTCTGTGCTTCATTTCGCTTTCTTGTTTGCGAGGTGGGCAGCTTATTGTAGATGGATGGATAACGTTAAAAAAATTATCTAAAAATGGAAGTCTAGTTTGACATAACCAGATTCATGATGCGTCCCAATAGCAATAATGTCATTTGGCTGTCCAATGTGTTGAGCGCAATGATCTGCGTCCTCATCCTCGTCACTCATCAGTCCTCTTACCCCGTTCCTTTTTCTCCAGTGTAGAGCAGCAGGCCAGAGTTAGTGATAGCTCAGGCCGACCACCTCTGCCATTCTGTAAATAAACTTATCTCTCTATGCGTGATATTACCTTATCTGCGCACCTTGGCAATTTAGCTCCTTTGGATAAAATATAACGTGAAGCTATGTTGGTGGAGCTAAAGCCTATGGATACCAGAGTTTGCATGTACCAGATGATATCTGACACTTTCAGTGACAGCCTCAGTTTATATTTCAATGCTTTTGCGTTATTCAAGCTCACAAGCATTAACTTGTGGTCCTATACACGGCAGCATTTAAAGTGCTCTTTTATACAGGGTGTTTCAGCGAACACATAAGCGAACACTTTAAAGAAATTCTTAAGCGTTGCCTGTAGCAGATAGCACAGTTTTTGTTCATGAGGTTGTCTACTGGAAGTGGCGGACAGTACTTGCACAATAGAATGGCAATGCATAATGCACTAATTAACAAAAAATTCGCTAAATAATGCTTTACCAAATAGCCTGAAAGGCCATATCGCAATTTACAAATTCTAGCCGTGGAGTTCGCAAGGCGGATGCACATCGAACCAATTATGACAATGACAGCAGTTTCGAGATAATATTTCCCGAACCTAGCGGAGAAGTGCATTGGCGTTCCAGGTACGTTTGCTCTTGGATGCATAGGGCGACGTTGTTGCAAGAAAGTAACTGGAACTCCGACGATGCCTTCAAGATGGCGCCAGAGTAGCGTGCGTCATCGTGGAGGTCTGCGGCTGCTGTGAATCGCGCCCCCGCGTCACCCACGCGCTGCCTCTCGCCATCTCCAGATTAGCGAGGAGGTCGCGTCCCCCTTCGCTACATTTGCAATGTGCCGCACGAGGCAGATTGTCCGCGCCAGCCACTATATTGCGAAATAAAAACACGCGTAGACCTGCTCTCAAATTTCGCATGAGGGGTATTCTAATCACCGGTGAATTTTTCGGACGTACTATATATACGTACAAAACTACGCACCTGAGCCACACTGAACCCTAAAAAACCCAGCCCACAGAATGAAATGACAGCTACAGGCTAGGTTGATAAGAAGAGTTTCACAATTGAAAAACTTGCGAAAATATTCAGCGGTCACCTAGGTATGTTACACGAAAATATCGCTTTATACCATTGCAGAAGCTGTGGGTGTAAGACGCTATTTGAAAATCTTGAAATTGTAAAAGCGCACGAAGAGAAGGACGAATTGAGTGGACAACACGAGGCGCCTCGTTCTGTCCACTCCCTTCGTTCTTATCATTGTGCTCTTTTACAGTTTCAAGACGAAAGGAAACCAACTAGCCCAGTTGTCCGTTCAGTTACAGGGTATTTGAAAAATGCACCCTGCATGTTGACCAAAAGGCAAGAGAAATTATTGAAGCAACGGAAAGGGCTACGTGGAGGGGATAACAGCAGTCGTCCTTATGTGAGTGCACTACGAATAGCCTTGACGAGCAAGGAATTTAATTAGCTTGGAATAAGCTAAGTGAGCATAAGTGATCGCTGATTATTTTGGCAAGTATTTTGAACTCTCACAATGTGCTTATAAACCTAGCCAGCAGGTGTAATTTTATTCTGTGTTTCTAATTTTTGCGGGTGTGAAATTACTCATGAACATGGTTTTGTATGTATAAAAAGTAAGTGCAAAAATAGAGCTTTAGTTGGAAATTTAACCGCCTCTGTATGCCGTTGCTTTTCTCGTCTCTCGTTCAAATTCATTTTGCACTAAGAATTATATATAAAAAGACATCTATTCTGTTCTATGCTATTCGTTCTGCTATTCGTTATGCTATTCGCTTTGAAAACAAACAAAACTGGCTGTCTATAAACAAGGACATCATTTGATTGGTCTGTTCAAACAACGCTACAGATCACCGTCCGATGTGACGTCAGGAAATTAATCAGAATGAAAATGTATTCAAATACTTTTACGGTAAAGGGCCCCATATATGACGGCACCATGGTTTCACTGCACGGCTACTCATCCAGTCAATAAATGGCACTCACTCGGTGGTTCTGCTCTTAAAATCTAAGGTTCCACCAGTGCAGACAGTTATGTAGCTGCATGGCTAGTTGCAAGTGCATAACTTTGCTTAGCTTCAATTCCTCGTTCACGGGACCGCTGTCTGTGACTGGGGATGCAGGCATGCCAGATTCACGATGGCAGATCTACGAGATTTATAATCTTGCTCAAGTGTAAAACATACAACCGCTTGCTTAAGCACGCCATTTTCTTTTTGATCCCACGCACTGTAGTAGAAGTGGTCTACGGCAAAAACTTCCGAAGTAAAACAGTGGCTGTGGAAAAGCGTCGTTCGCATGAGGAAGCAGGATTTGTGCCTCTAAAGCACAACTGGAAGTAAATGGATGCTCACACACTCTGGCTGTCCATGGCATACGAGCGAGAAAGAGCCAACGAGGAAAATTGCCGTCGAAATATGCCTGCTCTCCGTCACGGTGTCCATAGCTGAGAATATGTTTCTTATTTCATTGTTTTTGTTATTTTGAGGGGGAGGGGCGATGCGATGGTGCCGATTTGCTGCAGCGCTCGCGAGATACGTGATCTCCTTCAGTCAATGTGTAAGGTGTGCGAAAAAATTTCATCTAAACATTTAATACGTGGGACCCACCACAGCGGCTTATTGGCCTTAGCATTCCACAGATGAGCTTGAGGTCGCCTGTTCGATTCACTTACGAAGCGACCACAATGTGACACGTGCGAAAAAGACACATGCCTCCGCAGCACACCCAGCACAGTCACAGCGTAAGCTCGAGGAGTGACACCACAGGAGTTCCATTTTCGGCAGCACGCTCGAGAGATTCTTCGCGGTGAAGTTTCTTTGTGTTGTATTCACGAAAACGATCTTAGCTGTCCGCCAGAAATCGACGGCGAGCTGCGGCTTGTGCTGCCTTCTGCACAGCGGTCTGCTGAGCCCGGCGTTGCCTTGGTGCAGCCGTGTGCGTAGCTCTACGATTCGCTTCTTCAGCAGCGGTTAGTACATCACGAGGAGGCGTGATAGCGAGTACTGAGAAGTAAACACAGGCATCGAGACTACTTGGCGCACATATCTCATCCCTTCACCTGTGGCACGATGCGATGCTGTTGATGATGATAATAACGATGACGATGATGGTTTATGTCCCCGATGCAATGGGTTGGTGTCAAATACTCACCTAGTCTGCTTGAGTTGACCAAGTCCAGTTACATGCAACTGCTGCATGCAACTGCTACATGTCAGAGCACATGGTGGAATACAACGGAAGTGCAAGTAAAAAATTCACAAGTATCGAAGCTTCGCGGCGCACACGTCGTGGTTGTGGCAAGTGACACGACACGATGCTAATCATGAGGATGATGGTGATTTTATGGCATCCTCTTTGAAACGACGCGGTGACAAACAGTCACCTAACTGGCTTCATTTAATCAATTATGATCTACGTGTCGCTAATTCTAGCAATTTTGTGCACGTCTCCTCAATCTTCATTTTCTTCCTGGTGCCTTTTATGCCTCGTACAGCTACCTATGAACGTTTACATGGCCTGCCACTAGGTGTAATTATATGAAACTGGAATGCAGAGTGTGCGCGTATCGAAGCTACGTGGCACGCATCTCACATCGCGTGACAAGTGGCCCGATACTATGGTAATGATGAAGATGCTGACGATTTATTGGCAACCCCTTTGAACAGGGGCCGCGGTAAATAGCCACCTAATCACCTCGATTTAATCAGATGTGCTATGCATGTTTTTCATTTTGGCAATTATAGAATGGAAAACGAGAAGTGAAAAATGATAAATGACTTGGGCCATGTATAATGCATACTTGCGGTGCTAGCTAGCAAGCACTGGCGTAACTCAGAAGCTATGTAGGCCAGGTAACATGAACATGTCGTATGCTGGGTCACAGGGATTATTTAAAGGTAGGAAATGAATTGTGTATGCATGGTGTGATATAAATCTTTTCAAAGTCTTCTTTCGATAATGTCCCAGAAAAAACACGGCTTCCATACAATCTATAAAACAGTGATCAATCGTTTCTGCATTCGGATACAAACACCAGGTTGGCCACCAGGGCACGAAACAGCAGCTTCCTCCAACCAGGGTTTGAGAGGAAGAGATGTCGAGTGCAATTTAAAGAAGTTTTGATTCCTGGAGGAGTGATCACACAAGGGACAGGCTGAAGTACATAGTGGCAATAGCATTCCAAAAAAGGCACGTGAATATGGAGAATAGGGAACAATGCGTCTATGAGTGCAGCAGAAATTTATTTGCGGGAAGTAGTGAAATCCTAATCCATACTGAAGAGAGCCCTCTGAAAGTGAATGCCTTCAACAACGTCCTTCACAAAGCCCCTCGGAGATCTTGGTTCATCTCTGACGGATGACGACACAACATCTCTCTTAGAAACGGACTGTTTACATCGCAAACCAAGAATAATTGGGAGACAAGTAGATTTACAAAAAAAAGTTGAACTAGGCCGCGACCCACATTCGGAAGAGAAAAAGAAAGGTTATCACGTCATATAGCCTTAACACTTGAGCTCCATAGATAGGTACCATACACACGATGGAAAGCTTGCAATCTAAGCCGCGAGCAGTGTTATGCCTGCAGGATACGCATAAGTCGAGCTGCAGATGCCGAAGCAGCAAACCAAAATCCATACAAGAAATTTTCTTTCAAGATTAATTCATGAGGATTTATTTATTACAAGAATATCTGATGCATTTAAATAATGAATTTATAAGTAATTGTGTAATTTGAGCCTTGTTTCTCATATGATGGTTCTTTGGTGGCACATAACTGATACACATTGGCACGCTATACTCCTGCTACGTTCGATATTCTTAAGTATTCTGCACCCACGCTCAATGGACTTGACGGGCACTAATGTATACGCGAGGGTACGATATCTTTTCGGGCAGCAAATTGTCCTACCCCCCCCCCCCCTTTCGTTACAATTACCCTATTGTGATCGTGTGCTATCGGGAAAATAATCATACGCTGAAAGTATTTTTTGCTTGTAGGGCCTCCAGAAATGTATCTAGCACGATATTTCAACACAAAGCTACCATCGCTTATAATAGAAACTTGATGCAGCCCTTAGTCCCCATCTTCTCAAGCCTGGTATGGTACTAGCGAGCCATTCTTCATGTGGTCATCGTCGTCGGTAGTGCTGTTCCTAAGACCGCCTTCAGGAAGATAAACTAAATTACCTCTTCTAAATCGCAACTTCTGAGTTTCCTGATGCGGCCCATACTGATATGCTCCGTGGCTACCCGAAGCGCTGATTACACTGTCATCTCTCAGCTGAACCGTAATTGGGTCGCCACTATCTCCAGAGAAGTCTTGGCCAGCTATGATGACGTCAGAAATGGTGTAGAATGCCCAAAAGGAGATGAGGGCGGCTGAAGCGAGGCACATGGCAAGGCAGGCTGCACGCGATCCCTTCTTCCAAATGGATTCCACGCTGGCGATGGCGCTGGCGCTGCCAATTTCGGTAGCGCTGCCGCTCGTCGGAGACCCGCTAGTCGTACTTCGCCAGGTGACGTCGTTAGCCCAGGACACGCAATGCCGCACTGCACCAGATGACCTCTTCGTCTGATGCGAGGCACCTGCGGCGTAAGGCGGTGCGAGGCTGTAGATGGGTAAACACTCGTGCCTGTTGTTTGACTCACGAACGGCATCGCGTGGACGCGACACAGTCGGCATCATGGCACTGCCTTGCTGGAAAGGTTGGGTTTTTTTGGAGCCAGCCATGTAAGAGTTCATGTACGGTGAATACGGAGGGACCGCGTTGGGCACCGACGTCCGTTTTGTTGGAAGCCCTTGTGGAAGCGCTGCAGGAACACTGGGATGTTGCGCGACACCGATTTGAGCAATGGTCGTAAGAAAATCACGCTGATCTGGAGGCGCAACAGGAAGCTGACCCGTCGGTTCCGTCTGCGGAGGTTGAGGGAGAGGATCCCGAAATGCAGTGTCGAAGGCTGGCGTAGGGTAGCGGTGCGCGGGTTTTGCGTCTTTCCTACGTTTAGGAAACCCCACAGGTGCGTTGCCTAGTACCTTGAATGATTTGGCCCGCGAAAGCATCTTCTTTTTGTGAGCGGGCAGTAGATGCATCACTGATTTAGCTCCCGCGAACTCATCAGAGGACACGTACCGAGGCTTGGCCGCTCGCTGCGATTGATGCCTGCGTCGCGATTTGCGAGAGTGTCGAGGCTTAGTAATCCTGTGACGTGGCGCCGAGTTAGTGCTTTCTATGGGGTCCCACATTGGAGTAGGCGAAGAACAGCCGGTTATCACCGTTTTCTCTGCCCCGGGAGGACCGTACGCTTGCAGCTCCATCTCCGTGCGATGCGTCGCTGTGTCCCTCTTGACGGTCCGCCGTGACTTGGCACGGTGCATTTGCATAAGATCTGGTGTAACCTGGTACAAGTCTTGGCTTACTTGAGAAGTGTCGGGGTGGGCTTGTTCAGGTAGTGTTAGACACCGCGATGGCTTGAATATGTTCGATGGGCCAGCGCTTTGGATTAGTTCATTGCTTTTGTCTTTTCAAAGTCAAACGGCGGAACCCACTACGGAGATTGGCCAGAAAGGGGGAGGCAGGAGACAAAAATGAAAAGTAACTGAGTGCGAAATAAAACTTGATGAATAAATACTGGTCCACATGAATAAACATAATGAATCTAAGTCAAGTATTTGAATGTGTTTTTGTGAACTTCACTACATCAAGGAAGATACGCTGAGAACGCTGTAAATAATATGACTGGGGTATTAAGAATACTACAACTACAACCAGTGCTACTACTTGTAATAGTAATAATAATGCTCATTGTTATAACTTTATTATAGTGCCTGCCAGCAATATTTTCACATTTGACAAGGATGTCATTCTTGGCTTGACGTTACCTCTTTTTATTCCATCCTGCACATCACTAAGAAATGCTGTGGAAACATTCTAGAGCGTTATCTTACGAATTTTCAGACTGCTGCCGTCATATGAAGCAACATTCATCTGGTTTGCCAGACAAGTTCCGCCACCCTTTAATTGTTTCTTTAACTCTCGCAGCACAGAAACGTAACATGCGTTTTAAAAACATGACACGCAGCTTCGTCTTTTCACTTTTAGACTATGGTGGCTTGTACCATTAAGTTGAAAACGCTCACTTTCGTAGATGGGACAGCTGATATTTATGAACCGCTTAATCAGTTTACGAAAGTTATTGAAGTTAACATTCGCATAGTACTGTTACAAAGCCAACTCGTTCCGAGAGAGACATTCTGCTTGGAGCAGACGACGAAGAAGACCCTCGACGGGTCTGTCTGGTGTGCAGGCTGCTCACCATCTTGGTTGCTGCTGTGTGGTATGGTATGAACTTTATTTAGGTCCTGAGGGATCAGTCTGGGACTCATGCGGGCCGCTCTCACGTCGGGACAGAGAGGCCGAGCCCCTCTGCCGTCGCACGGGCCCTGTGGAAAGCCCTACCTCGTAGTAAATACACTGTAAATAGTCACGCCTCATGTCGTTTCACGTAACCTAGAACAATTCTCAGATGTCAGAGTGTTTTCATTTGTTTCCAAAATCACTAAAGAACAGAAATAAACTCACCATGTGTGCGTGAACCCGTCTATTTCAAGTACCCTGCTTCATCAATATAATGGCTCACCAATTAACTAGCCTTCTAGTATATGTTAAGTAATGCTGAAAGACCATGCCCACAAAACAGCGGAGCAAGCATGCTTAGATAAGTGCAAGCTTGAATTTATGCGCTGCTCTTGTCTGTGCAAATCTTATTATGACGGTGACCACTACTATCACACTGAGCGTGTTTTTTCAGGACCTACGTGCGGTTTGACTATTTCAACAAAAGTGTCGAAGATGTATGTCTTGTTATTGAAACTATCAATGTTGTCTGGAACAATGCTGACGCCTTTGCGAAACATTTTTGTTCTGTATTTGACGTAAAACTTGGCTCTACATCAAGTAACCTTGCATATCAGTCTAGTACGGTCTGTACGCTATCTCTCAGTGAAGACCTTGTTTTGAAGTGTATAAACCGCCTTAAATCTTCGCTTTCTTGTGGCGCTGATTTTATCCCTTCTGCACTATATAAGAGGCACAGAAACATACCTTCTTCTGTTCTGACAAGCATCTTCAAGAGTTCCTTAAAATCTAGTATGTTTCCTAGCCCTTGGGAGGTACCACAGGTAGCAACCGTAAAGAAATCAGGTGTTAGAATTGCAATTGCTAACTACCAGCTTATATCTGTCTTATGCGCTGCATCAAAAGCGTTTGCATCTGTATTGCATTCCCTGCTTTTTGTTAGTGCTAAGGACATTTTAATAGATGAATAGCATGGCTTTCCGTCAGGGTGCTCCCCAACAACCAACTTGGTGACATTTATGACTCATGCGTCCCGTGTGGTACATGGTAGGGCCAGTTACACGCTCTATATTTCGAGCTAAGTAAAGCATTTGATGAAGTCGGCGATCAACTCTTCATTACAAAGCTCAGGCAAATGGCCTACTTTTTTCCATTACAGTCCTAGCGTTTAATTACACAAGGAGTAGATCGTGCTTCGTTGGCATTAATAGACACAGCTCTTTCAGCTATGAAGTCATTGGCCGAGTACCTCAAAGATCCGTTCTTAGTCCTCTTCTATTCCTATTGCTCATAAATGAAATTCATCAGCTATCCAACACTCTTTATTCACTATATATACTGATGACGTAAAACAATTTAACACTGTCGACAGTGTTCGTCACTGCACTCTCCTACAAAAGGACATTTTTTCGATCTCGATTGGGTGCAAAGAGTGTTAACTACTCTTAAATGATTCCAAATCTATAGCGCTATGTTATACGCGGAAAACAACTCTGCAATTTTCATACATCGTTCGAGATGCTTCATTGCTCAGGGTTGGTGAAATTAAATATCTTGGTATGTAGTTCGACAAAGACGTCATTTTTTGTGCTTTCACTTGTTAGACATGTGAAACAATGTGCCCTTCACGCTGTTGGAATTGTCTGTAGTTTATCCCATGACTTCCACTCCCCCTGCTGACTTTCTGAATTTGTGTTTTACTCTGTGCCTTCCTCTGGTATAGTACGCCTTTGTAGTTTGGGGCGGAACGCGCAAATCTAATTCTAACCCATTGAACGCGTCTAGAATTGTTTGATATCTGTGTCCAATCACTGATTTTTCCGCTCTTGCGACTATAGTCCAATCGTCTAAATTGTACTTCAACTGACACTTCGAATATCAAGGCGTAATAAATGAGACCTTCTGTTCTTCTATAAGGTGTTCCAGGGCAATATGAATTATCCAAAGCTTCTCGATCATGTTTAATTTCTCGTGCACAAAAGCATATACCTGGCAACATCCTGCGTTTTCTGCGAGGTTTTGCTGCAGTAAAGACTGTACTATAGCCCGAATAAAAAAAAACATGAAATATGTATTGCGCCTGTATTGACACACTATACACTTCATTTCCTCTGTTTTGTACATACGTTGATAATCGTTTTGTATGATTAATTCCATTTTACGCCCGCCTCCTGACTTTCTGTTTCTTCATTTGTTGCACTATCTCACATTGTTTTGTCTAGTACATTTGTCTTCGCTGTGCATATTGTCTTGCGTATTACTTTCTAAGTGCGCCATTATGAAGGCTCCTGCTGTTCCTCGGCTCCATAGTAAACACTAAAGTAATATTATCATTATTCTTATAATTTGTATCCTGGTTCGGCCTGGCATTGCGCAATTCACCTGGTTCGCAAAATAAGAATCGAGCGACAGGATAGAATGACAAAAAGAAAATATGTACACAAAATATGCAAAAGATAATGAAAACGATTCGTGAAAATATTACAAAGGCCAGTACGGGAAATAAACTGACGAACTTTGCTAATATAGATAAATGCCATCATATTCAGTTGAAGAAAAATAATATTTCGCACTTCGAGATACATCTTAGCCTCTTATTCACCGATTTAATATGCAGATTAAAGCTTTATAGGAGTGGACTGTTGGCTGCGTATTAGGCATAAGATCGAGTTTTTTATTATTATTACCAACATCATGCTCATTTTGATGCAGCGCTGTAGGTTTTCTAACTGATTCGATTCGCAGGTCCAAACTAACGAAGCGTAGCTTTTTTTTTGATCACACGTCCACGAATATGACCGGGAATAGGATTCGAAGAAGCACTAGAAGTTGAAACACGTCAGCACAGTCGCGTTTTACAAGTCCTTAATTAAATGTACAAGTAATAAGAGAGCGCGATTTGTTCGGTATATAAAGAAGTATGGCTAGAATAAAATTGCTGGTTATGAGTTTCTTTTACTAAGAACTACTGTTGCATGTGTGAGAAAATTCCGAATTTTCAAGAGGCACGGCATAAAAAAGAAATGGAATGGTGCTTCTTACTCAAGTTGTGTACCTGTTACTTACGCGTAGAACATATGCAACTGACGCCAGATGCTTAATACTGACGTTAACATGAATGCAACTGCTTAAATCATCTTGGATGATATGGCTCGCAATAACCCCCCAAAAATAACTGCTGCAGAAGACATCAATGAAGATTGCCAAGTTGGGAGCAATTTTATTTCTAGAAAAGCACAGAAGTAGGCCGGAGCTTTTACGCTCCAACGTATTACTCCGCGTTGAGGAATGGAAAAACAATTCACGCTAAATTTACCAACCGTTAATAGCCAAATATGCCCATGCTTATAAGTTTGAGAGGCATATATTTTCAACTAGGTGCAATGATGCAAGATCCATAGCGCACGCTGGAATCTATTTGTAGCGAAAGCTTCGGGATGTGATTATTTAAATACTATAAGAGTGTTTATCTTCTGCGCCACATTTTCCAGCATAGTGTGTACCGGGACCAACGTTGCACGACAGCATCCCAGGTTACTATTTCACAATCTCAAGGAGCGGCCCTCATTCTCTGTTAAAACGTTGGCTACGAAGTGGCTGAAATCCGCCTATACTCCTCTGTCATTAAACGGGAACCAAAAAAAGAGGATGATTGCGGCAAGAATAGCGGTGCTATAATGCCACTCAATACGGCAGCCATATTGTACCACTTCCTGTATTGGGATGACTGTCGAATCGAATTAGGTGCACAGCTCATGCGGACTGCAGAAATCAAATGGACACACTTCTGAAGTGCACTGCAGTCGCCGACAATGGTGCTTGATGACTGCGGCGCGGAATATCGACGACGTGTCTTGGCAGAAGGCACTACAGTGCGAGACGACGCTGGCGGTGTGACGACAATGGAGACGACGCCATCATGATGCAGACACCCTGGCTACGGCGGCAGCACGGCGGCATGGTTGACCATGGTGGAATGGCAACTGCTGCGCAGCTGCGCAGGTAGTCCTCCGACCATTCGCTTTAAGATCGCGCAGATATCGCGCCCTTGGTAATTCGCTCGAAGCGAAGCTGCGGTGTGTCGGCACTACGAAACGGCGTCGCTCGACGAGAGACGTGCAGTAGATTTAGGAGGCATACACGGCCCCACAACCGTCAGCCCAGGCGGCGGAGCAACGTGGCACAGCGCCGCCACGGACCAAAGCACGTAAACAATCTGACGTCACAAAGCTCGGGCGGGCTTGTACGTGAAGCTCAACGAACGCGTCTCCTAAGCGCGTGCCGTTGAGTGGTATTTGAACCGCACCGATGGCACCGGCTGTTGGAATCTCAGTGCTGCCACCGGCTGTTGGAACCTCAGTGCTGACACCCGCTGTTGCAACCGGACCGTTGGCGCCCGTTGTTGCAAATGGGTCGCAAGCCCCAAGGGTAGGGTTGGCCTGGCGGCCTGGGGCACACTGGAAGCATCCGAAGGTCCCCGCAAAGCATGAGGCGACTGCTAACAGAACAACTTAATTCTAACATCGCAAAGAGCGGGCGGTCAGGTCGACCGAAGTAGAGAGACGGGAGAGCACGTTACTCAACAGAAGAAATCGGAGCCTCTCTCCTGGCGTCCGGGGGCAGCTGCTCTTATACTCTTGGAGTCGCGGGCAAGAAGGAAGGTCACGAGATGACACCACGTGACAGCGAGGCACGGACGGACTGAAAGACATGTAGAGACAAGGAGGTGACGCATCAGCCGGGCCGGCGCCGTTC
Source organism: Dermacentor albipictus (assembly GCF_038994185.2). Taxonomy (NCBI): domain Eukaryota; kingdom Metazoa; phylum Arthropoda; class Arachnida; order Ixodida; family Ixodidae; genus Dermacentor; species Dermacentor albipictus. Next base: position 465,367,516 of record NC_091821.1, on the reverse strand, counting down.
AGACCTCCTCGCTTCACACTTGGGGAGCTCCTCTCCCCAGCTGCCGCGCTTTGACAAGCGTGGGCACACACACACACACGCACACACGAAGACACGTGGCACTGAAACATGCCGGGACGCGCTCGGCGGGGATGCGTCGCGGCCGCTCCGAACGGGCCAAAATGTCCGCCGCTTGGAACGAAGCCCCGGCGTCCGTTGAATCCGCGCTGGCTACAGCGCGCGTCATAGGCGAAACGTAACAGACCGCCCCGCCGGGGGAAGGAGATCCCGATGGTCAGGGGACTGCATCCGCTGTCCGGAGGGATGTCGCTCGATGATGCTCATAACCGAAGTCGGTCGTCCCTCGGCGTTTCTTGAGCGCAGCGCACCGAGAAGGCCTCGTTCTCACGTTCAGGTTCACACAGGACACTGCAAAGTGACTTCGGGAGAGTTCTCATTTTTCTCTCGTTTTCAGCAAGCGTTAGAACTACGCCGAAACTCAGCCGCTCAGTCAGCAAGCACGGCACAACCCTCACTAAGCCATGCCAGGCTCTTTCCCCTTTTATACTACTGCCTAGTTCCTTACAGTAGTCTAGCAGCACTCAGAACGCGTCCACAAATCGGAAAATTGCACTAGAAAGCACATCATCACTTTGAAACACTACACAAAAGCAATATGTTAAAAATCCTGCCTCAGGAAGAAAAACATCAATAACAAACAATTTTGAGGCTGATTCCCACGTTAGGGGCTTCGACTTAAGCCATCGGCGTTACCGTTGAGACTCCTCTTTTTGTAACGCCTCTCAAAGGAATGTTGTTGCAAAGCGAGGCTCCAGCGCAGGAGGCGGCCATTTGTGAAAGAGATAGTCTGCAGCCATTGGAGAGGGCAGTGATCCGTCTCGAAGCATGCGAAGCGGAGATCGCAGCGAGCGACCGTACACTAGCTCAGCTGGCGAAAACCCTGTAGCCGCATGCGGCGCGGTCCTTACTGCAAACCTTACCCCAGGCAGAAACAGCTCCCAGTCAGTTTGTTGTTCAAACCACAATGCTCTCCACACGCGCTTCACGACGGAGTGGAGCTTCTCAACGGAATTCGACTGGGGGTGGTGCACTGAGCTGTGTAACAGCTTTACCCCACACCTTTCGAGAAAGGCTGTCGTCAAAGCGCTAGTAAACTCTGTGCCCTGATCTGATTGGATATCCGCAGGAAAACCAACTCGCGCAAATATGGACAGTAGTGCATTGACTATCTCAACTGAGCTGAGTTCTTTAAGCGGCACTGCTTCAGGGAACTTTGTCGCTGGGCAGATCACAGTCAAAATGTGTCTGTACCCCGTGGCTGTTACCGGCAGAGGTCCCACTGTATCAATACCGAGCCGTCTAAAAGGCTCCGTGATGATAGGTACCAACTTCAACGGCGCCCTCGATTTGTCCCCTGGTTTGCCCACCCGCTGACAGGTGTCGCATGTCTTCACAAAGTGGTCTGCGTCCCGAAAACACCCTGGCCAATAGTACTCTTGCAAGAGACGGTCCTTAGTTTTCTTAACTCCTAGGTGTCCGGACCACGAACCCCCATGCGACAAGCGCAACAGATCCTGACGATAGCATTGAGGCACGATCAGCTGATCGAACTCCACTCCCCTGCGGTCTATATACTTCCGGTACAGGACCCCACCTCTTTCCACAAAGCGAGCATTTTTCTTGGCGACACCTTCCTTGACAATGCAGCGTATGTTTTCTAGGCTGCCATCCTTCTTTTGCTCGGCTATCAATGCCGACCGGCTGACTTTTAGCAACCTATTAAGTCCGTCTGACGTAGGCGCGATGAGCAAATCTGCAGTTATCTCTTCTAACTTTCCCGCATCGGGCATTTCTTCTCCAGTATCTGGTGCGTTTAACGCTACAGACTCAGTTTTATTCAGCTCGGGCGTGATCTGAATATCAGCTTGCTGCGCCTCTGACCCTTTCTCATCGTTCGACAACGTCGGCCCCGCAACTACCGCCTTTGCAGCGAGCTCCCGAACCTTCGATCTGGTTAAGGCCTGAACGCTAGCCTCACCAAACAAAAGCCCCTTCTCGCGCAGGAGGTGATCGGACCTGTTCGAAAATAGGTACGGGTACTGGGGGGGCAGCATAGATGACACTGCCGCCTCCGTCTCAAGTGCTCCGAAAGGTCCTTCAATAAGCACTTTTGCTACGGGCAGACACACGCTATGAGCTTCCACGGCTTGCTTGATCCATGCGCACTCGCCCGTGAACATATCGGGTTCTACGTAAGAGGGGTGAACTACATCCATTGTAGCTGCGGAATCGCGAAGCACTCGGCACTCCTTCCCGTTCACGAGGAGGTCTCGCATGTAAGGCTCGAGAAGCTTCATGTTCTCGTCAGTGCTGCATAATGACAAAAACACTACTTTTGTTTTTGTTTCCGGACACTGCGCCGAAAACTGACCCGGCTTCTGGCACGTATAACACACGCGCGCTTGCCTCGTCTCGAACCGCTTTCTGCGTTCGGCTTCGGCTGCCGCCGTCTCCTTACGTTCGGTCGGAATGCTTTCACTCGCATCCGCACTACGTGTGTCCCCCTTTGCTCTCATGGGCGTGAACTTCGGCCTCTCAAACTTGGAGCCAAATTCACCCTTTTGACCGTCCTTAGCTCCGCGAGCCCGACGCGTCACAAACTCCTCGGCTAGCTCAGCGGCTCTAGCCACCGTACTAACGTCTGGCCTATCCAAGACCCAGTACCGCACGTTCTCAGGTAACCGACTATAAAACTGTTCAAGCCCGAAACACTGCAGAACTTTCTCGTGGTCACCAAACGCTTTCTCTTCTTTGAGCCACTCCTGCATGTTTGACATAAGCCTGTAGGCAAACCCTGTATACGACTCACTTTTGCCTTTCTCATTTTCCCGAAACTTCCGACGGAACGCCTCCGCTGACAGCCTGTACTTTTTTAGCAGACTCGATTTCACTTTGTCGAAATCCTCTGCCTCCTCTCTCTCCAAGCGAGCGACTACGTCGGCCGCCTCGCCGGGTAACAAAGTGAGCAAGCGCTGTGGCCACGTTTCCCGAGAGAACCCCTGCTTCTCGCACGTTAGCTCAAAGTTAACCAGGAACAAACCAATGTCCTCTCCAAGCTTAAACGGCCGCATCAGGTCAGTCATTTTAAACAATACTCGTTCTCCTGCACCGTGTGCCTGACTTCCATTACGAGCGCGTTCCATCTCCACCTCGAGACGCTTCATTTCCAAAGCGTGTTGACGGTCACGCTCTTCTTTTTCTTTCTCTTTTCGTTCTTTTCGTTCACGCTCATCTTTCTCTTGTTGCTCTCTAAGTTCGCGCTCCTGTCTTTTTGCCGTCTCCCTCTCCTCAATGGTCTCAAGGCATTCCGACAGCTCGTCATCCTCAGCTCCTAACTCAAGAATAGCCCTTAGCAGTTCTGGTTTTCTGAGTTTGTCTGAGACATCCAGACCCAACTCTCTTGCAAGCTCCAACAATTTCGGTTTGCGCAACGACTTCAAATCCATGGCTGCTCTGAATGCTGCTTTCTCTACTGCCTACTATTGTCTTGCCGCAACTAACCCGGCAGCAACGACAACCCCAATTACCAGCTCTGTTTCTGACACTAACAAAAGCCTGGCAAAACTCAGAAGAAGAAAGTCCCGCACTCACCAAACCTCGCAGCCAAGAATTCAGCGCAGTCGTTCCGCTGCAGGCAACCAGTCATCACACAGGGCTCGTTGCACTGCTCCCGGATGGTCGTTGTGCTGCTCAGCATACAGTCAACCGCATATCTTCGCTGCTGGCCTCCGTTGTCGCGATCTCACCGCTGGCAACCAGCTATTTGAACCGCACCGATGGCACCGGCTGTTGGAATCTCAGTGCTGCCACCGGCTGTTGGAACCTCAGTGCTGACACCCGTTGTTGCAACCGGACCGTTGGCGCCCGTTGTTACAAATGGGTCGCAAGCCCCAAGGGTAGCGTTGGCCTGGCGGCCTGGGGCACACTGGAAGCATCCGAAGGTCCCCGCAAAGCATGAGGCGACTGCTAACAGAACAACTTTATTCTAGCATCGCAAAGAGCGGGCGGTCAGGTCGACCGAAGTAGAGAGACGGGAGAGCACGTTACTCAACAGAAGAAATCGGAGCCTCTCTCCTGGCGTCCGGGGGCAGCTGCTCTTATACTCTTGGAGTCGCGGGCAAGAAGGAAGGTCACGAGATGACACCACGTGACAGCGAGGCACGGACGGACTGAAAGACATGTAGAGACAAGGAGGTGACGCATCAGCCGGGCCGGCGCCGTTCAGACCTCCTCGCTTCACACTTGGGGAGCTCCTCTCCCCAGCTGCCGCGCTTTGACAAGCGTGGGCACACACACACACACGCACACACGAAGACACGTGGCACTGAAACATGCCGGGACGCGCTCGGCGGGGATGCGTCGCGGCCGCTCCGAACGGGCCAAAATGTCCGCCGCTTGGAACGAAGCCCCGGCGTCCGTTGAATCCGCGCTGGCTACAGCGCGCGTCATAGGCGAAACGTAACAGTGGGCGGAGGTAGTCTGGCCGCCGACCACCGCGATAACACGGTAAATAGGCGCGGAAAGGTTTGCGATTTAAAAGAAGCGAACGGCCCTATTCTTAGATCTTCATTGATTGTTTTATTTTGTAGCTTTTGTTTTTCACGTAGTCGCGAGTGTAAGACGACAAGAATATCTCGACTTTGTTCAGAGATTGCTTCCCCGACATATTCCTCTGAGAAGGTGCGCTTGCGGAAAAAAAAAACAAATCACTGACAAATACGATACTCCCTAATGCGAAATTTGAGCGCAACTCCATGCTTGTTTTCATTTCGTTGCGCGGACAATCTGTCTCGTGCGGCACGTTGCAAACGGAGCGAAGTGTGGCGCGACTGCCCCGCTGATCGGGAGATTGCGAGAGGCAGCACGTGGGTGACGCGTGGGCGCGATTCACAGCGGCCGCCGCAGAGAGGCCTCCGCTCATGCAGCGTTTTGTTTCCATATATGGTAGCGGTGGCGTCATCGGTCAACAGACGACACATGCTACTCTGGTGCAATCTCGTAGCCATTGTCGCCGCAGAGAGAGTCTTCCGCGGCACTACGCTTCTCTTGCATACCATCCTCCTCGGCTTTCCTCCGAGCGCTCTCTTCGCTCTTTCATCTTTCGCTGTGCTCGTTCGCCCGGTTACGACCACGTCGAGGGACGTCGTCGACGCTCGCCGCAGGAGCAGGCGCCTAAGGGCTGCGCTGTAAAAAAAACGAACGGATTGAAGAACACGTTGTACCCAGGTCACATAGAAAATGGTAAGGTTGAAGCCCCCTTCCTGTGGATCAATACAAGTTGAATTACTGAAGCGTCTGGAATAATTAGAAATAATTATAAATCCCTGAGACGATCGGGAACGAAATTCAAAATATATCAGAAAAATTAGGAAAAAATAGTACAGTACGAAATATATGGGATTCATTATAGATATAATATCAGAGCATAGGTCTAGTTACCAGTTGAGTTACTGAAGCGTCTGGAATAATTAGAATTACGTAGAAATACCTGATTACCGCACACCAAAGCGTAGCATCGTAGACTTCAGAGACCCACCCCGTGTGCACGACTTTGTCGAAATTCCTGGAAATCCGGAAGTAGAAAGCGGAAGTAATGTCGCCCCTAATGATGTCACACACAAGACGGCGGCAAGATATTTAACCGGCTAATATTTGGAAAACAGTAGCCTCCAAATTTGATTCGTGCGTTGCATTCGCCTCAAGCTAAGCTAAAGAACACCAACACCGTAGTGTTTTAGTACCGCTAAGAGACACCTAAGCCAAAGATCCAGGTCGCCTGCAATTTTTTATTGCAGCTATCCTTTTTCGTTTTCTGTCTTTCGCGACTGATCCTCCGCTTAAGGTGGATGATCCCGCGAGTATACACGGGTTCTGTTTGTTCGTCTTTTTCTTTGTAAATCGAATGAAGCTCAAGGCAATGGAGCACAATAGCTCTAAAATTAACCCACTTTACCTTGACGTCAGCCTCAGTGCTGAAATGATCTAAAGAGTATGAGAGACAATTCAATCCTACTGGTATTATCGTCTTTCGTTAAAAAAATGGCACATATACGGCGTGTTAGTCGAGTTCATTAAGCACACTATCCTGCTTTATTTGAACGAATACTAATTCGGGATCTGACATTCTCTTCTCAACTGTTATTTCGTAATGACCAAAGCATCCATCGAGAAACACTAAATCTAGGTTAGATTCCGCTGCACCTGCCGTGCGTGTGCTTTCCGGAACTATTTGCGATAAGTCATGTGAAAAAGCTATAGCACTGAGTTAGTCACACTCTGAGCGCTCTTGTGCACCTATACTGAGAAACCGCAAGTTGATATCTTGTAAATTCGAGTTCCCTGAAGCAATAATACGAGCATGTCACAGCTTTTGTTGTTCTACATAACTCTTGACATTCTGTACTTGCGAAGCAGACTTATTAGGCGCTCTGCAAATTGCCCCGGGAGGGACTAAGGCATCGTCACTCCTAACATTGCACCACACACACTGGTGGCGTTGGATACCTTGCATACGTACGAATTCAGCATCCTTAAAAAACTATGACAACACCACTTCTTCGGTATTCGCGGTCATTTCGCATTATCTTGTACCCGGCGGTAGTATCTGGGTGTCTCGTAGGTCAGGATGTAGCCACGTTTATGTAACTTTGACATTGTGTCAGTCATAGCTGGCTAGAATGTATTGCAGGTTGCCAATTTTATTTGCCAGGATTCTTGAGCGTTTAAATTGACAAGCCGAAACTCATCTTTTTCGTTGTGTGCCACCTTCAGTCCTGGTTTCTTTGCGCTGGTGGGTACTGGTACCCCGTACTGGGCTGAGCCATTCTTCAAGGCGCCTACCCAAATCAAGCTGTTCAAGAATTTCTTGAAGAATCCTACCGAATGCCATGCCATGCCATGGCATGTATCTTTTCCTTTTTGTGTATTTTTCAATTACTTGTCATTAAGTTGATCTGTCTTTACTGATATCAATTTAACAGATAATTCTTCGTTATACAGCGCTAAGTTCATAGATATTCCGAAATTTATTCGTTATGAACTGGAATAATCTATCCATTTCTTGGTCAATCACTTATAGTGGACAGGAGCCACATACATGATAGGAAGAATAAGAGCAAGAAGAAGAACCTCTGTGTCCATGCTGCCAGGAAACAGAATCACTAGATCACTATATTTTGGTATGTCGGCGATACAATTTGTTAAGAAAAAGAAATATAGAACTATCGCTTGCTAAATAGGGTTAATGTAATCATCAGATATCATACTGTCTTTCGGTGCGTCAGTTATACGGGTCAGCCAGCGGGACGTGTTTGATGCCGTTTGCGGTTACATACCATCAACAAAACGAATAAATTTTTTATTGTTCTATTGTAATTTGTTTTTGTATGTCTCCTTTTCTTTCTTTTTTTTTCATCCTATATGTAACACTTCAAAAATATAGGTAATTGTTTCGTAACGCAATTCTTGGCCAATCCCCCATTGAGGGTAAGAGCCATAATATGAGGTTATCATCATCATCATCATCCGAAGAAGAAGAAGAAGAAGGACAACAAGGACCCCAGAAGAAGCAGCCGTAAAAAGAACAGTGAAAAGTGCCTAGCCCTAGCCTGAAATCGTCAATGCGACTGCCTCCGTCGTCCGAGTGGAACTGCTCTTGCCTCGCAGGGTTTTGGCCTAGAATTGCATAGCTGTTTTTTTTTCTCTTTTATCGCTTCTCATCAGTTTTGCTAGTCGTTTTATTATTTAGCTAATAAGACCACGCAGATGTCCTTTTCTTCACCAGGGCCAGGGGCCTCCCCCTGGTCCGCTTCTATTCCTCCGCAGGAGTTACCTGTGGATCTGTTTCTACGCAACGGCATCTCATCAGTTCCTGTGGCTCTTGTCCCAACCAATAACGGAGTCATACGGATGAAGAATCCGAAAGCGATTCAGGCGGAATTGCGCTCGGCGACGGCCCATTTCCAGACCATCTCTGAGGTCCGCCAGTTTGGCAGAGGTGGAGTCCTCTGCTTTTCGGCAGACCAGTCCTGTGTACAAGACCTGTTAAAGTGTTCGCTGTTTGCCGCCAATCCGGTGAGCGCATTTATTCCTCCCCACTTGGCATGTGTGAAAGGGCTTGTCCGCGGCGTCGACGTGAACATGACACCGACAGATGTATTAGAGATGCTTTCACCCGCGGGTGTAATTTCAGTTTATCGGTGTGGACGTGTGGTCGAGAAAAACAGGATCCCTACTGAGTCGATCATAGCCACATTTGCAGGGACACTTCGGCCCTCAGAGATAAAGGCATGGCCTCTAATCTACAGAGTGGAACCTCTGTCCCCTCGTCCCCTCCAATGTGTGAAATGCTGGCGCTACGGACACACGTTAAAAGGATGTTGATCTGCTTCCAGATGCCGAATTTGTGGTGAAGAACACAATGCAAGCGAATGCAAAAGCAAGGAAGAAAGGTGCTGTCTCTGCAATGACGCACACCCTGCAGATTATTCTAATTGCTCAGCAAAGGCACGGGAAATTGAAATTCTGGAAATCATTGAACGAAGACGTTGTTCGCGTAGAGAAGCGGTAGCGGAAATTCATTCTAGGACACAGGGATACGCCGGCGTCACAGCTCGCCAGGTGACAGCAACGGATGCGGCTCTTTCAATTTCTATTGCTAATGCCATCGAAAGGGCAATGGAAAAATCTATGGAGCGCCTAGCTGGAAACCTCTGTGAGTCCCTGACACAAATTCTCACTAGCCAGATGGCGCAGATATTCGCAGCAACAACAGCAGTTGGTATAACTTCGCGAACTACTGAGTGTCTACCTACTTCAAACGAGGAAGTAACCGCCAATTACACGTCGCAAGATGCCCAAATTGTAATCCCACCAGTCGATGTTAACCAGACCCAATGTACAGGCTCCAACGATAATACAGAGGGCGCAGAGGAAATGGACATGGATCCTCGGTCGTTAAAACGATGTAGGTCCCCTCTGTCTAAAAAAGCTACGACTCTAACTCAGGCAAAGACAAAAAAGTATCAGAAAGACAGCCTTACCAAGGAAGATTTTTTAAAGGAAAACATTTTAGATAAGGCAGTTACTGAGTCCATACTTACGCAACCATAGGTCTCCTCAAAATTATTCATTGGAATTGCCGATCAATTTACTCAGCAGCAACAGATTTATTGTATCTATCATCGAAATTCTCCCCGGATATCATTGCTTTGCAAGAAACATGGCTTTCAGTACATCAAAGTTTTCAATTGACGAACTATCGATCTTTCCGACTGGACCGTCCATCGAAGGGCGGAGGTTTAGCTTTCTTTATCAATAACAGAATTAGCCTTAAAGCAAAGATTTCATATAAACATATGTCCCCCGAAAGTGAAATTCTCGCATTAGATATAACTATACCAGGGTGTCTACCTTTCTCCTTAGTAAACGCATACTTTCCTGCGGGTGTACAGAACACTCGATGTTTGAATTCAGCTGTGACTTCATGGTGTAAGGATAAAATTCTGGTTGGAGATTTCAACTCCCATCACACGTGCTGGGGCTTTCGAACTGACCAATGTGGCAAACGCTTGTGGGATTGGACAATAGATAATAATCTGTGTTGTCTGAACTCTAGAATTCCTACATATATTTGTAAACAGTCCCGCTCCGCATTGGATTTAAGTTTTGTAAGTTCGTCCTTCACTAACTCATCCTGGACAGCCTTGGACTGTGCAACCAACAGTGACCACTTTCCAATAATGGTTGAACTTGCTTGCCCGATTATGCCAGCGTGCTCCCAGGTACGCGTATTCGTAGATTATGTTAAATTTAAATCCGATCTTAAGGTACATTTGGCTTCTCATTCTGAAGAGCAGGAAGACACCAAGGCTATGAAACTTTGTGCGGTAATTAAAAGAACATACAAAAAGGCTGAATTCAGTGTTACATCTGCAAAGCAAACATCTTACAACCCTTGGTGGAATACAGACTGCACGCGAGACCACCGACGCCGACAGGCGGCTTGGAAGCAGCTCCTCTACAACCAGTGCCCCAAAAATTGGTTTGATTACAAGTTTCAAGCTGCAGTCTTTAAACGTACAGTTGCTAAAGCTAAAGAGGATTATGATAGGAAACACTATGATTTCCTTTCTAAATCTAAAAACAAAAAATCGTTGTTTAGATATATGAGATATCGAAAAATTGTGCCATCGCCAGCTAATATTAATTATGTCAATCTGTCTCCCGATGAAATGAGAAAATCTCTTGAACTCCTGGCTAAAGGCTTGGAGAGTAGATTCACGTCATCGATGTCGTACAATTTGCAAAAAGTAGCCCCATCCTTAGTGTATACTGAAGTTACATTGCCTGAATTATCCCAAGTGATTCGAAACTTACCTTTGTCAGCCCCTGGTCCTGATGGAATTACCGTGCACATGATAAAAATTTTATTTGATCTATCTCCTGGAGACCTTCTAAACGTTATAAACTATTCCTTACACAAAGCCTGGATACCTAACGATTGGAAAGTAGCTAAAGTAATCCCGATACCTAAAACACAAGGACTAGGGTATAACATAGAAAACATCAGACCCATTTCTCTTACTTCTAATACGGTCAAAGTCATAGAGAGGGTATTACACTGCCGAATTACTATCTGGATGACGGATAATTTAATATTAAGTCCAAATCAAATAGGCTTTAGAGCTAATTGCTCAATATGGTGTGCCCATGCTGATTTAGAGAGCCGCATCCAACTTGCCCGGAAAAGGAGAGAATATTCTGCTTTGATGAAATTAGATATAGCTAAAGCTTATGACAGCGTCGAACATTCAATTCTACTTGATATTCTGCAGCGTCGTAATTTCCCCAATTATATAACCGCATGGGTGGCAGAATTTTTGCGATCAAGAGAATTTTATTGCTTCAAGGACGGATGCTCTTCGTCTAAATTCAGACAAACCCGCGGAGTTCCCCAAGGATCTGTCCTATCCCCACTATTATTTAATATATTAATGAGCTCTATCCCCACTTGTCAGGACGTGCACGTTTACGTGTATGCAGATGACATTGCATTTTTTGCTGCCGACACTGACATTAACACATTATACCAAAAATTACAAAGATACATGAGCATGCTAGAAGTATGGCTTCAGACAATTTGTATGTCATTAAACGTAAGCAAAAGCGCCATTTTAGTGTTCTCGGTCATAGATCCGGTTTCATTTTCTATAACTTATAAGCAAAAACCCATTCCACAGGTTGAGTCTCTAAAATATTTGGGAATCACATATAATGGAAAACTCAACTGGAGTCCACACATAGAGAGTGTAGCAGGTAAGGCACAACGTGCTTTAGGTATTCTGCGCAGAATGAGTAACCGGAAATATGGACTACGTAGGGATACATTGTTGATGATTTATAAAATGTATGTGCGCCCCATATTGGAATTTGGGTGTGTCTTGTTCTCAGGCGGCCCTGCTTATAAAATAAAGCCTCTGGTTCTTTTGGAGCGTGAGGCCCTACGCCTGTGTCTGGGACTCCCCAGGTTTGTGGCTATTAATGTTCTCTACCAAGAAGCGCGCCTTCCAACATTGCCCTGCAGATTCCGCATCTTAACAGTTCAAGCATTCCTGAAATTTTACAGCTCGCCGCTTAGACGATCTGAATACGCATTCATTAATGATCCAAATTCCTTCTTCCTTGCTCATTGGCCTCGATTTCACACTCCACAGATCATATTTGTTCAAAAACAATTAGATAGCCTGAATGTGAACATTCGAGAGGTAATTCCGTCAACCGAATCACATCAGAATATTAAGATAGATTTTGACGACATTTTCCCCCCAAACTCTAAGTTTCAATCAGCCACTTTTTTAAATAACCTGTTGCAAGATTACCTAGCACACGTGCAAACAAATAACATAATAGCTACGGACGCTTCAGTGAACAACGAAAAGGCGGGCGTAGGCATCTTCTCGCTTCCGCTTGGCTGGTCATTCTCCCTGAGACTGCCAGACTTCACACCTGTTTTTGAAGCCGAGCTTTTAGCAATTCTATTAGCGCTTCGGAAACTACCGTCGAACTCAATAAGTGCGGTTATAATAACAGATTCCCTTTCGGTCTGTACTTCGCTTACGGCTTCACCCAATTCGCCACCAATAAAGACGTTTCTAACATTAGTTCCTCCGCAGTTGAATTCTCTAAAACTATTATGGGTACCTGGACATTGTGGCTTACATTTAAATGAAATGGCAGACGCATTGGCGCGAGCATCCCTGAGTGGACCTATAATGCAGGTTCTTCCTTTGGTGGCCCACATTACAGCAATCAGATATAGAAAATATTCAATTCATAGAGATGTCAGTGAATCAATAACAACATGGACAGAATATCAGCACCTCAAATTTCCGTGGAAAATCCAGTGGTGTCCATCAAGACAATCAGAAGTAGCAGTCACGAGATTACGCTGCCGTGTCCCTCCATTAAACCTATATTTACACAGGACTGGCCTGACGCTATCACCTCTGTGTCCATACTGTCAAGAAACAGAATCACTAGATCATTATTTTTTGGCATGTCGACGATACAAATTGTTAAGAAAAAGACATCTAGAACTTCCGTTCGCAAAATTAGGGTTAATGTTATCACCAGAAACCGTACTATCTTTCGGTGCGTCAGTTATAGGGGTCAGCCACAGGGACGTATTTGATGCCGTTTGCAGTTACATAACGTCAACAAAACGAATAAATTATTAACTTTTGTCTTGTATTTTATTGGTTTTTGTATGTTTTCTTATCTCTCTTTCGTTATATATATATATATATATATATATATATATATATATATATATATATATATATATATATATATATATATATATATATATATATTTATCATCGAATAAGTGGCACTTCAAAAAAATAGGTGAACGTTTCAGCACGCAATTCTTGGCCAATCCCCCACTGTGGGTATGAGCCATAATATGAGGCTATCATCATCATCATCATCAGGACCCCAGTGCGACGGGTAAGGTGGTAACCATCCATTGTTATTCTTCGAGAACCGAGGACCCGCAGTCTTATTGTGTGTCATAATAACTCTGAGTGCGTGTGGTAAAAAAGAACCGGCACTCCCACCGGCAACGTATCGCTGGCTTGGCTTGCCTGTACTCGACTGTGCGGAACTGTTGCGGAGATCATGCTTTCACGCTCGTAAATTCTAGATAGCAAATTATACATAGTTTTCTCATTCAAATGAGAAGGCAGGCAAGCGTAAACATCTAATTTCGGCTGAAAGGGCTTGGAAGCACCATTTCATGAAACCCAGTGGAGCTCTGGGATGAAGGCGATGCCTTTCGGAAACTATCTCTCCCACCAAATTTTTTAACAGAATTCAATGTGAGCACGGATGCGTGTGTTATGTTTACATTCCTGATTACCTTTCGACAGCTCGCTTACAGGTGCGACGGCGCCGATTGCAATGCCCCACGCATCGAATCTTTGTTTTCCTCGTCCCACAATGTGCTTGTGGTCACCCTTGGAATCTTGCATGTGACAAAGGGTGGCCGACGGCGACGAGGTCGGGATAGCAGAACGACTGGAGTGCGTTAACATGATGTTTAATTGACGGGGAGCTGAACCGAACTGAATCATTTTTTTGCTACACCCTCGGAACCAAACCCGAAGCGAAACTTCTTGCAGGAGCCGCTCGGAGCCGGTTCGACGACGAGTCCAACCCAGGGTTGGTGCTCTTGAAATTCTAAAATTCTAAATTCCTGAAAGCAGACGCCACTTTCGTGTCAATTCGGCGAACTTCGCAGTGCGTTGCCTAGGAAATGGTCACGTGGCTTGCCACAGCGATCTCACTGGCTCACTGAAGTGCAGACGTGGTCGGCTCAACTAGATTGCGCGCAGCATTGTCTATACGTACACCGTCGTTGAAGCAGCAGCGTCGTGGAGGATACAGCTTGTGGTCAAGGCATCTGCGGTGTAACAGTGGCGAACTGGTTTCGCTGTCCGATACGCGTGTTGCAGTTCGTACAGTACGTTCAGTCACTGCTGTTACTTCATCAACACGATTGTGGCTCCGCAGAACCTTTTTTTATGGCAACGCGCAGTCGTCGGCAATTTAACATGAATTATCCGAGAGTTCATGTCATTATGGACTCCGTGCGTCGCATTCAGATGGTGTTAGGTTTTGTTTGGGATGCAGTTTGCTTGAGCGATGGAACATGTGTCATAATGGAATGCAAGAAGTTGTATTCATGCGACATCGCTACTCGAGCCACTAAAGGTGCAATAGGTAAAGACAGAGGGCGATAACAAGAGGGAACAAGATAGACAACTCGGAGTTTGATAAGCACTTGTCCACTTTTCTCACGTGTGCTGTGTTGTTTGCGCACTCAGTTTTTATCTATGAACACGCATACAGAAGAAGCCCGGCAGTTCGTTTTATTAAACATGTCACACGATATTTACTGAGTTCTACTCATTGTTCGCACTACATTCCTATTTGCTTTTTTAAAGCAGCGAAGCAAGCTATTGGTGCAACTATAAAAGCGCTCGGAAACGTTATATGCTTGTTTTAAGGGGGTTATGAAAGAACTACATCTTTCGCTAAGTTTAAATTTAGACGAATTGTTGGGAGAGCCAGGTCATGGCCTAAATGAAAATTGATAGATCATCGCTTTCTGCCTGTTTAGATACATCATACGAAACATTCACGAAGCTCCCCGCCGCGTTGAAAGAACCAAAAATGGTACGAATTCTATATGTAGAAAAGATAGCAGTCCTGTTTTGAATGACTAATGAAGAAAGTTCAAATTCTGTAAAGTTATTTACAGCATTTTCAGTAAATTAGTTATACAAGTATGCCGGAGGTTTTCAAGTGTATTGTATGACCCACGTACTAAGATTCCTTAATATCCTGAAAAAGTCGACGTGCCAGAACCATCCCATTTCAAGGGGATTGGGGCATTTAATGGGCGATGTGTGGGCAGAGTTTAAGGAGCGCCAGTTGATTACTGGTTTCCTTAAGAAGGTATCTTAGCAATTTTCTTTAGGAAGGGATCGAAAGCGTTATACGGCCATTAAACTTGGTTTCCCAGTCGCCAGGGAGAATTTTAAGTGACATGGGGTTATTATTCACTGGAAGTAGGGCCTGTATTGGCTGGAACCCGCGGGAAAGTTTAACGTTTCTAGCCTAAATATCAGTTTACGAAATAGTTACTGAACCCTCATTTTGTCGCTGTTTTGATGCGTTATACGAGGTTCAGAATGAGTTTCCCCGGGGTCCTTGGTGTACTAAGTGAGTCACCCTCGTTATATTTAGTAAAAATAAGAGGCATGATTTGGGTGATGTAATGGCGAAGTTTATAATGTGCGGTTTAATTGCAGGTTTTGCAGTACACTCCGTATGGAAGCACTCTGGAGAATTATGTGTGTTTTACAAACGGCGAAGAATTAAGCACCCTTTCCAGTGAAAACCATTATTGCCGCTAAGATTAAATGCAATGAAAATTGGGAGAGCAATATGGCATGAGAATGCCAGCAGAGGCATGCAATGTAACCCCCAACTTCAAGAGTAGTGGGCCGAGCAGAGACGTTGAGGCGGAGAAACTCCTCCCATGGGGGGTGGCGATGAACGGTTCAAGAGAGCATTCCTCGACCGAGAGTGCAGCCACAGCTGCGAGGTGTGTGATAGACTGTGGCTTGATCACAACCTCACTCAAATGAAGAGTGTTCGCAACCCAGAACCAAAACTCGAATCTAGCCAAACGACGACATCGAGACTAAACACTCTCGTCAAAATCTTTTAGCTATAAATTTATGGATTCATATAGTATTTGTAAAGTTGTCTTAGTTGCGAATGCTGACTTTTTCGAAATGATATTACGTGTTCTCTTGAAAATAGATTCCCTATTTCCATTTTTATAAAATTTAACAAATCATGTATGTTGAGTTAAGCGTCATGTGAGGTATATTCACTTTTTGACAGAAAAATGAGGACAGTGATTTCGAGCAACTTTAGCAGAGTACTGACAATAACGTTTTGGTGTCCTACATATCTTTGTCTATTACATAGATGTCCACCGCGCCACTACACTATAATGCCAGACTTTATCGAACGCGCAAGAAAACACTAATTACATCCTTTATTAAAGTGACCTACTATAATCTCGCGAAATATAGAACGTGGCTCCATAGAGTAATTCAGGAGAGCACGTTGTTGGGCGAGTCGGTCGTACATACTTAAAGAAGGGAATTGCGCTAAAGAAGACACGGACGAGTAAGGACATGGACGGGCGCAAACTCGCGACTGATTTTATTCAGTCGCGAGTTTGTGCGTTAATCGCGAGTCGCGATTAACGCACAGTAAGGCGTGTTTACAAGGGCTTCCCTACTTGTCACGAAAATCGCATTTGAACAGCGCATTTGATTGCCTTTACAGTGCGAAGACTTCTGAATCTGCAAATCCGATGTGCCTCTGTAAAACACTGCATCGTGCCTTACATTTAA
This sequence comes from Dermacentor albipictus, assembly GCF_038994185.2. Taxonomy (NCBI): domain Eukaryota; kingdom Metazoa; phylum Arthropoda; class Arachnida; order Ixodida; family Ixodidae; genus Dermacentor; species Dermacentor albipictus. Next base: position 465,350,957 of record NC_091821.1, on the reverse strand, counting down.
ATTCTTTTTTTTAAGGTAATGCCCGTAGAAAACTAAACGGTTCGTAGTAGTCTTAGCGCAAGCGAAATTGTCTCTGCACATTTCCTGCAACGCCATCAGTGACGTTGCCTAAGACTGAAAAAGAGCAAGGATTTGGAAAGTCACAGGATAGAAAAAGCGATATATCTTGTGAGATTTGAGAGCCTTGCTGCATGGCTTGTATATCCATGGTAGCACTGTCTGCAGAATAAGAACGTTTTCATACAATGTCATAGTGTTTCACTACCCCGGTAACGATTATCGTTGGGCGGATCCATGTGCCATGCTAAAGCTTTGTACTCTTCATTCTCAATTTCATTCATCTTGAACGATCTCGTTTCCTTTCTCTTGGCAGCCTTCTGCCAGACCTGCTGTGCAAAGATTTCTTTCGGTGTTCGAAAATGATGATTGAAGAGTGAGTCATATTGTCCGTTTTTAACGCTCGCTTTACGACTTCTTGCTATTAACAAGATGCTAGCCATTTTTTTATGACATGGCGCCTTCCTTCACCCGAATAAATTGTTTCGAATAGTTCTGGAAAGAATGGAATAGTTAATATGAATAAGGCTATATTGAACGCACCTGAAGGACGCAAAATAAGAGTACTAGGTTAACGCAGACCGTTAAAACACCCTTCAAACAACCTCGCAACGTTTGTTTTGTGGCATGGAACTACTTACATGTAGGCCAAGTTGTGACAGAGAAGGTTTCCATTTCTCTACCTCTGTATAAGTAGACCGAGACGAGTGAGACAGTATGACGCAACATCACCATTTCTCGCCGTCAAAAAAGTCAAATGGCACCTGAGAGCTGGCGCTACGATCCTTGCCGCGGATGACGCAGTCTGCCTTTAAAATTTCAGGTAAAGGTTTTATTACTGGGTGTTATTCTCACCGTGAATTCATTTTTCGGTCGTTCGCGTGTGACGCGGTCCGACTGAATTTCGTGAAAAGCGAAAATCTACAAACTCAACCCTAAATACTGGAGCTTGTATCTGGGCCACTGTATCAGAGCAACTGGGCCGTTGATAAGTTGCACATCATATTGACCGCAAAAAAGACGGGGACATAGGAAGAAAACACATAAACAGCACAGGCGGTAACTTTCAACTGTTTTATTCATAGCAGCCAGTGGGCATATATAGGCAAAAGGAACATGCGCAGATCGCGGCAAACAAGAATGCACATCAGCTTAGCGTGGCAACCAATTATCAAAAAAATCTATTTCCGCTTGAAACAACCTAATGGAGGTATCGCTAACACAATCTTCGCCTTTCTTATTTATATGGTAAGCCTCCATCAGTTCACGTGTAGTCTGGTCATGGCTTCTGCCCAGAATCTTTATCTCCTCAAAAAGAGGTGCACAGCGACAGGCATTGCAGTGCGCAGGTAAGTGCGCCACACCCGCCGTGGTTGCTCAGTGGCTATGGTGTTGGGCTGCTGAGCACGAGGTCGCGGGATCGAATCCCGGCCACGGCGGCCGCATTTCGATGGGGGCGAAATGCGAAAACACCCGTGTGCTTAGATTTAGGTGCACGTTAAAGAACCCCAGGTGGCCAAAATTTCCGGAGTCCTCCACTACGGCGTGCCTCATAATCAGAAAGTGGTTTTGGCACGTAAAACCCCAATTATTATTATTAAGTGCGCCAACTCATCTTTCTTTAACTTTTGCTCATGCTCCCTGGCTCGATCATTTAGGCACCGTCCAGTCTGCCCTATGTAGGACTTGCCACAGGCCAGGGGGATTTCATACACAACTCCTACATTGCATTTGGCATACGGCTTGGTGTGGTTCTTACCACAACCTAGCCTTCCTTTAGGATCACGGGAGGTGCGGGGGCAGAGCCGCGCCAGCTTAAAAGGGGCTGAAAAGACAAGGGGGACTCCAAACCTGCCTGCCACCTTCCTTAGGTTGTGAGCGACCCTGTGGATATACGGTACTACTTCAGGTCTTATGGCCATAGAAGTCGTCCTCACCCTTGCTTTGCCCCTAGATCCTTTTACCTTCTGCAGGAGGGTTTCCACCACTGGCGTTACCATCGAGTCAGGGAACCCTGCCGTCTTAAGACGGGAAATCTGATTGTCAAAGGCAAGCTGCATCTTGTGCACACACGATTTGCGGAGAGCCGATTCTAAGCAGAGCATCGCTACTCCTCGCTTAACAATCTTTGACTGGGAGGAATCGTATGGCACCAGGCCCTTTTGTGCCCGAGGGAAGTACTGCCAGCACGCGTGACCTTTAGCAAAGGAAATGCGTAGGTCTAAAAAGCGCAGGGAATTGTCGAGTGGAAGTTCGTGAGTAAAAGAAAGCCCTTTGCCAAGTTGTTTAAAAACGGCTAAAATGCTGTCACAAGAAGTTAGACTTCCTTGCCCGTTAAAAACAATTAAAAAGTCATCCATATACCTAAAAACTTTTAAAATGTTTAAAAAGGCCCCCCCAAACGCCTGATCAAGCGCTTTGTCAATGTTAGCTAAAAAAATGTTACACAAAAGCGGCGCAAGGCACGAGCCGATGCAGATTCCACGTTTCTGCAAATAGAACTGTTCGTCATAACTGATAAAAGTGCTATTAAGATTGGTTTCTAAAAGGGCTAAAAAGTCTTCCACCGAAATACCAACTGCGTTCTGGAAGGGAATGGTGCCGTTTTCTTCAATACACATCCTCACAGCATCAAACAAATCTCTATGAGGAACGGAGTAGAAAAGATCTTCCACATCAACCGAAAAAGCCGGACCTATGTCCTGGTTAGCCCTTAGAAACTCAACAACCTCGTCAGAGCTTTTTGCTACAAAGGGGTCAGATATAACAAGCGTCTTTAAACTCCTTAAAATGAAGCGGCTAACTTGAACCTGCCACGTTCCACGCTCGCTAACTATCGTCCTGAATGGGATGCCGGGTTTATGCGTCTTCGCACTAAAGAAAACATTTAGTGCGGCACCTGAAGCGCTACTGATGTCCCTAGCTAGTTTATCGAGATTAAGAGACTTGCACATTCTTATAACCCTGCTTTTTACTCTAGTTTCAGAGTTCTTAATAGGTTTAAAATTCTTCATGAGTGCCTCAGAGGCTTTAGCACCAAACATGCCCTTCGGGAGCACAACAAATCCCCCTTCTTTGTCGGCTTCTTTCTTGCTTCTTTTACTCACTCACTTCTTTCTTGGCTTTCTTTTACTCACGAACTTCCACTCGGCAATTCCCTGCGCTTTTTAGACCTACGCATTTCCTTTGCTAAAGGTCACGCGTGCTGGCAGTACTTCCCTCGGGCACAAAAGGGCCTGGTGCCATACGATTCCTCCCAGTCAAAGATTGTTAAGCGAGGAGTAGCGATGCTCTGCTTAGAATCGGCTCTCCGCAAATCGTGTGTGCACAAGATGCAGCTTGCCTTTGACAATCAGATTTCCCGTCTTAAGGCGGCAGGGTTCCCTGACTCGATGGTAACGCCAGTGGTGGAAACCCTCCTGCAGAAGGTAAAAGGATCTAGGGGCAAAGCAAGGGTGAGGACGACTTCTATGGCCATAAGACCTGAAGTAGTACCGTATATCCACAGGGTCGCTCACAACCTAAGGAAGGTGGCAGGCAGGTTTGGAGTCCCCCTTGTCTTTTCAGCCCCTTTTAAGCTGGCGCGGCTCTGCCCCCGCACCTCCCGTGATCCTAAAGGAAGGCTAGGTTGTGGTAAGAACCACACCAAGCCGTATGCCAAATGCAATGTAGGAGTTGTGTATGAAATCCCCCTGGCCTGTGGCAAGTCCTACATAGGGCAGACTGGACGGTGCCTAAATGATCGAGCCAGGGAGCATGAGCAAAAGTTAAAGAAAGATGAGTTGGCGCACTTACCTGCGCACTGCAATGCCTGTCGCTGTGCACCTCTTTTTGAGGAGATAAAGATTCTGGGCAGAAGCCATGACCAGACTACACGTGAACTGATGGAGGCTTACCATATAAATAAGAAAGGCGAAGATTGTGTTAGCGATACCTCCATTAGGTTGTTTCAAGCGGAAATAGATTTTTTTGATAATTGGTTGCCACGCTAAGCTGATGTGCATTCTTGTTTGCCGCGATCTGCGCATGTTCCTTTTGCCTATATATGCCCACTGGCTGCTATGAATAAAACAGTTGAAAGTTACCGCCTGTGCTGTTTATGTGTTTTCTTCCTATGTCCCCGTCTTTTTTGCGGTCAATATGATTTGCAGTAAATACCAACTAGGCCAAACTGAAGTTCTTCTGATAAGTTGCACGTTATGGAGGCTTTTATTTAGCGAATCTATGCCAATGCTAACGCACTGTTTCCCCCCCCCCCCCCCCAAATTTTTTTCTAGTAAGTTAAATCGCTAAGATGCACTGCAGTGGTACAGCATACCAAATATCACGTTTGCATTTAGGCGATTTAAGGCCTTGCCTTTGCGATGGAATAAAAATGACAGTAGACTAGTGGCACTTCGCAGAATCGCACCCCACTTTTCAGCAAAGCTGTGTATTTCAATTAGTTTCAGTAAGAATTTGAGTTGCCTGTAATTACACTGCGTACAATTTAGCGTTACCCGCATATCACTAACCTTTTTGGAGCCTTGTCCTACCATGACGCTTTCGAACATTTCTCAAGAAATTTTTTTGCGGAGACAGTAACCGGTCCACACACATTTCCATTGGCGAGAACGTGAGCCATAATTTCCGCCCCCCGCCCACCCCCACCGCGTACTGTCGCTAAACTTGATATCGGCGACATTCATAGCTGTCCAATGGCAATGAACTAATTTTTGTGTTGTTCGCAATGCTTATGTGAACGATTATAAACAAATTGCCTCGTTTAGTTCACGTGGGACACCAGTGAAACCTACTACGAACCTTGTATAACATATAAAGATAAATAAAAGAAGGAACGTCCAATATTTAGTTCGAGGACTTCAAATCAGGCAGCAAGGTTATAGTTTCGCCACACATTATACTGAACGTAACCGCTATTTTGACCACATGTAAACTTGCTGTAATGTGGAGTTCTCTCAGGTGAATGGGAAGCATAGCTGATAACAGGTGTATGCCACTTTAAAGCGCTCGCTTAACAAACATTTTACAAGATTTGCATTTGAACTACACGCATTTAAATTTGCACACTGATTTGCCATAGCGCTTCTCCAGTTTTCGTGGAATTGGACAAATATGACGCTTGTTAATCTGCGAGGGCAACGAACTAAATTCTACGCCGCTCGTCAAACACTAATGACACTCTGGATCCCTTGCATACGTGATGTACTGCAGAGACCACGATTAACGCACACGTGTTCACGTTCATTTGCTCAACACCTATACCGGGTCCCTTTATTTTTTTGCCAAATGTAAACAAGGTACGTTGCTGCTTTCATCGATAGCAACAGGAAAAATAACTACAATCCGCGTACACTGCATCAGAATAAAGCAAAACGAAGGGTCTGAAAATATCATCAGAGATTATAATAAGACCAAAGCTGGGAACATGAATGTTTCACCACGCATCACACTCAATATAGCACATATTTTCGTGAAACTTCAACTTGTTGTGTTTTACATTTGTTTTAGTGTTCTAGGCAACCCTGCGAAAAACGGCAGGATGCTCCTCTCGAACCCGTCAGCAGGTCTTTTTTTCCACAAATGTTCTCACTAAAAGGTCCCTAAAAGAAATCTAGTTAAAAATAAGTAAAGAAAGCCGAGGTAGATCAGTATTTCATATGCCTAAAGGCCAATTACCGCCTTTTAATTGTGTCTCATTACGTGACTTTGATTCATACAAAATCGCCACCGCATGTCCCGCTGCTACAACTGAATTTCAGTCGCTCGCGCCAGAACAAATAGGTTGGCGTAATCTTCATGTAACCTCTTTCCCGCTCTTAGTGAATCAGCAAGCCACATAGGGAGTGTCACGGGCAATGGGCAGTCCTGACATCACATGAGAGATAGCAAAGCCCGAACTAAATGGCGACACACCAATTCTCCATTTTCGTCCATTTCTCGCATAGAAAAGCTCTCTGTTCGGCGCGAATGACGAATTGCTCATCGCACAAGCCTACTTTTTCAATTTAGTTGAAGCTACTTTTTCCTTCAGGGTTTGCAGAAAGAGAGAGAAAACATTTATTTATCATCAGTTTGGGCGACTTCTTCGCAGGGTGGAGCCCTTATTTCAGGGCCCCATTGGCTCGCGCCACTCCGCGTGCCCGCCGGATCAGCCGTCGCTGCTCTTGCGGGTCTGAGCTGGTCAGCGCAGTCTCCCAGGAGGAAGGGGAAGGTGAAGGAATAGGGGAGTAGCCCGGAGGGTGTAGGCATTCCCAGGTGCAATGATATACTGTGGGTTTTGCTCCACAATAGGGACAGTATGAGGGATAGTGTGTGGGGTGGAAGAGGTGAAGATAAAAGAGGCAGGGAAATGAATTAGTTTGAAGTTGTCGCCACGCGACGGCATCTTCTAGATTAAGGGAATTATCTGGTGGAGGGAAGTGTCTCCTGGTGTCTCTCTAATATTGTAGTGTTTCAGTGTAGTTCATTGGTTCTGTCGGTGCGTCATCTGGGTTGGACAGCTCTTCCAATGGCGCCCGGTTTGCGAGCTCTCGGGCTACCGCATTAGCGCGTTGATTACCATGGAAAGAGGCGTGTCCAGGTGTCCAGACGATACGCACCCTGTGTAACGCTGTGGGGTGTAATGATGTAAGGATGCGGTGTGTGTAGGGTGTCACCTTCCCTTGTGCCAAAGTCCTGCAGGCGGTCTGAGAATTTGTGACCACTGTGATTGGTCGATCCGGCGCCGGCATGGTTGAAGGGTGTACGATGGCTAGGGCAATAGCAGCCTCTTCCGCCGTGCCACTGTCCACAGTGTTGAGCGTGGCCGAAGCTCTCAGAATGTCTGCACTATCTAGTACGACCAGACATAGGGCGCGTTTCTGTGGGTAGCGGGCCACGTCGGTGTATAGGACTGGAGTCTTTGATTTGTCATCGCCAAATAGGCGAGCCAGGGCTTGTGCTCTTGCCTTTCGTCGACCTTTATGACGGTCAGGGTGCATATTCCGGGGAATTGGGGCCACGTGAATTTTGTTGCGAATGCTAAGCGGAAGAAGTGTGCGGTTTTCCTGTTGTGGTGTTCTTGGTATTTGGTATCCTAGCCGGGATAGAGTGTGGCAACCTTGCATTGTTCGTTGCAGACGTTGCAATTGGCTGTTAAGATGACCTTCAACTAGTTCGCGGATGGTGTTGTGCACCCCCAGCCGTAGTAGGAGCTGCGTAGACGCATGTTGGGGTAGTCCCAGCGCTGCCTTTAGTGCCGTACGGAGGAGGGTGTCCATCTGGTGCATCTCAGTCTGAGTCAGATTATGATAGGGGAGGTGGTAGGTCAATCGGCTAATTATGAGGGCTTGCATGATTCGGAGTACGTCTTTTTCTTTCAGTCGTTGTCGGCGGTTTGTAATGCGTTTTATCATGTGCGTTATTTGGGTAACTTGTTGGCGGAGCACGTGTAGGGTATGTGTGGCCTTCCCGTTGTGTTGTATCTGAAGTCCTAGCACACGTAGTCTGTCTACCCTTGGAATAACGTTGCCATTGAGATGCAATGTGATGGCTGGTGGAATATCGGCCTTGTTCCGTTTTTTTAGTACAAGCAGGAGCTCCGACTTCTCAGCTGCGCATGTGAGTCCTCCGGCTGTTGCATAATCCTGAACTATATTTACGGCTTCCTGCAGTGCATCTTGAATGGCGCCGTCTGATCCTGTGGTCACCCAGATTGTAATATCATCGGCGTACAGGGCGTGCTGCACGTTCGTCGAGGAGCGGTGGTAGCTTTGCCATCGCCACGTTGAACAGGGTGGGTGAGAGAACCGAACCCTGGGGAGTACCTCTGCCGGAAAGTTTTATGATATCCGACCGAATATCACCTAGGCCGATGGTGGCTGTTCGGTCAGATAAAAAGGCTCGGACATAATCATAGATGCGCTTTCCGCATCGGGAGAATGCAAGGTTGTTTATAATGAGGTCATGTGAGACGTTATCGAAGGCTATTTTGAGGTCCAACGCCAGAATGGCTCTTGTTTGAGCTTTACTTGGACCATCCACAACATCCTCCTTAAGTTGTAGGAGTATGTCCTGCGCAGACAGACCTGATCGATAGCCGAATAAGGTATTGGGAAAGAATTGGTTCGCTTCGAGGTGAGGCTGGAGGCGATTTAGCACTACGTGCTCGAAGAGTTTGCCAATACACGAAGTCAAGGAAATGGGTCTGAGATTTTGGAGGGACAGTGGTTTCCCGGGTTTCGGAATTAAGGTGATATCGGCGTGTCGCCATTCCTGTGGAAGCGTTCCGTTTTGCCAATTGTCGTTGTAGTATGCAGTGAGTTGCCGTATGGACTGGTCGTCGAGGTTGCGTAGCAGTGCATAGTGAATGCCGTCTGCTCCGGGCGCCGTGTTTCGTCTTATGCCTTGTAGGGCTGCCCTCACTTCTGTCTCTGTAATGTTGCCGTCCAATTGTGTTTCTTCCTCGTGTGGATACTCTTTGTACTCCGGTCGGTGGCCTGTAGCAATGTATCTTTGTTGCAGTGTTTGGAGGAGCGCGTCATCATTCATTTGTTCTTTGTGGATGATAGTGCGGACTGTGTTCGTTGTGTGCGTTTTTGTGTGCGTTGGGTCGAGTAGTGCTCTGAGGAGAGACCACGTTTTTGAACTACTTAGTGTGCCATTAAGGCGGTCGCAGAGGTTGTGCCAATCGCTATTAGTGAGGCTGGTGGCGTATTCTTCAGCTTCTGCTGTGATCCAGGCGATTCTTTGTTTCAGCCTACGGTTGTGCCTCTGCCTCTTCCATCGTTTCGTCAGGCCTCTTCGAGCATCCCAGAGATGGAGCAGATGTCTGTCCACATCCAGTGTCTCCGTTGCTGCAATAATTTGCTTAGTGGCGGCTTTAAAATCTGATCCTGCTGATAACGTAGACGGAGCGCCGCTTGCTCCATGGACGTAGCTCGTAAAGGAATAGCGATAGGATCGTTACATTATCCCGGACTAGCATACGTGATAGCCGAAATGGCGAGAAATCACGCAGCGAACGACATTGTATCGAAGAGCAAGTAACATTGCAAGGTTAATGTTATCTGGTGATATGCGACAGTACCCTAATGTTCAACGGCAAATGAGGGCTTCTGATAACAAGCAGTTAAAGGAAAAATCACTCAATGACCATGGTTCATCCGCAGCGGGCAGAAATAGCGCATGAACCATTCATTTTTTCACTTAGCATGTGCGTTCACCTGAAGCTAAGTGAGATAGTAATTGTAGCCTACTGGATGCCCAGGGATTTAAACGCAGCTGGGAGAGCGTCGACCGATCTTCAACGAAGGCGACTAAGACGAGACTGTTAAAAACTATGTGGTTTTACGTGCCAAAACCACTTTCCGATTATGAAGCACACCGTAGTGGAGGACTGCGAAAATTTTTACCACCTAAAGTTCTTTAACGTGCACCTAAATCTAAGCACGCGGGTGTTCTCGCATTGTGCCCCCATCGAAATGCAGCCGCCGTGGCTGGGATTTGATCCCGCCACTACGTACTCAGCAGTCCAACCCCATAGCCACTGAGCAACCACGGCGGGTCAAGGCGATGAGTGTTAAATTCGCTGTATGAAGGCGTTCACTGGCTGTGCGACCGGGCGACGAATGAAGGTGCAGCCTTGACGGATTCGACGACCGTTTATAAGTTTCCTGGGAAAGTAAGTTTAGGATCCCTGACGACGTATCCGAAGATTGGGAGGCTTAAGGAGAAAGAGCAACGGGGACACCGGCAAAATACGAAAGCTTGCAAAGTATGTCTGCATTTGGAACTGCATGCGTGAGGGTAACAGAATATGTCCTAGTATAACATGTTTGTCGAGCTTTGGCCCTAATTTAATTAGCGCAATTCTTACGATATTCGGGTCACTGATGTTTTTTTCTCTGCGTTCATTTGCGTGGCGATAATAATAATAATTTTAAAAAGGTCGGTCGTTATGCTGTAAATCTTGGGCAGTCTCTTGTGCAGAAAATGAGTGCTACTTGTCTAAGATGTGTGGTGCCTGCAACCACGTTTTGCGTCGCGTATCACACGCCGTTTACAAGGAGTTCTTTCAGCAGATCGACGACCTATGTGAAATATGCGAAACATTACTCGCTTTTCGAACCACGTTTGCGTGAGGCCTTCTGTACGTCGGTTCGCCATCGCTGTGCGGACCTTCTCTGAAGAACTGTGCACGGGCCGCGTGATATCATGTGGGAATACTATTCTTAATGAAGCACTGTTTATTTTCCATTTGAATATCGCCTATGAATGAGCCTCGCCTACTAAATCAGTCGAATCTCGCTGGTATGTAAGTTTTTATGCGAAGCATATTACGAGGGCTCAACCCAGCTCCTCAGGCGCGGCGGTGACCATGAAATCACGTGACACCGTGACGTCACGACAGAGGAGAAGTGGCTTTGGCTCAACTCTTGCAAGACGGGCTGGGTGGGAATCGAACCAGGGTCTCCGGAGTGTGGGACGGAGACGCTACCACTGAGCCACGAGTACAACGCTTCAAAGCGGTACAAAAGCGCCTCTAGTGAATGCGGTGTTGCCTTAGAAACGCGCTGTTTCTAAGGCGTGCGTCTCTTGCTCAGGCGCACATTTCGTTGCCGCGCCGAACGCTGCTTTGCTCGACGCTCACCGCGTCCAATGCGGGGCGCGTAGTCGCTGCCCTGTAGCCCATTGTCTTACACCCCTTGGCGGGTCGACGGGAACGCTGTCGCGTTCCACTCTTGAAGGCGAAGAAGTAATGCATGAGTTGTTTCTTCGCCTAGCCGAACCAAATATAGCCAAGCAACAGCAGTTCACCAGGCTAAACAGTGGTTCAACAACTAAAATAAAGGCTAGTATGCTTCGCATCCTGGGCTTAACCTTACCTAAGCCACAGCCATTTTTTTTATATTAAATTGATGAATTATCTTGGCTTTCTTTCAGATAATCTCTTCAATACAAGTACTTATATGACTGAATCTTTTGTTATAGCTTCGGCTTCACTGCAGACGTTTCGAATGACGATGTGTTCGACGTATCAAGGCGTCTGGCAGGTGTTATAGAAAAAGAATTGAGAAAGGACACATTAAGCAGTTGCGATTATAATTATTTGACAATAGGTATAGGTGAAAAGCGTGACAGTTTGGGCGAGTTGGTATGTCATGACCTTTTTTAGGCTTGTAGCGCAGCTCAGAAAGAGCAAAAAGGAAGGTGTAAGGGGTGGCATTGGGACCTAAGTTCGCGGTGGAATCTAGTAAACCACCGGAAGAGATGCTGTCAATAGTGAGGCAGATTTCCAAGTTCGCGGGGGAAAAGGATGTTTTGCGCGTTATTTCCGAACGTGTAGGGGCCATATCCCGCTCTATAGAGGCACTTACTAAGGTTTCTTTGAAACGCGTAGATAAGTGTCTGCGGGAAATTTCGATTTGCGTGCTGCCGGCAGACAAAGAAGACAGATTCTGTGTACACCAAGAAGGGAATTTTCATGCAAGAACGAGTCAGACAATTTCGGCCGTTTTTAATTGACAGAATACAGTGTCTTTAAGTAAAGTAAAAACTAAGGCTAAGAAACTTTGCAGAGAATGTAAATCGGACAAAATGTTGAGAAACGTTGCCAGCAGCAAACGAGATCGCCTACAGGTGTTTTTTAGCGCGAAAACACACAAACCTGACGTCCTGTTGAGGGTTATTGTTTCAGAAAAGGACACGTGGCAGAAGTCTGTCACACTGTTTCTGCAAATCAAGCTAGCCGTTTTACCAGTGAATGACCCATTTTAATATGCAACTCCGATGAAGTGATTAAGTTTTTGAAGGACAACTCCGATCGAAGTTTTCAAGTCTTCTCCTTCGATGTGAAGGACCTTTACTATTCTATTCCTAACAATGACCTGCTGTCAGCCATTTCGCAGACAATTGATGAATTTAGTGCCACCCGTTTTCAGAATAACGATGGGCTGTCTAGTAACTACTTTTTAGAACTTTTCAGCTTTTATTTCTCATCAATGTTCATTACAGGGAATGACACCAATCATATGCAGAAAAACGGAGTATGCATCGGTTCGTGCATTGCCCCACGCCTCACTGATTTAGTTTTAGCTCGTCTAGATGTCGCCATGTCAGTGAACCTTAATCAGACTAAAGTTTTTAAAATATTTCGCTATGTGGACGATTTTTTGTTTTCTATTCAGTGTTCTCCGGCTGACATTGAGACTAAGGTTGCCATGGTAGTGCCAATAGTCAAAGAATGCCTTGCGCCCCTTGACGTTACTTACGAACTCCCACAGGATCACATGGTCCGTTTTTTGGATCTGCGCTTAGCTTGTTCCGATTTTCATGCGTGTTGGTACTATGAACCTCGTGCTAACAAACCACTTCTTCCGTTTCATTCTGCTCATCCTAAGTTGGTCAATAGAGGCATTGCTAACTTTTGCCTAAATAATGCTCTGAAAAAGTCGTGCCACCATACTGTTTCGTCTAGCTTTGCCTCTCAGGGCGAACAGCTTTCGCAGGCTGGTTATACCGTGTCAGTAGTGTCAGTAGTAGAATGGATTCTAAGAGAGCACGAAGATAATCCTGCAACTACTAGTGGTAGGGCAAGCATCATTCCTTATATTCACACCGTTTCACATATCCTTAAGAAAATCGCCAAGCGAGCGCATAATCGTGTAGTGTTTTCCGCCCCTAACAAGCTTACGAGGATTTGCAAGGTCACTAATCTGTATAAGAAGGCTCCTCCTAGCTGTGATAGAAATCACAAAAAGAAGTTCTTTAATTGCACACATTGTGTTGTTTATTGTTTTCCACTCAAGCGTGGAAAACGTTACATTGGTCAAATTTACCGATGTCTGAATGACAGGCTGCGCAAACATGGTTACAATGCTAAGAATTGTAATACAGCTAGGGGGTTCCTTGCGCAGCACTGCAAAACGTGTGGCTGCAAACCTGTCTTAGAGGAATGTGTCATTCTAGGTCGTAGTCGTAATCAGCTCGCAAGGGAAATCATCGAAGCAAAGGCTATCATAGGTCTGGGCCATGTATGTGTAACTTCACCTTTATTATCATTATCAAACAATGAATGGGAGTATCTCCGACTGCAGCCACACGCTCTCTGAATATGTTTTCACATCGTTACTGCCGGTTTTGTTGCTTGGTTTTCTGCAATCCTTTGATGTCACATGGTTCGCCTAGTGTATAAGTAGCCTTCTGTGTCACGAAATAAACCATCATTTGGAAGTTAGCGCTCACTCTATTCTCCGTTCCCTTTCTTTACCCCTTCCACCTTCCTTTTTGCTCTTTCTGAGCTGCACTACAAGCCTAAAAAAAGGCTTAGGTGACTTAGATCCTTTCACATATTTCAATAGACATTTTCTTTTATTGCCCATGTACACGTGATTCTCAAGAGTGGTTTTAGGGGTCGATTGTTCTGCGGTGATGTTCCTCTTTTTGAATGTTTATTTGTTTAATTCGCTTTTATCAGTTCGCTTTGAATGGTTCTCGTTTCGGCTCCATTATAAGATGGAGTAATAATGATCACATTTTACTCACATCACATTTAAATTTCCGCAAAAGAGCACACCAGGAAACATGCACAGATGGCATGTCATTTAGAAAAGCCTTTAGGACTGTACCGGTGTATGTGCCATGTGCGCCTGGACTAAAGTGTTCGCGGGCATGTATGGGAGATACCAAAACTTCCACCTGGTAAGATGCGGAGGAGCGAGAATTTGCGTTTTGATTCGGGACGACTGTATTCAGGAGTATCTTTTTAAAGCGCTACGTGAATGGAGCACGCGTAATAGTAAAATCGGGAAAACAATTTTGCTGGTCGGCACCATTTGTGGGACTGCTTCAAGGAGCTTTGACTTTTGATGATCTTAACATGAAGTGGTATAGAAGACATGTTGAACGAGACCTGCGCCCAAAGTAAGGAATGTGTTTTGTCTCTCGTAACCTGCGTTATTGCTTCAGGCTGGCCAAATTGAGCCACTATTACCTAAAGCTTTCAATATCTTTCCACTTAGTTACGTACATCACGTCACATAACATTGCAAACCTACGTCGCATGTTATCTTCACTGCGCGAAATAAAAAATTAATCAGAACTTCGGCATGGGTTGACCATCCTTGTGATTTGGGGCTAGACTACCATCGCTTCAACTGTGGGAAGTGCAGGTCAGAGTTTGTTAGATGTACATATTGCGTGCCAAAGGTACCTAGCATGCGCGAATTCCTAAAAAAAATAGCCGCACCATCTTCATAGCGGTGTCTGGTCCCACAAGTAAGCTACTTGTGCAACTACCGGCGCCATGAAAGCGCCTAAATATAACAAGGTGTTTATATTGCTCTAGCACAAAATACACATGTGATTGGCTACCTGCATCCCAGAAAGCAGCCAGCCACCTGAAATTCGGAGTTGCTTACTTCGTGTCAATATAAATTTATAAAACGAACAATTAAATTGAACAGGTAAACGTTTAACAGCTAAACTAACTCAAGCTAAAATCTGCCTTTTCCACGCTTGCCATGCAGATTCGATGTTTAGATATGACTAGTGTACCTATAGCTACAAATTTGCAGACTATGACTTGGCGAAGCCTTCGAAAAGGAAAAGTTTCTTAGCAACTACCAGCAGCTTTTGCGAAGTATAGCGTGCATTCTTGGAAATGGTTCAGATGAGATAAGATAAAAGAACATTGACCAAATCGCACTTATGTTTTAAAGCAAGTTAAGGAATCATTCTTTGGTTCGATAATATGCTCCTGTCTAGAAGACTCCTGTATACGTTATAATATGAATCCACATGACAATATTCACTTCAGCATACACAATAGGCGTACGACTGGCCAGCTAGGCTCAGACCACCTCACAAGATAGTCTAATGAAAAAGGGAACGATGCAGCCAATAGCTAAAATCAGTGGCGAAAGTCAAGAGATAAAAGCTGTGCTGTCGGTATATGACGTGCAATACCTATTCCTAAAAGACCGAAACGCTTACGGAGCAGCGCAACTGCATCAATGACACATAAAGGCACGTTTACATATAATTTCTCTCCCGCGACCAGTAGCTAATAAAAAAGGATATTGAACACATTGCTGCAATTCCCTCTCAAAACAGTAGGGACATGGACATTCATCTCGTTGCATTCCTTTTTTTTTCTACGGAGACTCATTTATTTCCGCCTTTTTCATCATTCATTGGTTCGACTTTTATTATACCACTGAAAGTGTCGTATCGGCATTGAATGAATCAAGAACACAATATTTACTTATGCTATCGAGTGTAAATTTTAAAGCAAACATCGCAGGGGGAAATAAATGTCCGGCGAAATCTATCTATCTATCTATCTATCTATCTATCTATCTATCTATCTATCTATCTATCTATCTATCTATCTATCTATCTATCTATCTATCTATCTATCTATCTATCTATCTATCTATCTATCTATCTATCTATCTATCTATCTATCTATCTATCTATCTATCTATCTATCTATCTATCTATCTATCTATCTATCTATCTATCTATCTATCTATCTATCTATCTATCTATCTATCTATCTATCTATCTATCTATCTATCTATCTATCTATCTATCTATCTATCTATCTATCTATCTATCTATCTATCTATCTATCTATCTATCTATCTATCTATCTATCTATCTATCTATCTATCTATTGTGTATTGTGTGCCATAAAAATTTTCAATGATGCAATGCATGACGTTCTTGTTTTCTTGCAGTTGTCGGAGAATATGTTGATGGAGAAACGACTACCAGCGGTACGTTTTCAAAATTTTATGTCATGGAATTATTTTTTTTTTCAAATGACACCCTTGTAAACTTACGTTGCATATGTAATATTCAGACCGTAAGCTGTGCTTGACGCATAGTTAAGTATCACGCCAATGAATACGAAGTAAGATGGAATAGTATATATATTTTTTGAATCTGCAGAATGCAGACAACGGTGGTGAAAATCCGCAAGCTCGTAACACCAGTTCGGCAGTGGTAGTGTAGCAGACAAGCATTCAACGGCGCACTTTGATGACGCCGTAACATGGAAAGATCATCATAATTTGCTCCTACAGATGAGTATGGACAGCTTAAGCTGGATGCGCACGAGAGGCAAAACTCAGGCGTGCTCCGTGGGCCATGCAGTGACGTGGTCACGTGACGCACACGCCGCCCGCCAAGACCACATTCACAGGACAGCAACGCTGTCGTGGAATCCGCATGCTTACTCTCGACTCAGTCTTACTCGCGGTGACGAAGAACCGGAGGCGAGAGTGTTATTCTCAACGCCTCGCTCTGATTATCACTACTTGTGTTTACCGCCAACAAGTGAACAAAACAAAAATTCTAAAGAAATGCTGAGAATGCGCACTAACGCGTGCGCATTCTTCGCCCCGGCTGCTACTTCGCTTTTGGTTTGTTACTTACTTTTCCTAGCTTATGCTTGTCTACACATCGCTTTTTCCCGCGCCAAAGAATGAAATCTGTCTACTGAACGCTGTGGAGATGAGTTGCATGGCCCCTTTAAAGCAGCCTTATTAACTGAGCCGGAACGCTGTTTTAACCGGTTTCACCAGAGCTGTTTTATTCCTATATTTTATTTTATTTTTATTTTATGTTTTTATACTACCGTGATGCTGTGACCGCAACGTCACCACCTCTTTTAACGCCACCAATCATTTCTTCTTCTTTTTCTTCTTTTTTCTTCTTCTTCTTCTTCTTCTTCTTCTTAGTAATATTATTATTATTAATATTATTGTTATTATTAATGTTATACGTTATTATCATATGCACCAATCAATTATTCTTATTTTATTACTCAGCAGCCCACTGCAGGCTTCTCTGTACACACACCCGTGATACGGAAACGTCAGCTTTCAAGGCAGCCTAATGAGAATGGTTTTCTCTCTGATCGATGTTCTTTATTGGTTTCAATTGTTTCCTATCGCTTATAAAGCTACCACTCCTCTAGATTGACACTATTAAAACGATTAAATGTCTTGAGTTCGCAAATTATGTGTTTGTGTGCAGATAAAAGTCATTACACTTTTCGCGTGACAAACAGATTTTGCTGGGCCATCGCCAAATAATGTTTTCGCAGTGAAACTTGCCTTTTCCATCGCAAACGCGATTATACAGCCGCTGGCTACTCTATGGAGTCAAAATAGTGCAACCCATGTTGACAGACTTGAGGATGAGTAATGTGGACCCAGTAAAAATGACCCCAATACAGATGGACGTCAATCCGGCTAACGAGCGAAGAAGTAACTCGATGACGGCAGCTCGTTTCGATGACGCGCCCGTCACGTGATACGCCATTCCGGTGTTAAATCTATGCTCCTGTCCGTCCTGTGAATCGCGCTTGAAAGGTTATTAAGGCAAAAGCATTAGATGGCTCATTGGTTGAAAATTTAACCACCCGGCGTTATCGTACCAAAATTCAAGTACATGCGCCAGTGTTTGTTTATCATAAAAAAAAGCTCTAGTATCTCTGTTCGCGTTCAACGAATACCCCTCTAAATAATTACTGTGTCTACAAATGTGTCTGCGTGCGGCTTTCCCGGTTTTATTTTTTGCCGAGCGATGTACACGTGCCGTATGACGTCATGAGGAGTATAAGTACGCCTGCGAGAACTTAAAATAAAATATGGGGTTTTACGTGCCAAAACCACTTTCTGATTATGAGGCACGCCATAGTGGAGGACTCCGGAAATTTCGACCACTTGGGCTTCGTTAACGTTCACCTAAATCTAAGTACGCGGGTGTTTTCGTATTTCGCCCCCATTGCACTGCGGCCGCCATGGCTGGGATTCGATCCCGCGACCTCGTGCTCAGCAGCCCAACATCATAGCCACTGAGCAACCATGGCGGGTCGCCTGTGAGAAATGCGAATAAATATGTTGTTGAAAGTTAGCGCTTTGTACTTGTTTAATTTGTCTTTCCGTGTGCCTCAAAATTAAATTATGGAGTTTTACGTGCCAAAACCACGATCTGATTATGAGGCACGCCTTAGTGGGGGACACCGGAGGCTTGGACCACCTGCGGTTCCTTGACGTGCGCCCAAATGAAAGTGCACGGGTGTTTCCGCGTTTCCACCCTATTGAAACGCAGCCGCCGTGGCCGGGATTAAATTCCGCGACCTCGTGCTCAGCAGCCCAACAGCATGTCCACTAAGCAACCCCAGCGGGTGCCGTGTCCCTCTCATTCTGCGATACAAGCCTATGCAGTTACCCTCGTCGCTTAAAGTGTTAAAACGCATAGAAAATAAATAAATGAACCGACGTGTGTGTCTTAATGGTCTTCATAGACTTGTCACGACCTTTGTGACGTGCCTTTCAACATGCAAACCCAATGATGGTATCTAGGTGACCGAAAAAGTTAACAAGAGAAAAACAATAAACAGAAAAGAAGTAAAGATAGGGAGTAACAACCCAGTCGATTGAGAATGTCAAATTAGGTGACCGAAAAAGTTAACAAGAGAAAAACAATAAACAGAAAAGAAGTAACGATAGGGAGTAACAACCCAGTCGATTGAAAATGTCTAATTAATTCAAGGAATCAAATGTCTCGTGAGCGCACAGGGTTTCGCCCTTATCCTATTTAGGTCACGCTCAAGTGGCTGTCGACTTTTATATTACGCCCCCACAATGATTTATGTGTGTTCAATATTTATATGTGCGTATGTTTAGATTGGTCAATTTGAAGTCGGCTGTCATAAGCAACAGCCTAAAACACTGGCTAGGCTGGGTAAACATAAGTTACGCTGGTGATAACGGCATTCTAGTAAAATGAACCAGCTTTCAGCTACATACACTCAGCATCCCGGAAATATAAAACAGAAAATGGTTCGCACCCATCAGATATATCCGAAGTATTGTGTTGGTGCCACCAAGTATAAACATTTCTTTATTTTCTTTATTATGAATAAATGCTAGACATGGTATTTGCGTTATCTATTTGCAAGTAAACAGCACATCAATATAAATAATGAGAGTCCCAGCATTGCTGCTATTTCGAATTTCTCAAATGAGTGACAGTAATGGAAGTCAAAATTACGCAATACGCCAGTGTAGACGGAACCGGGAACTTGCCTTCCTGAATACTGTCTTGAACTCTTTTGCAATGGCGGAAAAATGAACATTTTCTTGGTATTTACTATCGTTTCTGTCGCCACATACAAAGCTTTAGCATATGTTACAACGTCATAAAGTGTAGAACGTTAGTTGGTATGTCTAGGTGAGATTTAGGAAAAGCATATCGAACTTCTGTATCAAAAATTGCGATCTACATTTGGTGCTTAGTCGAAAAAGAAACGGAGAGATGATCAATACATCCATAAAAAAATTAGGTATGTTTTAAAAAATTTTGAAGACGCTTAAGCTGCGTCTTTAAGAAAGGAACGCGATTCCATTAAAAGATCCCTGACTGCTTCTCACGCTTCCCGGCAACTGCAGCTTATGTAACCGTAATGTTTGTCGGTAAACGCTGGTGGTGAATACTAGGCACGAATTTGAGCTTTCTAGTAGAAACGCGGCCTCTTGCGTGGGCCGATCACGGAGATTGTGCACAGCGGCGCCAAAGAAATTCCATCATTTTCAGATTTACGTTATTTTTTCGCTGTTTTAATATTTCTGTTTGAGGAGATTAAACATAAAAGGCATGCACTGCCGGTGTTTTGTGTCATGACATTTGTTTACGGCCTGCCATTCTCAAAATTCCGAGGAATAACTTTCTCAAGAATGTCAGACAAGGTATGAGCAACATTAGTGGTGGAATGGTGCGGCAATATAACCCGCATATACGGCATGGCGTATAGCGATGCACGTCATATACGTATACCTAAATATATACGGAAATTTTCGCTCACGGTGCGCCGATGCCGGATGCCGACAGGCGATTTCCTGTGACCCGAATAAACTGACAGTCACCCACTATGACGCTAGTGTGTTAGGAATCCCGGTTTACTGACTATGCCTTGTATCTTCATAAATTTGTTAGAAATATTAGCGAAAAGAACCTGTCGGGATCGTGATGCTGGACACATTGATAGTGAAGGTGCCATAACATTGGCAAACAACACTCACGAAGGAAAAGCTTTTGAATTCGGCCTTACATTCGAAATATAATCGAACCCTGGAGGGCGTGGTAAGGATAGCAGCCTGCCAGTAATGTTATCGACAAATGACAAACTCTTGTTACCAATAAAAAGTTTGCCCCTTTTCAGTGCGGACACTTACCTGTCGACAAAAACGTTTCACAAGCATTTTTCATGTTAGATACTGAAATAAGGTTGACATGAGAACATTTACAAGTTATAGCAAAGTACGTAATCTACGAGAATATGCAAGTATGGTTTTTTTGTCACGTTGGTTTACATCCAGTGATCAAACCTATTCGCCTTCAATTTTATTCTTTCAGATCGACCTATGCACCCAGGCTACGTGCGAAAGGGTAAGGCATTATTCTTTCAAATACTCACTGTACTAACATGTTTATTTCATACGACCAATGAGCAACTCGACTAGAAATCCGAGACGCTAAAAAGGCAAAATTATAAGGCTAGGCTTTTCACGCGTCCCTTGGCAAACATTATAGTTGCTGCATTAATTTGTGAACCTAGGTGAGACTGAGAGCACATATCATGGGCATTGCGACATTTTCGTACGACTAAAGAACAGCAAATAAGGAATGTATATAGCAGATCTCTGGACGAACATTTTTTATAGCCTAGTTCCGCTGTACTTGCATCTACTGTGTAAGTGATTTTAAGTGCTGATACGATTGTAATGCATATAGAAAGGCCGTATGTTATACCTACAATTGCTTTACTGATTCCTCCCCCCCGCCCTCCACTCCCCCAGATATCTGCGTACTTTTAAAGGCGGTTATTTGTGCGCTATTTTTCGAATTACGCATTTTCATAACTTCTATCACAATGCACTGCTACCCTGAACGCACATCCCAGTTGCGGTAATGGTGTCCTAGCATTTTCTTTCCCGGTCCATCCTTAAGTTATGTGCTGAGAACAGCTTCATTCAAACCTTTAGTTTGATGGCAAAGTACGCAGCACACGTAGAGTGCGTTACATTTTGTATCTCGCCATGCTGGTGTTGGCCGCAGGAACACCAAATAACTTTATGAGAGGCAAAGATTCGCACGACGAGTAATCATTCACAAAAACTAGCTCTTGCTTTGTTTACGCTCAACTGGTACCAATTTTTATTGTGTGGAGAGGAACAGTTGAAAGAGCTTCGAAATCGCCTTCGTGCGAGCTCACGCAAGACTGAGTGATGCCGCCAAGACTAGGCTTAGTGCGCTCTTACTGCACATTCGAAGCGGTTTTTATTCGAGCAGACTTATTAAAGCGAAAGTGCTCCTGTCTATTTGAAGGCTGCTTGCCATTGCCAATACAAAACTTTAATTTGTCACTTTATTAATAAGCGTCGTTCTACATTGGGCTGAGATAATGGAACGATTTTGTTCCAACGCTATGCCTCGGTGCTCTTGGTCAGTGGTATAAGTTACGTTCAGCCCATGTTATCAGCCGGATTGACCGCCGGTGAATGATAGACAATAATAAAGGAATACGCTCGAGCGAAAAAAAATATCGGTGCAATACGCTGCTCCAGGAATTACCCAAATGCACTGTAACAGGCAGTACGTCGCTGCGACTGCCCCACGGTTTCAGGCATTAAAGAAGCGCACCCTGCAATACATTGGTGACGGTCAGGCACTCTCACGCATAGCTAACACGAAATCCGCGTACCTTCGACACATCTGGTGAAAAGGCAAGCAAGCATTCTTGCCTTGGTATTCCTTAGTGACGATAACAAGACGGACAGCTGAACCAACATGTTACTTACCAAATTTACCTGAATTGTACAATATTTTTGAAGAAGTGATTTCAATATTTTTACAGCATGGAAGCTGAATATTTCCCATTGTTCTTGCGTCATACAAGGAGCCTGAAAGAACGCGAACATTGGCGCAAGAAAAGCCGTATTTCTTTATGCAAGACAGACTGTTAATGTCAAATAATCCAAAACAAAGGGATGGATTCATCCTTGCGTGAAAGTTTTGCGTGAAAAACGAAGGGCACTCTTTTAGTTGTCAGTCATGTTTCTCCGTATAGGTTTCAGTATGAACTGTAAAGATGCACAATCATATTGACCGGTGCTACTGCTCCACTCTCGTGAAAATGTAGACTAGCACGAAACGAAGGTGTACCAACTGAACCAAGCTACAGTCGCTTGGGGTATGATTTACTCTGTTTACTCCGAGCCCTTGCTCGTAATTTATTCTTGATCTTCCTTTTCTACAATCGCGCAGAAAGGAAGATGTAACGATCAGCGTAGACTCTTGTGAGCGTAAAACACCGTAAACAGGATGTGCTACTTTTTTATCAAATCAAACATGCTAAAAATATTGCTAACACAATTATCGCTGCACAGCACGAATGTGTGCCAACACAGCTACAAAACACGCAAAAAATATATACATCCTGTGAAATAAGCATATTGCTCAGTCAGAAAACAAATCATTTGCGCAACTGTGCTGTTCTTTTTTTTTTGCTTTTACATGCCGAGCAGTGTTAGGTTGTTTTTGTTTGGAGCACTCGAGTGCATAGAACCCCACAACTTAAAAACGACACGGTCATTCTCATACCTTTACTCGGGATATAATTGCATGACATTTGACTTTAGCCAAGATTTTCTATTTAGTTCATCTTCAACATCTCCAGGTAGCGTTTTCTCTAATCGACGGTATCTTTGTGCCTGCATTTGCTGATACTACCCAGCAGATCTGAGTGGTCTTGTGTGTCACACGGACATTTATGACTTCCTGGAATCTGCCATACCGGACAGCTGTGACTTCGGCATGGTCGACGTGCCGATATCATTGCCTCAGCCACACCCCCTCTTCTCTAACATGGCGACCATCGAAATCGATCCAGGTATTCCCTACTCAGCTTCATACAGCGATAATACCTACTTCACGAGTCATATCTTGACGCTTTGTACTCTGCGTGGCGGCAGACGCCACGGTTTCCTTCCAGTTTTTTTTTCTGCAACGCTGGCTTTGCCTCTTCTCCTCACCTGTTTTTTTTTCCCCTTGTCGTCGCTTGCTTGGCGCAACTGCATACTGCTCTTCCGGGAACCGACGGCAACTCATTAGCATAGTTCCTTCTTAATTTAGTGAGTATTACGGTGTGGTATATGAGATGGGAGCGTAAACAAAAAAAAAACATTTCGCGCTTTATTTTTTCCGCTTAGATGCTTAAAGCAGCATATCCGTGTACATATTCTACGTAGAAAAATGAACGCTTCTTCGTGTTTTTCCCATTAGAGCTTTTCTTAACGTTAACAAAAGAGATCGTCACGCAGTGAAAAAGATGCCACATCGCGTGATGGTTTGGCGCATGTGGACGTTGCATCCCGGATTAGCCTGTGCTCTCGCGACGTCCAAAACGCTCACTTCTGTTGCTTTTCGTCGACTGATACTACACAGCAGTGGAGCCGAAATTCATTACGTTTTGCACAAAATCTGGCGGGCGGCAACAATGTGAATACATCTATTTGCTAGAGTAGCGCATGCACCTTGCTTCACACTGAGAATCAATATTTTAGGTAATTGCTCGCCAGTTAATTTCGAAAAAAGACTGAAGGCAGTCGGCAACATACTGTGCAAGGGTTCTCTTGAAACTACGGCAGCACCTTCGTGTTACTCCAGGAGGAGCGATGTAAATCGGCACATCTAGTGCGATATACGCTGCCAAAAGTCTGTGTAACCTCACAAAAAGCTGAATATTGTGCATGCCAGCGTGTTCCATTTCGCGTTACACTGTTCGTTTTCTCGTGCTCCCGTTCAGTTTCGTACGAAACGGACATAGTGCAGCACATGGGGAGCGCTTCGAGCAAGGCACTCCTATTGGCGGTCGAGAGGCGCGTTTTGCGAAGCAGCCGACTTCAGCCGAACGCCGTGGCAAGGGGCCTGGTCCACAAAGTGGTCGATATGAACGCGCACGGCATCGCGCTCTCGGACGGACGTATTTCGGAAGCCGACACCAGGGCCGTCGCTCAAGATGCCCAGGTAGGTGTAGTAGCAGTTTAGAGCTTCAGCGAAGCTTGATTATGTAGTTGTGATTGGAGTCCCCAGAGTGGTTACCTGTGTAACACTGTCGAGTCGATACAATGTACGAAAGGCCGATTCATCTCTTCTGCGATGATCGCCACACTCACTATGAACAAATTACCCACTATGAGCACTTGTGTAGACAGGCTGTCGATCAGCTCAGCCCATACATGTTTCAGTTTACTGCAAGGAAATCCTCCTTCAAGGTCCTTCCTTTAGAATTCCGACGCAGCATCGATCGACGCGTCCTATTACACAACATATTAATCATATTGAAAACATAGGCTGTACATTTCTTCCGTCGGAGTGCAGTTTTCCGCGCCTCTTCGATTCGCTAAACACAGGACATCTCCATAGCTGTAGCGACTCTCGTTTACACAATGGGATCGAAAAAGGAATTTTTTTAACCCATATTGGCAGTCATGTAACAGAACCTTTCAAAATTTAGAAAGCTAATAACGGCACCCTGTGGGTATTAGGTGCCACTGATTCTACACGCTCCTTTATTGCTTAGAGAGTTTTTTTTTTGTTAATGCATATTATTGCTAACCGCGATGTCTTTATTATATGATATTTACTTCACTTGTTAACAAATGTAATTGTTAATGATTTCTCGTTCGCTTCCAATGGTTCTGTATTTATACTGATTGCTTTTTGTAAGTGCGATAATTTTCAAGTGTTCTTTTTTGTTACGTAATATCCTGCACTTTAATAACCAAATGATGTAGGTTGTTATTCGGGCTGCCTCTAATGTAATCTTTCATCCCATACAATTTGACAGGTATACTGCATACTGATAATGGTGATGCCGCCACATTTATGCCACGCAAATGAGTTTTGACATACTCAGTGAGGACGTCAAATCTTGTTTTGTGTGGCAGCGATTTTTCGCGTGAGGAAGTTTTCGAAGGCTACTTGGCAAGCAAAATTTCTAGATGCAACAAAGAGCGAGAAATAGGTTTGTCAATGCAATAGTATGTTTTTCTTACCTGTATTGAGCTCCTTTAAGTGCCAACTGCGCTTATTAGGAACCTGTAGTTTTCTGTTGTGATAGAATTTAAGGAATACTTTAAGAAAGCGGCCCTTGCACTCGCCTGCCGGTTTGCCGTGACAAGAATAGCTAACGTCCTATAGTGTGTACAGTTCTACAAAACTATATTCTTGACCAAATTAGGCCGCATTTTCTTTTTCGCAAGAGCTGTTTACCAATGGCTGCCCAGCTTCGCTTGTATTGTGGTAGATATTCGAATGCACATGGTCTCGTAAACAGTTACAGAGCATAAAATCGTGTTTGCAACTACGGTTATTGGTCACAGCGGCGAATGCGAAAATGATAAGCTGAGACGAAGAGCGAGTTCCTAGATGGCTTTTGTTGATTCTCACGCGGCACGTTACTTTCACCCGAACAGGGAGTGCATCTGTCCTTGAGTAGGCATGGCCTGTGTGTAACGGTAATGCAATGGCCGCAAAAAGGTTATTTCATTTCGCACTTCGCAAGTGCTCAGAGCTGGGCTCCACACTGGCTGCCACTGGGAGTCGCAGGCCGTGATAAGTGAATGATACGGAATGAATTGGGTGAGACGGGTCCTTAAATTATAGTGGCTCGTGCTCCTGTACGACAGGGCCATCACAACGACTAAAGTGTTCCCAAATAGAGGTAAAGTAAAGGTCATAAGATCAAAGCCAGAGGGCACATTGTCCGCCCATTATTGTTATACATAATATCGTCCCCGGGAGACTAGATGCCTTCAAGCGGCGTTGGCAGATATGCTCACACTGCCAGTGAACTTGGGGTCAGGTTGAAATTCACCATTAGCATAATGTAACTAAAATTCCTCCTTCTAATGAGCGCAGCATCAGGAAACTTCTTCAGTGAAAAGCCAGCAAATTTCGTGGTCTCATATTTTATTGACAAAAACATGGAATGCTTACAAGGAATTTAGCAAAAAGTTCTAAAAGGAGACGAAACGAAATCTCGCTATAAAATTTTTGCTGGCATACTAGTGTTTTCAATTCCTTTGCACTGGAGTATTCGATGCAAAAAAGCTTTAACTGCTTCAAAGAAAAAATCTCAGTTGCTCTGTTCAGCGTGCTTGATGACAAAGCCGCGTAGTTTCTGAAGCCATTATTTAAGTGCAGGTATAGCATACATGCTATTCTGATACGATAAAATATACTTGTTTTATGGTCGAGCATATATTTGTGGTAACAAGGCCTTGCTGTTTACCTATAGCATTTCTCGAACACTACCTGAAGCTTTCAACCTAATTTTGATATCATTTAAGCCTTGTAACCCTGCTGAAACGTTTCGTATGACATTCTTACAGCTCAAAGTTTTCCGTCTAATTCTCATGGAATCTCGATAGATTTTATGTATATGTTGTATAATTTATGTAAGAATTGTATGGTCAACATGCGCAACTATTGCGGTACAAATAGAATGTTTCAGCAGAAAACGGTGAGGTAGAAGAAAAGTAACAATTTCTGAACTATCTACTGCGACTATGCATAGAGCTATCAGCAAAAGCACTGATTGTATCAATAAACACCCTGTCGCGGGAGCTGTATTATTCTCACGTAGAAAAATAAACATGCTGCCTAGATTTCTTCATTTAGGTACTTTCTATAAGAAAGCAAATGAGGCAGGACAACATTGCTTTCAACGCGTTAGCGGGACGAAGGGACAATAATTAGTTATCTTTTACCTATACTACATGGCTTGGTTTTTCATTATGGGCTGGAGAATGACTGATTTACAGATTTCAGAAATTGCAAGGCACCAATAGGCACAAATTTTCTTGCAGCACAAAGTAAAGAATAAAATACTAGGCGGGAAGTATTACAGATTGATCACTAACGTTAGTCTTTCATCCCGAGTGTAAATATGGTAGGTTATCCCCTAAAAACAAAAAAAAATATGCGGCTACGACATATTATGAAAAAGCATAACCCAATATTGTCATTAAAATAACGACGCCACATGCGCTCACCAAAAATCGCATATAACATGCGGAATTTTCACATATCGAGCAAGATAGTGTCGCTAATTAAAATATGAAAACACTCTAGAGGAGAAACCTCTCCTTGAATAAGTGCACGTAATCAGGCAGCGTTCAGCCAGCGCCTTTGTTGTTTATTTGTTCCGTTTGTATGTTTTCTTTGTTTTACTGGATTAAAGCAACAGTAACATTTGCCATTTGCTCCAACGGTTTACGTTACTTACATGTACCGCTGGGCTCTTATTCACAAAAGGCTACACTGCGTAGGAATTGTACTTCAGAGGGAATTCCGGCCAATCCTGATGCTGGACATATAATTAGCGAAAGCGGATGCTGAATGGCAAAGAACATTAATAAATATATACTTTGTGAACTTGCTTCCCTTCTATGAGCCGCAATACGTTGTTTGCTCGCACTGCTTCTATGAGCACGGGGTGCCCAATACCCGGCATCAGAGCAATCCCAGATACTTAAGAGAAGATTGCTTCTTTTTTAAATTATGTGCTCATGAATATCACTCTACCGCCGCCATTTTACGCTTTCAACATTTTGTTCCAACGAAATTAATGAAGTTTTGGCACTTGATCAACAGGTCTTCCAAGGCTGACATTTTCTTTTATTGCAGGTTCTCTCAGAGGAAATTCATTCGTATCACGGTCTCATCAGATACGACACGTTCCTCGGAAACCGTTCTGCATTGAGATCATTGATGCTAGACGTTATAAGGTACAGAAACAAGCCACTGATTCTTCACGGTTTAGAATTTCGCATACTAATTGAGAAAGCTAAACGCTAGATGGCAGGGAATGCGTTGAGCAGCGCCATGTTTGCAGTAACCTATGGTTGCAAACCAGGCTTCAAAAGATCAGATCTGCGCTTCTATTGATGTAGACAAAACACATAATTTCTTCTAAGTGCCTACGATTTTTTATTATTTAAATAATTTGTTTATTCAGATGCACTTATTCTCTAACTATCATGACCTCTATTGCGTGTACATCTGCAAAGACGCAGTGTGGCCCAAGGTCAACAGCTCAGTGTTGCGTCGCTAAACTAGCGAAGTGCGCGCGCCTGTTCCAATTGACAACCAAAGCTCCTTGGAAAGAGTACCTCCCTTGGCGGCTCAGGAAGCACTTCTAATGCAAGAGAGCGTGGCGTAAGCTCGACAATGGTACATACTATCGGCATTATTTTGGACCATATTGGTCCTTCATTGGCCCCTGCGCCATTGATATTTATTTGGTACTTGGTGGTACATTTATACCTCGGTATGTTTTATCTTGGGTATGACAGGGGTAGTTGGAGAAGTATGGGCGAGGCCTTTGCCCTGCAGTGGGCGTAACCAGGCTGATGATGATGATGATGATGAATTATCTTTATCGGAGCAGTGTGCTTACTACATCGCGCGACCGTTTTACGCCGTGAGATGAGTGCCGTTTTGCTCGGCCCTAACACATATTACGTGGTTGACAAAGCATCTACCAATTGTTTGCAGATTGGCCACAGTATTAGCATATTAATCCTTTTATGTAGGCATCTACGCGGAATGAGGTAAATAATACGTTCTATACTGCTGTCTCATTAATCTAAAACTCGATTATTCGACCTAGCTTTTTTGTTTCTGTGGTTGATGCGGAAGAAGTAACCTCAATAGGCCTCTGCGACAATCTATTCATTTATCACTTCATAGGTTTGGCGTTTCCTAATGTAATAAATTGATGCGAGACATTTCGGAGGTCAAATAAAAAAAAGTGAATGCTGCCAAAACAGTAAAGCTGGTGGTCGTTTTCTCAAGTTTGAACTCGTAATCCTGCGGATCTTTGTTCCCACATGTTTATTTGTTTCAAACAGAAGCTTTCTTATCGAGCGGCCTCTCCCAGACTTTCCTAACCGTGGCTCCTTCTGTCATGCTTGATAGGAGCGTGCCACACGCCGCGTATCACATGCACGCGCTCCAGTTCTCTTAGTTCATGGACCCACAGATACAATGGGTAAAACAGTCAAAATAACCATGTTCCTTGCGTCCTCCTCCCCTTGGAACACATCTGTTCTCACCACTGTTACTTCGACAAAGGCCACCTTCGTCCTAGGTACATCAATGCGCGTACGTCGCACAATTTGAATTTGCACGAACTGCTGTTTTTACAGCGAAAGCTGCGTATGACTAACTTTTCGTACTTTTGTCGGCGTCCGCCAACAGAAATGTCCTGATCGATTATTAACAAACCCTAACACAATCGGTTTCGTTGTTTGCTTTGTGTGGGATCACCTACGGGCGCAGTGCGGCGGCGCAGATGGGAAAATACGGAACAGATTAGAACACTAGCAGTGAAAGATAGCCTGGCGTCAAGGTTATCGCAGTATATAAGCAGGAAAGGTATCGTCACTAAAAACAGCTGCGTTATCGATGAGGTGGCCACGCATAGTTCGTTCACCCGAAGAACAACATGCGTACGAAGGAACAGCAACGAGAACGTAAACGGCGCCGGCGCGAAATGACCACCGACGAAGAACGATGCTGAAGGAAAACGGCAATAGCGAGCGCGGGCAACCACTCCACTGTGTGAAGATGGAATGGCAGCGTAAGCACTTCGCTTTTCGCTTGAGTGCTTTGACTGTCGTCAGATTTTAGTGCCATTCAATCTTCAGAGAGTGGAATGGTTGTCATGTTTTTTCTTTCGGCTGAGATTGTGAATGGTGTAGCGCACAGGCATAAATGTAACGTCACATTCAAGTTGTGACCGATATGGTGCGTGCATGAACATAAAATGTATAAGATTACACGTGGCATAGATGTCAAGAATGAGAATTGTACGAATCGCGTTTAGCTTCTCAGTATTTAGGTCACTGCTTCCTGAAGACTGATTCACAGCGATTCCAAAGTGTGCGATCAAACTGAATATTTTTTTAAAAAACATGAGACGACGAATAATTAAGACCTGGCTTGCGCCAGGTGCCTATATACTTCATAGTGTAGTGCCTTTGGAATTGCGCTGCTAAGCCCGAGGGCGCGGGATCAAATCCCAATCGATGGGGGTGAAATGAAAACCGTCCATGTACCGTTCGTTGGATGGATGTTAAAAAACTCCAGGTGGTCAAAATAAAGCTGGAGTCCCCCACTAAGGCATATCTCCTAATCGCATTGAGGTTTCGGCACGTAAAGGGCTAAAACTTATTTTAATATATTTATTTATTTATTATCCCTCAAATGTCTCTACATGGGAGCTTACATGAGGGGTGGGCACATATTGAAAAAAACGGCCTGTTAGGTTAGAAAGAATAAACGTGTGCTTTATCAAATGTCAGTGGTTCATTCATTTTGTGACCACTGGTTCTTGAAAGTGCAGAGAGTAATTTCTACCAGAGAGAACAGAATGAGAAGCAGCTTTCAAATGTTGAAAGGTGTCCAATCCTGTATTCAACATAGACACAACAAACTGCTACAGAACGTTATATCGTGATTTGTGAATGCAAACAAACAAATACATCTCTTAACAAAACAATCCCTAAGTGCCTCTCTCCAGGCGCCATCGATAACTCCATGCACTGAAAATGTAGATCGCCATATGAAAAGCGGCTTATTGGAAAAAATTTTCAGATTGGTTCATTGCTAGAGACAGGCACGTACCCAGGAGGGCGAGGACCCAAAGGGAGGACCGCCTCCCCCCCTCCGAAATTAAATGGTATATCCCCCCTCCCCGCCCACGCCATCACTCACACGCATTCCGAAAGCTGACAAATGTATGACTAACCTTCCGTAGTTTTTTCGGCGTCCGTCAACAGAAAAAAATCATCATGTGGGCCAATCCTGGGGATAGTGCAGAAAGAGTCCAAGCTCATTGCCAGATACCCCCGTGGGCTCGGTGACCTGTAACGTGCCCTTCGGGACCTTAGAGATGGGCCCACGTGTGGGGAGTGCTTAACAACTGCTTTACCTTTACCGCGGGAAGGCCCGGCATTGCACTATCTACCGCCGGGCTGAACCCACGTATGGGAGGGCTTAACACCTGCTTCAACTCGGCCGCGGGTGTGCCCGGTACATAGCCACTTTTCTGCTGTACTAATGAAGGTGGTTTTCTAACCTCGCGCGGTGGGCGCAGTATGTATAGAACCGCAGCGTCCTGCGCTTCCCGCGGTTGTATGGGACTAGCGGCCACGCATCGTTACGCAACTGCCCAAATAACAGCACGAGTCGGGTTTGCCACTTGGTAGAGCACTAAACGAGGGATCCAGAAGAACTGTGATTGTTTCTCAAATATATATTTATCTGTAACTCTTCCAGAACAAATTGAAAAATCGCTACTGGAAATCTTTATTTTACACTTTCGCTTGTTCGCTTGTTCTTGGCAGTGTTCTTGCGCTTCTTTCATGCGCGAGTCCATTTGATGTGATTTCTTGTTTGCCAAGTAAAGGATGGGTGCCCCTCACAGGTGTACCTGTGAGATACGCCTGATTTCAATGTTTCTTTGCGGAATTACGCGTCGTTATGGCGAATGGTGGGCATTATTCACATTTGTGCTTGTAAAGGTACTTCCTTCCGCCTTATTTCCATAGAAAAGTTACCTTGAGTTGGAGCCCCCTCCCCGAAAAAAAATCCTGGATACGTGCCTGGCTAGAGATAATAGGATAACTTGAAATGTCGCTTTGCTATGTTGCCAGAAGGCGAGCTCTAGTGCCAACGTAGACCACTTACTCCTTCTTCCTCCACTAAACTCTTCGTAAGCGAGTTTACTTCCCAGCTTTCTCCCGACGCGGTAGTGAGGAATGATATGACGTTTACATCAACAGCCACGCATCTTCTTTCTTTCCTCTCTTGGCTGTGCGGTGAAGCCTAACATGGTGGCCACCCACGTTCTAGATTGGACAATTTATCGAGGTAACGTGCCACAGTCAGTGGCTTTTCAGGCAGTGATCCTCATGCAGGTGCTTTTGTGCGTGTGAATTTTATTTCTGGTTGTAATTGGTGGCTCCCTCGAGAAAAAAAGCTTGGGGACGCGGATTTATGTTTGAAATTCAAGCTGTTTTTGTGCCGTGCTTGACACTTTGCGCATACGATTGCCGTCGTGTGGTATATGCGCCGCGATTGTCAGCTTGCCATGCTTAAACCTTGCGAGGAGCCCGTTAAGGAGCCGCACGCCGCAGATGTCGCTTCACACATCTTTGAGACTAGAGTAACCAGTCTGTAATTGGTATGTGGTTTGAAAGTGCACAGTGCCACTGGGTAAGTCTTCTTCACATAAGAGAAGGCTACTGCTGGCCGATCGACATGAACCATAGATTGCTGGGACGCCCATCGTATTAAGCGCTGCTGCTTGCTTTAGTGCATTCGTTGAGTTAACGGTTTTTCATTTTTCAGGTGCGCTTGATTCTGCAGCAGCTCAGGCGGGCCGGGACGTCGCCTGTAGCATTCATTCTCGAAGGTTACGACAAGGAAGCACAACAAGCGGTAACCTACTACGACCAGAAAAAAGACGTGATATGCGCTGCCACGCCATTCGGCTTCACTGCTGGAGTGAAAGCCGAACTTGCGAACTTGTGATACGGGCCCCTCGTGTCGCCACCGCGTGGCTTGAAGATAACCTCACTCGAGCGTTCGTTGTTTTCTAATTTATTTATTTTATAGTTGTTTTATATATAATAAGTGAGTACGGCGTCACTCTCTGGTGGACACCATCTGGCGAAAAAGGAGAGGTGCTAGGGAAACATTGATGGGGTACTTTAAAATTCGCTCTAGCGAAAATTCCACGCAGGCTTCGTCTTCACGCTGTTTTTTACATCCTCAGATAGACATGTGGCATATCGCTTCCTCGCAGAAGAAATTGCAAATAAACGTGGCTGTGCCACGTGTCTTTAGAAACTCATCAGTCAGTGCTTCGAAAAACTATTACACTCTGTCAGGATACGAAACTAAGTGAAATGGAAACAGTACAAGAAAGAGCGTCACTTCCAACTAAACTTATTTTGTTACGTAGTAGTTTGCGCCGCTATGAAAAGACGTTGTGAGGAGCGGAAGATCGATCGGTGTTATTGCTCTGTCCTGTGTTATAGAGCTATGCATTCTTCATATACGTGCGCGCACACACACACACACACACACACACACACACACACACACACACACACACACACACACACACACACACACACACACTATATATTTATATGTATATATATATATATATATATATATATATATATATATATATATATATATATATATATATATGCTGTAACTAATTCTCCGTAATAAAACGTAGCAGACCTTTATAGGCAAGGTGTAAGCGTGCACAAATATATTCGCGCACCGCAATTAGCCCACAGATCTGAAATAGCGATAATGCTTGTTTATTCGAACATGTAATCAAGCAGTTCACGTTCAGTGCTAGGCAGAGCCACAGACATATCACTAATAAAAATATCATGATTCACTTTAGTGCAATGTGCCTCGATTAACTAACATACCAAGGCACTTATGCTTCTCCCTGGTTGAGTAGACAAAGTCTTGACTCACAAAACAAGGCAGCATAAGCAAATGTGGAGATGTGTCCTCGTTGACAGAAAACTCGTGCTCCTTTGCCCTGCCATTCACGCAGTGGCCTGTTTATTCACTTTATAACCCTACCGCAAGCAAGCGGAATTTCGCACACTACGCCGACCGCGCAGCCAACATGCTGCCTAACATGCTTTTTCTCATACAGAGAGAGCTTCTGCGGTAATGAAGTTTATGGCAAAAAGAAAGCCAGCTTGCCTGTAACTGAAAAAAAAAACGATAGGTACGTTGTATTTTTCTCAAGTTGTAATACCTTTTTGTGCGCATAAGGGACAAACTACGGTCTTTTCTTCATAGCGGAGTGCCTTTCTACTTGCCCTTTTTATTTTGAAGGTAGGTTTCAAGTACTACAACCACTACAGCGAAGGGATACCTGGTTGAACGGAGCCGCACGAATTGATAATTAGAATCTTCAGGCATCGTGTCAAACAAAACCTTACCTCAGGACACGTGGAAGCTATAGCACCTTTGACAACATTAGTGTGCGTCGTGTCGAACTGTAAAAGCTCCTTGCATGGACATTACTTCATACAGGTGTGTCTTTCGCGAAAGGACCAACGTCCTACGGGCAGTGGTGGCAAACTGAGCCTTTTACAGCCACAGCTGTTAGGGGTCTCCACTCGCTTGGAACTAACAGTCGTCGTCGACGTCCGTAACAACACGTTCATTCATAAATGCGTCTGTTTTGCTTCCCGCAAAATCTTAAGCGCTGTTAGGGATCTGTGTGCGTTTACGTAAGGCTTAGGCATCAATAACAACCACTTCAGCATCATTAATCATTGCGGCGAATGAATAGCACTGCTTAAGGTATGTGTCTCACAAGGAAATGCCTGCCAACCTGTGAACATTAATATACGTAACAGTCTGGCGGACATGACAAGTCGGATGGCTGCACGTACTCTTTCTTTAGTTCGCCCTGAGGATATACTTTTCGTAGAATACATAGGCATTTTATTCACGACAATTTAACTTGAGCCGCAGCATACTAGAAGCAACAATCATTGGACAACAGGAATTGAAGGGCAGCACTGATTTTTTTTTGCCTCTGCGTGTTTATTAGCTTCTTTGATTCAGCTGAATTCGTCAACTTCATGCACGAAGTACACACCTGGACATGCGGAGTCTTCCGCTGCTACGAGACGGCTGCGTAATTTCCACCACAAAGCACTTCCTGTATTCTTATAGTCGTTCTTTTTGCAGCCCTCGCAGTTCCATTCCATGACACCTTCGAATGTTTTTCCGCTAGCACTTTTTTTAATGGTTGACGCAGCTTTCGTAAAGTCGTAGAGCTGGCCTAACTTCGCAAAGCATAAGGCAAGAAAAGTGTGGCAGTGATAGCAAGGTTAGTGCTGCTCTCGAACTTTACTGACGGCGTTCTAACTTCATGCAGACACGACATGCCGGTGCGACGCAGCATGCAAGGTAAATAGACACCGCTGGGCAGGTGGAACAGCAACTTGGCGGCCGTTAGGTGTTTCACAACGCTGACCTGTTGAGGAGTGGCAGCTCGATGGCGCATACGATGATGCCGACGGGAAACCGTTGGCTCGAGGCGTTTGAGCACTCAGTGAAATGTTAGGTAACGTTACCCTGACGGTTACTGTTTGTTCTGCTCAGACCAGTGCATACACAAGGTAGCTCAGCTGTAACGCTGGCGTGCGTACGCACAATGGCCCTGCCAGCAGCAGAGGGTACAACGCTGTCCCTT
Organism: Dermacentor albipictus; assembly: GCF_038994185.2. NCBI lineage: Eukaryota > Metazoa > Arthropoda > Arachnida > Ixodida > Ixodidae > Dermacentor > Dermacentor albipictus. Next base: position 465,315,514 of record NC_091821.1, on the reverse strand, counting down.
GGCTCCGCCATCGAACGATTAAGCAGAGTGTTGCCGGTGCGTCCACTTCGCTTTGTCGTTTTTTTTTAGCCAGAATCACTCCTCATCTCGTTACATCCTCTAAACCTCCGCGTGCGAGCAGCGCATGCGTCTATAGCGGGACAGCGGAACGACGGCTGCGCCATCGGCGACAGCGGGAGAGCCTGGAACGTCGGCGTAATTGCTATCCGAGTAATATTCGGAAGGGTTGTAAGCTATAGGTGGACCTGTGTTCAGTACCCATGGTTTATTTCGACACGTGCAAAAACTAATTATTTGGTGTCAAAACTAAACTAGGAAGGATCATTACGACACGCAGCCAGCCTTCGAAAGCCAGCAAAGGAAACTTTGCCTTTTTCCCTCGAGGTGTCGGCACAGCATGTGAACTCTGAGACTCAGTGCAATAGCCGAGAATGTTTCTCTCACGGTACTGTTTATTTGACGCGCACTTTTTGGGATGCGCTGCCGTAGCTCGGCTTGCAGAACGGTAGTGCTAGAAGTTAGTGCGCGCTCTGACGTGACGGTCACCTGTTGGGCGCATACATTTCGCTTCCATCTTTTTCCCCGTTTCACTCCTTCCTCAATGGTGTCGACAATGCGAGGACGCCTACTGTTGGGAATTATGAGCTCCGGTGGCACGACCTGCTTAAGTTCCTGCACGAAAAGCTGTCTGCTTTCATTAAAGTTCCATAACCCATTGGTTGCTAGAATCCCTGTAAACTTAAATTGAAGATTACACATTTATTTTGTAAGAATGCTCGTGTTGCTATTCGTTACAGACAAAGCTTCATTTTGGCGCGCGTTCTGTCAACACCAAGTGCCCACTTCCTAAAATGAGTATGCCCCATGTCTGCACATCTGCAACGGTCGGCCTGGTGGTTATAAAAAGCCAACTGTACTCGTGGGCAAGTTTAAGAGAGTATGCTTTCCAGCGTAAGCTTGAACGGCCAAAACGCCTAGTAGAGCGAGCTCGCGGGTTCGCCATACTCAGTGCAGCCTTGGATTAGGGCACCAATCCTGTGATTGCAGACAGAAGAATCCATCAGAAGGTGGAAGAGGCCGTCTGAAGCCGTGAAGATCTCTTTTCTAGAGCCCAATAAATGTTTTCCGATCCGATCCGAAGTGACAATGAAGGGATAGCTACGGTGCCAAAACACGCGCTAGCAAGAGCGCACTCAGAACAATTCTCACGTTCTCTTACGCATTATATTAAGCTGCGGGAAGAAAAAAAGTTGACATCTTGTTACATCGGCAACATCAGACGAGAGACAAGATTTAGTACGAGCAGCTGTACCTAGGCAGCCCCGCGTCTACAGTGATCCATGTCGGTGTGAAAGAGGTTCGTTGAAGAGCGGCACGTATGTACACATTGCCACGTACTGAGTTATTCAAGTTGTTCCGATGGTTGGTTTCAAACTCTGCCACTTCCGTCCAGGAGCATTTGTGGTGCAGCCTGCTAACGTGTCGGCTTGCTGTACTTAAGGAGCCCTTCTGACGAGGAGCTAAACCAGTCCAAGGTAAAAGCGGGAGCCGACGTTTCGACAAGTGGGCTTGTCTTTTTCAACGTGACATACGCTTTCCTTGGCACAGTATATATAGGCACGGTTCTTCTAAAGGTGAGAGGGGTAAGGTGGGTGGGTTCGGCAATGACCGAAGGTGTGTTAACGGAGAGGCTGTAGAATTGAAAATTGAGGTGTGCTATTCAAAGTCGACGGAGGAATGTGAGGTAGCGCCGTGTGTGAGCCGGTGACATGCCGTGTGTTCTTTCGGAGAAGGCACGTGGAAGACAGCGGGAGGAAGGGGGATTATCTGCTCTGCTTGAGGTCAGTGAACTATTATCTTTATGAAAGAGAGAATGAAAGGAGCGGCAGAAAATTGTGGTCGTGGAAAAATAAACTAAAATGGAATAAATATATAAACAAGAGAAAGGAAAGCGAGGGAGGAAAGAAGAAAGAAAACACTAAGCAACCCAATGAAAAATAACTAAGTGATCTTGCCTATAGCTTGAAATTTGGCATAGGGAATAGATTCTGAAGCTCCATTTAAAAAGTTTATGCCTGTTGTTTGCATGTGCTCAACTTATGGATGAGGTAGGATTCTCTGCATTTCCTGTGTTGTTCAGAAATGAAAATTTGACTGCTGGGTGTAGAGCTTTAGTGCATCAAAGTCATGACCTCGTTTTTTTGAAATGCTCGGCGCCGACTTTGGAAAGCTTTTGAACTGTGCCCGCCCAATGTCCTTTTAATCTGACGTTCATTGACTGTTCAGTTTCTGCACTGTATTGCTTCTCGAAGAAAATTCAAGCATACAAATCACGTCGGAAGTAGTTATTTCGGACATCGGATGAGAGTAAAATACCGCTCAGCATCGAAGAAGCTTAAGGGATATTTTTGTTATTATATAGTGGAACATTCCTAGTGACAGAGACCTAGTAACACAAGTTGTCGTCGAAGAAATTTCTATGAAGGGTGGCACATGCCCACTTGCACATACCCAGTCATATAAGTTAGCATTAAATGGGTTCTTTGAACACCAGCACAGGCCGAGTAGCACATACCCAGTGCTCCAACTCGGCAGCAAAGAGGTTCTTCGAAAAGCGGTGCCAAACAGTCCCGCATCTATAGCTTTACCCACGTCGGTATGAAAGACGTTCGTTGAAGGGCGAATCGTATGCAAACATTGCCACGTACTCAGTGGCCCAAGTTGGTCCGATGGTTGGTTTCGGACCCATTACATTGGAAAAGCAGCCCTATACGCTAAGCATTAGACCACGGACTACCAAGTAACCCAGGTAGGCGGGAAAACAAGTTGGATACAAACGCAGACGACCAGAACAGACGGAAAGACATACATACATACATACATACATACATACATACATACATACATACATACATACATACATACATACATACATACATACATACATACATACATGCATGCATACATACATACATACATACATACATACATACATACATACATACATACATACATACATACATACATACATACATACATACATACATACATACATACATACATACATACATACATACATACATGCATGCATGTTACCCGCCGTGGTTGCTCAGTGGCTATGGTGTTGGGCTGCTGAGTACGAGGTCGCGGGATCGAATCCCGGCCACGGCGGCCGCATTTAGATGGGGGCGAAATGCGAAAACACCCGTGTGCTTAGATTTAGGTGCACGTTAAAGAACCCCAGGAGGTCAAAATTTCCGGAGTCCTCCACTACGGCGTGCCTCATAATCAGAAAGTGGTTTTGGCACGTAAAACCTCAAATATTATTATTATTATTATCATGCATGCATGCATACATACATACATACATACATGGAAAGGCAGACAGACAGATAGATAGATAGATCTTTCGGCTTTTCTAATTAATGCGACGAGGATACTTCGTGTGCTTCCCGAACTTTTTGGGGACTATCTGTTTACGTCCCTAACCATAGGCCTGCCAACCTATGTCACGGATGTTCTCTGGTCGAATGGGTAGCGCCTAGGACTGATGTTCTGAGAGACATGGGGTTCGAGACAGACCACCGGATCGGCTTGGGTTATTAAGTATGTGGCCTCTTGTACGTATACGTGCCGTATTTCACGCCGACGTGGATCACTGGGGATGCGGCACGCGATAGGTTGCAACAGGTATCGACCGCTCTTCATTGAACATCTATAACGCCGACTTAGACCACTACCTATGCTCCACTGCGTCTCACCTGCTCTTCAATGAACCTCTTTGATACCAACCAGAGTAACTAGGTACGTGGCACTGGGTATTTGCTGCTCTACAAGGACAAAAAGGATCCTTTATTTTTTTTTATGCATGGCGCAGCCCAATACGTGCCATGCGTGGCCCTATTGGCGGTGCCACTATATGGCGCTGGGTGTGCAATAGCAAGTGCGAGAGAGGTGCCTGGCTGCATGCGTGTTTCGGATTCGGCAATACGGTGCGCGGCTGCATCAAATCAATGCTAATTGCGTTAATGCCGTCACTTATCGTTAAGTGGGATCAGCCAAAATATTTTTATATTTCATTTCGGAATGGTAGTTAAATTTCTCATATGCTTTCCCTGGCTTCAGGGTGTGGTATGGAAGTGACCACTACAATAACATTACTTATATTTTTCACATCAATTACGAAATTAGATTTGGTTTGTTTCGCAGTTTGAATTTATAGTTACTATTTTTTACACGCGCTGTTATATGCTCGATAAAATTGCGGTCCACTTCTACTGTGCAGGAATAGAAGTGGCGTCTTATATACGAACAAATATTAACAACACGTCCGCACATGCGGTCATGCTGTCTGTTCCGTTTGTGCTCAGGGAAACGGGAGACTTCCCACAGCCTGGACTCACGTCACTGTCGCTTCCCTTTCCTGCATTTTCCTGAATGGATTCTACAAAACACGACGCATCCCACCGAACCGCGAATATTGACAAACCATGCTCCACAGATGCGCTGTTGACTAATACCACCAGTTTTAGCGAAATATTTTCTGTTGGCTGTTAGAAATCGTGGGGTATCATCTTTGACACCCCAAGAGGGTGATGCTCTTCCAATGCAAGCGATTCGGTCATGCAGTGTTCATTTAGAGTTCGCCTTCGCCCTCTGGCACGTGAATATCGTTACATATTGCCACTTTGTTGCCCTTCATGGCATCGACGAAATGCACCGCACTATAATGCGGGGTAAACTCAGTGTACTATACGTATTTGCTCATCACATTGCATGTTTTCTACCTTACTTATTCGTATAGACTCTTCCACCCCTAAATAAATCGCCTTCTGAGATGATGATGATGGCGATGGTGCCCTTGATGAGTTTGCTGCATACCCACTCATGGGGATTCGCCAAGAGTCGAGCAGACTTTGCTTATGTGTTCAGGTAATGAATTTCAAGATGTATAATTTTGTTGCATAAATTTAAGCGACGAAAATTCAAAACTGCTCAGTAGACTGTCATTCATTCAAGAGAAAAAAATTACCTACAATATAAATGAGGCAGTAAAGGAGGAATGAAAAGAATAATACGCTCACCAATGAAATCGGTTTCATTTAATGAATTTTTGTAACGCGATGCACACATTGCTGTGTGAGTGCCCAAGCACAGACGCTCCGAAAGACAGGCCGAGCTGTCGCATTGTAATTTCTAATGTCATTTTTCTCATGGAGGAAAAACGCCGGCATTCGAGTAAGTAGTGCTGGATCGTTTTTAATAAGTGTCAAAAATGGCACAATGGGGATATTGCCAGACCAGATCGGTGCATGTAAAAATTTAGGGAAGGGACTCGACAACGCAGTCTCGTTAATATGAATTCCGTTTGTCTTGTTTTGCAAAATTTCATGCTCCAAGGGAATTGTAAATGGTGTAGTTTCAAGGATGATTTAATATTTGATTTTTTTTTTGTCAAAAGGATGTATCTTCTGAAGCTGACAGACGTGATAAAACCCATCGTTGGAAGAAGGGTAAGCACCGGGCCGCTGATAGAAGCCTTGGCCAAGCTGTCTGCCACCTCTTTCATAAATATGCCTTTGTGCCCAGGTACCCATATCAGTCGTAATCCCCGCAAATGACTTGGAGGCAGTGAGTACAAAGTCTTTAATATATGTGACTCGCCGGGAGCAGTAAGTGAAGTGCACAGCAACAACGAACCTGTGATTATTACCGCGGTTCTCCTGGAACATTGTAGCTTTCGTAAAGCTAGGACAACAGCTAGTAATTCCCCTAGATATATTGGAGGGAAGTAGGGAAGCCGAATATAAAAGGCCAATCCAATGATTATGAAAAAATTCCAACTCCTGCCTTTTCCTCACTCTGCGAAGCATCGGTTGCTATAACTATAAGTGAGTATAACGGTGAGTATTTTAAATCTCATTTCAAGGGAAGGTAATCGTGATTCCTTGTAGAGCACAGAGTTGGCTACAAACTTTGTTAGCCCAGGACATACGCGATTAAGCGCTTCCCGTTCAAGCAAACCTTTGGACGTAGCTTTTAAGCCGCGGCGCCGGAGAATAACACACAGCCAACTCTAGTATAGGTCGGATATACATGCGGTAAATCATAATGTGTGCGTCTATGCGCATGCCCCGTCGATTATTGCTTATCCTTCTTAATATCCCCATTGCACGAGAAGCTTTTAAAGTTATATGTTCAATATGGTGACGCCAATAAAGATTTCCATTATAAATAATTCCAAGGTACTTTACTTTTTCCACTTGTGGGATACTGGAATGACGGTATGAAAGGGATGTAGTAACTGGGTCTTGTAGGGCAATGACAAGAACGGCACTCTTATATACATTAAGGGACAAGCGAATGCTGTCCAGCCCTGCTTCTAGCTCGCATAAGTATTCCTGTGAGTATTCGTACAGGGACTGAGTATCACTTGCTGATGCAAAAAACGTTATCTCATCAGCGTAAACGTACGCGCTTACATTTTGCTGATAAGGAATGGAGCTGAGTAGGATGTTAAAGAACAGCGGGGAAAAAACTGCGCCTTGAGGAACCCCGCGTGTTTGTCTGAATTTTCCCGATGAAATTCCGATTTGTGCACAGTAAAACACCTTGCCCTCTAAGAACTCACCAGTCCAGGTCACGAAGTAGTCAGACAATCCAATATCCTGCATCCTCTTTATTTATAAAGGGTATTCCACACTATCGTATGCTTTAGAAATGTCTAATGTGTCTTGGGCAGCATATTGTTTTTGGCTACGAGCCAACTGAATTCGGCTTTCTAGGTCGATATGTGTGCACCAAATGGACATCCCTGATCTAAATCCAATTTGGCCGGGGCTCAATAATTATCTAGTGGTCACAAACTTAAAGGGCCCCTGAAACGGTTCGGCCAAATTTTGTAGACGCGTGGGGTACAGCTTAAGTAGAACATTCGCACCACAATTTAAGTGAAGCGTTACGTATTAATGGAGCTACAAGCGATTAGAAGTTACCCTCCTCCCTAGCCATGCATTTCCTTCTCAACTCGTTCGCCTAGCGAGTGGGGCTAAGCTCCGCCTTCACTGGTTCAGCGTCATGATGCGACGTCACATCGTCCACTTCCGGTTGTTTTGGAGCCCGCCCGCGCGAGATCTCTCCGCTAGCCGCTTGGCCGTCGACCCCAAGCGAGAGCTATCGAAGCAGCATGCGTTCCGAGCATTCTGTCGTAGCGCCGAACATGTTTTGTATTCCGGTAACCATTCTGGTCGGCGCCAGGATCATTTCGGCAAGTCATTTCGCCTGGTCATTTCGGCAAGTGACTGGAGGCATAAACTCAAGCTGATGAAGGAACTTTAGCGTAGACGTATGTCAGCGGCCTGATCGGTCTGCACTTGTTGGCGCAGCGCCTAACCAGCCAAACAAAGCCCTAATATTGCTCTAACCAAGTGTAAAACATTTTGAACATTTATAAAAACAACGCGTTGATGATTACACTCCTGCGAAAAATACACACCAGCAGCAAAGAAGAATACATTTCGTTGCTGCTACTGTGTGTGGTTGAGCTTTGTGCCACCAGGTGGCTGCACCGTGCAGACCATTCTGTAGACCATTCACATTAGCCCTTCTGCTCATCTCATGGCTCATCCCGTTACGGCACAGTTAAGCGGCCAGACTCTGTCCCCTTGCGCTTGCGTTTGCCCTAATACCGGACTCGCGAAACGCTATTGCGTTAGTAATCTTCCGGTGTAAAGTGACGGCCACAAACGCGCAAATCCTGGCGCCGATCGGATAGCGGCAGTCCGATGCGCAGCAGCCAGTTCGCTCGTGCGCTGCCTTGCAGAGGGTCACGACGTCGCAGCGTGACATATTGCCAGTCGCTACGTTTGCAGTCCACAAGGCAACAAAGTCGAATCATAGTGCTCGCGAAATGACTGAGACTGACTCTGACCGCGGAGCTCTCGTCAAAATGGAGTACGTTGTAACACAAGCAGACGACACCGACGACAATTGCTGTGTGCCGGAAGTGCTTAAGTGTACTGAAAAATTATTCTTGTGCATTCTCTTTATGTTACTTTCTTCTCATAAAAACAAATGAACTGACATTCCAACTATTACGAAGATCATTTGTTTACCATAAAGTTGGAAAAATTATCGATCACGCGCCCTTGTCAGCCAATCGAATAGCTCACCCCACTGACGTCGTATGGGTGATTTCGGTCATATGGGTAGGGGCGGCTTAAAATTCCGCCGAGCAGTGTGCTGCGATCGGCAGCGATGTGCATTTTAAAACCATACAATAAATTGAACGCTTTACGCGGGGCACTTAGATGTGTCAATTTATGATCAGAAGGACCTACTCTATCGACTCAGTACGTTTGTAGAAAATCGTCAAAAGCGTTTCAGGGTCCCTTTAACCATACGTGCATTTAATAATATTTCTTCTAATTTTACAAAATTTGATGTTAGAGAAATAGGCCGAATATTGTCTAGTACATACCCTTTGGGTTGGTCTTTCAGCAGAGGAATCACCTTCGCAATTCTCCACACAGGAGGGATCCATGCATATTGTATTGAGTAATTTACGGCATCTAACAAGCCGTTAGGAGCGACTTGAAAGAGAAGTTTATTCATCTTGGTGGTGAGTCCGTCGGGACCTCTGGCTGCAGCTGGTAAATAGCAAATAGCTTGGGACAATTCTGACATATAAAGCTCTTCGAAATGTTCTGAAGTGCCCTGTCCGTGATGAGAGAAGGGAAGAGAGGTAGCGAATCGGGTCTCTAACCCTCTCGCTAATACATCTAGAGAGTCAGCTTTTTCACTTGTGGTTAACACTACCGACTCCCAGTTCCAGGGGCATGGAATCATTTCTTTGACATCCTAAACACCGAAATAATGCATTCTTATTATTTTCTTTTGAAAGGAATTCGAAATGTCGCACATTGTAATTGTTTTTGCCTTAGACACCGTTCTTTCAAATGTTCCAGCAATAAACGTATAGTTTCTCCGGTTTTTCGGTGACGGGTTATGCATGAGTTATTTCCATGCAGACTTGCGTCGCTTGTAGTTCCACGAGCAATCTTCATTTCACCATTTTGTAGAAGCAGTCTTTTTTACGTCCCTCTACCTGAAATTCTGATCTTTTTGCGCGAAGTATCTATGATTGAGCAAATATCCGCAGGTTTCAGAGCAGAATTTTCAATTGAGTTCAAAGTGGTCTGCAAGCATTTTTCAAATTTATGGTAACCAACAAAAGAATGGATTCGCAGCTCCACGGTGGACTGCGGAGCTACCACAGCAAACACAACAGGAAAATGATCGCTGGTTGTCCCGACATTCACCGTTTAATTCCCATGCGGATGTGGGAATACCTGGACCTAAAAATGTTAGATCCAGCAGAGATCTAAACTGTCCGCGTAGAAACGTAAGTGATCCCGAAATTTTACATGAAAAGTTATTTGTGATTGCCCAATCCCATAGACGCTTTCCGCACAGGTCTGTCCTGGATCCCCACGATACATGATGAGAATTGAAGTCACCTGCCAAAACTATATCTTTACCGCATTTTGCCACAACCGAGTCTAGTGGGTGTGTATCCTGCACACCCGCGGGAAAGTATATATTGACTATCGAGAAAGGCCTACTGCCAGGGAGAGTAATTTCTACTGCTAGAATTTCACATTCTGGAGACATCAGCTTGAATGATATATTTTCCCTGCAGCAAAACTTGCTTGAGACCATAATTAACAGTCCCCCACCTCTAGATGGGAGATCTAGGCGAAAAAACATAAAATTGCGCAGAGAAAATTTTTTTCAGGGGATCACCAGGTTTCTTGCAGTAAAATTACATCTGGAGAAATTTGAGAAGATAGAATGTTTAAATCAGTAGAAGCAGCGAATACTGATCTGCAGTTCCACTGCAACACCCTCATCTACTTTCCTGTGATGTGAGCACCTCAAAGGCCACAGCCTCCTCCAATATATTACCTTTCGGGTGGACTACAGGGAGGATTTTCTTGGATTTACTAACTGAGTGTGAAGTTGAAGGCTCAAGAGAGAACACCTCCTTTTATGTGCCCTCGCGTCAAATTCCATGTTTGCGGTATCTTGATAATGAGGGTTGTCTGGGCTATTAATTGCCTTGGTTGAGGAACATGGATCAGGCCTGGCTTGCTCTATATGGGTTGCGGACGTAATTGCCCCATTTTCCTTTGAGGATACCAGTCCTTTGAAGCATTCCGTGACGCTTTCTACTATGGGCTCCATAATTTTTGCCATAGATTTTTCGATAGCTTGTGCGATTACCTCTGACGCGCTTCCATCTACGACAGCTTGGGTTCGTGCTGTCACACTCGCATAACCATGGGATCTTTATTTTACCGCCGCAATTGCCTCTTGGCGTGAGCAGCTCCTTTTGTCCATAACCTCCATTATTTGGACTTCTTGAGTTCTAGCAGGGCAGTTTGAGCAACTAGCTTTGTGGGCTCCACCGCAGAGGCAGCAAGAGTCCGACTCGGCTGAGCAGTCACTAGCGGAATGGCTCCCGCCGCAGATGCAACAACGAAGGCTCGATTTGCATCCACCCATGCTGTGACCATAGCACCAACAATTTCGACATTATAAAGGACGCGAGGCAAGAGGGTCCACTCTGAATATTACAGACGAGACTTTTATCTCAGTAGGGCAAGATGTACCTGCAAACGTGGCAATAGCTGACTCAGTAGGGACACGTGCATTGTCCATCTTTCTGATGCACCGGTAAACTGCAATTACCCCAGCCGCGGAGAGCTTTTCTAGAGGCTCTACGCCGGACTTAAAGTGGTGTCTACACCACGAAATACTCCTTTAGTGCAGGCAAGATGCGGGGGAATCAAGGCATTCACATGCGTCGATTAAAATGATGAGCACTTTAGTAAGTCGCACACACACACCTGGTCTGGCGAACAGCAAGCAATCCCACCTGTGCCAAAGTGTCATACATCAGTGATGTGAAAGTTGTGATGCCTGCACTGCCTTCGGGTTGTTGAGCCGGAGGGCTCCTCCATGCAAGGGCACCAGCGCCACAGGAATGCTGCTCACCCCACTACAAAAGAAAGTTTCAAGAGGCATTTGATCAGGTGGCAGGGAGGTCAACCAGGGCGGAGATCGCCCCGTGCCGTCCCCTGGAGATCTTTATCCTACCGCTCGCTTGCTTTCGTGTGTTGTCTTGTTTTGTGTCCGAGACAGTGGCGCGTACCCACAATGGGGGATTGGCCAGGAAGCAGGCGGTTTTCCGTATGGTTAGAAGTAGAGAAAAACTAGATTTGTCTAGTGGAGCGTGGGACGATAGTACTGTAATTTAGAAGTGCAATTAAATATTGTTAGGAATTCTGCTTATCGGTTTAAGACAGATGATGTTGGATCCCTGGTTCAAAGGGACGCTATGCCACCCATTCTGGGAGCGTCAAATATAATAGGGGTATAGAGCTAATAAAACAATAATAATAGTAAATTAACAAAATAATAAACATAAATAAGGAACCACATTGAGATGTAGTATAGTCGATTGCAAAATACGATTCATCAGATAGTTGTTATTGTTGCCTCAAAACATGGCTCGTACCCACGGAGGGGATTCGCCACATTAGATAGATTGAAACGTACACCCAACAACATATCAAAAGAGTTACCGGTGAACATTTAGAACGAATCATTCGGCAATTAACTCATAACGCAGAGTCTGAGTGCCTATGCATCAACTAAATATATTAAAATAAAATTAAACTGATAAGCTCAAGAAAAATAATAACAATAAAGTAAAATATACTATGGTCGGTTCCCTAGCAGCGTAACCTTCCGGATGCCTCAATGAACTTGTGCAGAGCACTAATCATCGAACCAAGGTTTGTGTGTAATTGACAGGCACCGAAAGACAAAGTGTTTGGTGCTGTCAGTGCTAAACCTAGTTTACTGGTTGGAAATATGAGGAACATTTTGTAGAGGGAGGAGAAGTGGCGGCGAGAAAGGAATGGTCAATAGTTTCTGGTTCATTAGAAAAAAAAGAAAGTAGAGGTTAGTGGTGGATACACCAGATCTATGAAGGTAAATTTTTATCGGGGAACTCTACAGTGGAACCTTGTAACATCACCTCACATTGGCGTGCAAGGCTCGTGTTCCAGCCAAATTTTAGGCTTCGAAAAGCATCTGCGGAAACTATGGATGATTTATTACAAGTCAACAATAAAAGGTGTTTAAATCTAGCTCCTGCTATAAAAGAGAAATCAGGAAGAGCATTTAAGACCGGAACATTTAGCGATGACGATGCGAACGAGTCAGCTGGTTCATTTAAAAAGATTCCACTATATCCGGGGACTCAGACAAAGCGTCTTGGACAAGAGTCGAAAATATACTCAACGGGTGATACCGAAAATTAGAAGTTAAATGTGTACACACCGAAAGCTCATCTGTAACCTCCACTAGTCCGACCGAAAGTGTCTGTACTGTCATTGTCTTTATGATCGCATTCTTGACCAAGCATATATTCTGTATCTTCAAGCCATTTATCGAAAGCCAGCCATTTTTTCTCAATAAGGCGTTTCACGGTAGTGAATGGCGCCAATCGGACAAGGTGTAGCGATGATCTGGTCAAAAAGAATTGC